>NC_060185.1:91880552-92025552 GCF_021184085.1 Oncorhynchus gorbuscha
TAGTTATAGCAAGCGGCGGCCGTGTTACTGGCACTTTTGTCACAAAACTAAGATCGTCGTTGAAACAAAGACTGTTCTGCCAAGTTGTTGTGCAGGAAGGAGAGAGAGGAAGACTACCTATTTATTTCCAGATCTCATGTTTGCTCTCTCTCTTTTTGTAGCTTTGGCAACTATGCGTCTGTTTTATTTATTTATTTTATTTATTTATTTTTTTAAATATCGCCTTTTTCGATCTTGTCTCTTCGCTGCAACTCCCCAACGGGCTCGGCAGGTGAAGGGCCAGTCATAAGTCCCCCGAAAAATATGACCAGCCAAGCCGCTCTTCTTACCACCGCCCGCTTAACCCGTAAGCACCAATGTGTCGGAGGAAACACCGTTCACCTGATGACCGTGGTCAGCCTGCAGGCAGCCGGTCCACAACAAGAAGTTGCTAGAGCGCCTCAAGCTCAACCTCGACAAGGCGGAGCTGCTCTTCCTCCCGGAGAAGGCCTGCCCGCTCAAAGACCTCTCCATTACGGCTGACAACTCCACAGTGTTGCCCTCCCAGAGTGCAAAGAACCTTGGCAACACCCTGTCGTTCTCTGCAAACATCAAAACAGGAACATCCGTAGAGTACGACCCTTCCTCACACAGGAAGAGGAACATCCGTAGAGTACGACCCTCCCTCACACAGGAAGAGCAACATCCGTAGAGTACGACCCTTCCTCACACAGGAAGCAGCGCAGGTCCAAATCCAGGCACTTGTCCTCTCCCGTCTGGACTACTGCAACTCACTGTTCCCTGCATGTGCCATCAAACCCCTGCAACTCATCCAGAACGCTGCAGCCCACCTGGTTTTCCACCTTCCCATGTTCTCTCATGTCACCCTGCTCCTCCACACACTCCATTGACTTCTAGATGAAGCTCGCATCCACTACAAGACCCTGGTGCTTATCTACAGAACAGCAAGAGGACCTGCCCCCCTTCCCCCTACCACTACAAGACCCTGGGGCTTATCTACAGAACAGCAAGAGGACCTGCCCCCCCCCCTACCACAACAAGACCCAGCTGCTTACCTACAGAACAGCAAGAGGACCCCCCCCCCCCCTACCACTACAAGACCCTGGTGCTTATCTACAGAACAGCAAGAGGACCCCCCCCCCCCCTACCACTACGAGACCCTGGTGCTTATCTACAGAACAGCAAGAGGACCTGCCCCCCACTACCACTACAAGACCCTGGTGCTTATCTACAGAACAGCAAGAGGACCTGCCCCCTCCCCTACCACTACAAGACCCTGGGGCTTATCTACAGAACAGCAAGAGGACCTGCCCCCCTCCCTACCACTACAAGACCCTGGTGCTTATCTACAGAACAGCAAGAGGACCTGCCCCCCTACCACTACAAGACCCAGGTGCTTATCTACAGAACAGCAAGAGGACCTGCCCCTCCCTACCACTACAAGACCCTGGTGCTTATCTACAGAACAGCAAGAGGACCTGCCCCCCCTCCCTACCACTACAAGACCCTGTGGCTTATCTACAGAACAGCAAGAGGACCTGCCCCCCCCCCCCCCCCTACCTCCAGGCTATGCTAGGACAGCAGAGACCCTGACTATCTTCTGAAACCCGACCTCTTCAAACAGTATCTTAAATAGTCCTCCTCCTCACCTAGACCCCCCCCCCCCCGCGCCAAAAAAATAAAATAAATCAAATACAAACTGAACCAGCAGTTGCACTTGACCCCACCCCCCCTTCTAGCTCCGATACTACGGATTGCTACTTTATTGAGGTGAAATGTACTTTCTATATCTGTGATATGTGGTTGTCCCACCAAACTTAAGATTACTGTGCTAACTGTAAATCGCTCTGGATACGAATGCCTGCTAAGTGACTCAAATGTTAAAATATATATATATTATTCTCTGATCTGCTCTGTCTTAGGGCAGGGGGTTAATCACGTCCCGTGGGCAGTCAGATACACTATCTTCTCTATATGTCTCTAATTGGTTATATCGCTACAGCCTTTCCAGGTCCAAGGACAATTCTCCTCTCTTCTCGCTAAGTATCTTCTTCTCTCCTGTATCAGTCTCTCTGCTGATACCTACTCGGTTTATCTTTCAGGTGACTACTCTGTCATGGTAGTCCATTTTCTACTACAGAGGAAGCTAGGCTACTACCTGATTCAGACGTACATCCCTCTGATTATGGTGGTGGTGCTGTCGCAAGTAGCCTTCTGGATCAACAAAGAGTCTGTCCCTGCACGCACTGTGGCTGGTATGATAACACCCTGTCCCTGTGTCTAGTATGATAACAACCCTCTGTCCCTGTGTCTAGTATGATAACAACACCCTGTCCCTGTGTCTAGTATGATAACAACCCTCTGTCCCTGTGTCTAGTATGATAACAACCCTCTGTGTGTAGTATGATACCAACCCTCTGTGTGTAGTATGATAACACCCTGTCCCTGTGTCTAGTATGATAACAACCCTCTGTCCCTGTGTCTAGTATGATAACAACACCCTGTCCCTGTGTCTAGTATGATAACAACCCTCTGTCCCTGTGTCTAGTATGATAACAACACCCTGTCCCTGTGTCTAGTATGATAACAACAGTATGATATGATAACAACCCTCTGTCCCTGTGTCTAGTATGATAACAACACCCTGTCCCTGTGTCTAGTATGATACCAACCCTCTGTCCCTGTGTCTAGTATGATAACAACACCCTGTACCTGTGTCTAGTATGATACCAACCCTCTGTCCCTGTGTCTAGTATGATAACAACCCTCTGTCCCTGTGTCTAGTATGATACCAACCCTCTGTCCCTGTGTCTAGTATGATAACAACCCTCTGTCCCTGTGTCAACCCTCTGTCCCTGTGTCTAGTATGATAACAACCCTCTGTCCCTGTGTCTAGTATGATAACAACCCTCTGTCCCTGTGTCTAGTATGATAACAACCCTCTGTGTGTAGTATGATAACAACACCCTGTCCCTGTGTCTAGTATGATAACAACCCTCTGTCCCTGTGTCTAGTATGATACCAACCCTCTGTCCCTGTGTCTAGTATGATAACAACCCTCTGTGTGTAGTATGATAACAACACCCTGTCCCTGTGTCTAGTATGATAACAACCCTCTGTCCCTGTGTCTAGTATGATAACAACCCTCTGTCCCTGTGTCTAGTATGATAACAACCCTCTGTCCCTGTGTCTAGTATGATAACAACCCTCTGTCCCTGTGTCTAGTATGATAACAACCCTCTGTCCCTGTGTCTAGTATGATAACAACCCTCTGTCCCTGTGTCTAGTATGATACCAACCCTCTGTCCCTGTGTCTAGTATGATAACAACCCTCTGTCCCTGTGTCTAGTATGATAACAACCCTCTGTCCCTGTGTCTAGTATGATACCAACCCTCTGTCCCTGTGTCTAGTATGATAACCAACCCTCTGTCCCTGTGTCTAGTATGATACCCTCTGTCCCTGTGTCTAGTATGATACCAACCCTCTGTCCCTGTGTCTAGTATGATAACAACCCTCTGTCCCTGTGTCTAGTATGATAACAACCCTCTGTCCCTGTGTCTAGTATGAACAACCCTCTGTCCCTGTGTCTAGTATGATAACAACCCTCTGTCCCTGTGTCTAGTATGATAACAACCCTCTGTCCCTGTGTCTAGTATGATAACAACCCTCTGTCCCTGTGTCTAGTATGATAACAACCCTCTGTCCCTGTGTCTAGTATGATAACAACCCTCTGTGTGTAGTATGATAACAACACCCTGTCCCTGTGTCTAGTATGATAACAACCCTCTGTCCCTGTGTCTAGTATGATAACAACCCTCTGTCCCTGTGTCTAGTATGATAACAACCCTCTGTCCCTGTGTCTAGTATGATAACAACCCTCTGTGTCTAGTATGATAACAACCCTCTGTCCCTGTGTCTAGTATGATAACAACCCTCTGTCCCTGTGTCTAGTATGATAACAACCCTCTGTCCCTGTGTCTAGTATGATAACAACCCTCTGTCCCTGTGTCTAGTATGATAACAACCCTCTGTCCCTGTGTCTAGTATGATAACAACACCCTGTCCCTGTGTCTAGTATGATAACAACACCCTGTCCCTGTGTCTAGTATGATAACAACCCTCTGTCCCTGTGTCTAGTATGATAACAACACCCTGTCCCTGTGTCTAGTATGATAACAACCCTCTGTGTCTAGTATGATAACAACCCTCTGTCCCTGTGTCTAGTATGATAACAACCCTCTGTCCCTGTGTCTAGTATGATAACAACACCCTGTCCCTGTGTCTAGTATGATAACAACCCTCTGTGTCTAGTATGATAACAACCCTCTGTCCCTGTGTCTAGTATGATAACAACACCCTGTCCCTGTGTCTAGTATGATACCAACCCTCTGTCCCTGTGTCTAGTATGATACCAACCCTCTGTCCCTGTGTCTAGTATGATAACAACACCCTGTCCCTGTGTCTAGTATGATAACAACACCCTGTCCCTGTGTCTAGTATGATAACAACCCTCTGTGTCTAGTATGATAACAACCCTCTGTCCCTGTGTCTAGTATGATAACAACCCTCTGTCCCTGTGTCTAGTATGATAACAACACCCTGTCCCTGTGTCTAGTATGATAACAACCCTCTGTGTCTAGTATGATAACAACCCTCTGTCCCTGTGTCTAGTATGATAACAACCCTCTGTCCCTGTGTCTAGTATGATAACAACCCTCTGTCCCTGTGTCTAGTATGATAACAACCCCCTGTCCCTGTGTCTAGTATGATAACAACCCCCTGTCCCTGTGTCTAGTATGATAACAACCCTCTGTGTGTAGTATGATAACAACACCCTGTCCCTGTGTCTAGTATGATAACAACCCTCTGTGTGTAGTATGATAACAACCCTCTGTCCCTGTGTCTAGTATGATAACAACCCTCTGTCCCTGTGTCTAGTATGATAACAACCCTCTGTGTGTAGTATGATACCAACCCCCTGTCCCTGTGTCTAGTATGATAACAACACCCTGTCCCTGTGTCTAGTATGATAACAACACCCTGTCCCTGTGTCTAGTATGATAACAACCCTCTGTCCCTGTGTCTAGTATGATAACAACACCCTGTCCCTGTGTCTAGTATGATAACAACACCCTGTCCCTGTGTCTAGTATGATAACAACCCTCTGTCCCTGTGTCTAGTATGATAACAACACCCTGTCCCTGTGTCTAGTATGATAACAACCCTCTGTCCCTGTGTCTAGTATGATAACAACACCCTGTCCCTGTGTCTAGTATGATACCAACCCTCTGTCCCTGTGTCTAGTATGATAACAACCCTCTGTCCCTGTGTCTAGTATGATAACAACACCCTGTCCCTGTGTCTAGTATGATACCAACCCTCTGTCCCTGTGTCTAGTATGATACCAACCCTCTGTCCCTGTGTCTAGTATGATACCAACCCTCTGTCCCTGTGTCTAGTATGATACCAACCCTCTGTCCCTGTGTCTAGTATGATAACAACACCCTGTCCCTGTGTCTAGTATGATACCAACCCTCTGTCCCTGTGTCTAGTATGATACCAACCCTCTGTCCCTGTGTCTAGTATGATAACAACCCTCTGTCCCTGTGTCTAGTATGATAACCACCCTCTGTCCCTGTGTCTAGTATGATAACAACCCTCTGTACCTGCACACACTGTGTCTAGTATGATAACAACACCCTGTCCCTGTGTCTAGTATGATAACAACACCCTGTCCCTGTGTCTAGTATGATAACAACCCTCTGTGTCTAGTATGATACCAACCCTCTGTCCCTGTGTCTAGTATGATACCAACCCTCTGTCCCTGTGTCTAGTATGATAACAACCCTCTGTCCCTGTGTCTAGTATGATAACAACCCTCTGTCCCTGTGTCTAGTATGATAACAACCCTCTGTCCCTGTGTCTAGTATGATAACAACCCTCTGTCCCTGTGTCTAGTATGATAACCACCCTCTGTCCCTGTGTCTAGTATGATACCAACCCTCTGTCCCTGTGTCTAGTATGATAACAACCCTCTGTCCCTGTGTCTAGTATGATAACAACACCCTGTCCCTGTGTCTAGTATGATACCAACCCTCTGTCCCTGTGTCTAGTATGATACCAACCCTCTGTCCCTGTGTCTAGTATGATACCAACCCTCTGTCCCTGTGTCTAGTATGATAACAACCCTCTGTCCCTGTGTCTAGTATGATACCAACCCTCTGTCCCTGTGTCTAGTATGATAACAACCCTCTGTCCCTGTGTCTAGTATGATAACAACACCCTGTCCCTGTGTCTAGTATGATAACAACCCCCTGTCCCTGTGTCTAGTATGATAACAACCCTCTGTCCCTGTGTCTAGTATGATAACAACCCTCTGTCCCTGTGTCTAGTATGATAACAACCCCCTGTCCCTGTGTCTAGTATGATACCAACCCTCTGTCCCTGTGTCTAGTATGATAACAACCCTCTGTCCCTGTGTCTAGTATGATAACAACCCTCTGTCCCTGTGTCTAGTATGATAACAACCCTCTGTCCCTGTGTCTAGTATGATAACAACACCCTGTCCCTGTGTGTAGTATGATAACAACCCTCTGTACCTGCACACACTGTGTCTAGTATGATAACAACACCCTGTCCCTGTGTCTAGTATGATAACAACCCTCTGTACCTGCACCCACTGTGTCTAGTATGATAACAACACCCTGTCCCTGTGTCTAGTATGATAACAACACCCTGTCCCTGTGTCTAGTATGATAACAACCCTCTGTCCCTGTGTCTAGTATGATAACAACACCCTGTCCCTGTGTCTAGTATGATAACAACACCCTGTCCCTGTGTCTAGTATGATAACAACCCTCTGTGTCTAGTATGATACCAACCCTCTGTCCCTGTGTCTAGTATGATACCAACCCTCTGTCCCTGTGTCTAGTATGATAACAACCCTCTGTCCCTGTGTCTAGTATGATAACAACCCTCTGTCCCTGTGTCTAGTATGATAACCACCCTCTGTCCCTGTGTCTAGTATGATACCAACCCTCTGTCCCTGTGTCTAGTATGATAACAACCCTCTGTCCCTGTGTCTAGTATGATAACAACCCTCTGTCCCTGTGTCTAGTATGATAACAACACCCTGTCCCTGTGTCTAGTATGATAACAACACCCTGTCCCTGTGTCTAGTATGATAACAACCCTCTGTGTCTAGTATGATACCAACCCTCTGTCCCTGTGTCTAGTATGATACCAACCCTCTGTCCCTGTGTCTAGTATGATAACAACCCTCTGTCCCTGTGTCTAGTATGATAACAACCCTCTGTCCCTGTGTCTAGTATGACCCTCTGTCCCTGTGTCTAGTATGATACCAACCCTCTGTCCCTGTGTCTAGTATGATAACAACCCTCTGTCCCTGTGTCTAGTATGATAACAACCCTCTGTCCCTGTGTCTAGTATGATAACAACACCCTGTCCCTGTGTCTAGTATGATAACAACCCTCTGTCCCTGTGTCTAGTATGATAACAACACCCTGTGTCTAGTATGATAACAACCCTCTGTCCCTGTGTCTAGTATGATAACAACCCTCTGTCCCTGTGTCTAGTATGATAACAACCCTCTGTCCCTGTGTCTAGTATGATAACAACCCTCTGTCACTGTGTCTTAGTATGATAACAACCCTCTTTCTTGAATTGAGGCAGAGAGAGAGCGAGAGAGAGACAGAGAGAGACAGAGAGACATTTCAAACAGAGATAATGTTAGATGGTTGGCTGGCTGCTACTGCCTGAGCAGTAGATGAGACCATGAAAAATTATGTGGACCTGACAGAAACAATGGAATATTTTGGCAATTGAATGTTCAATATTAAATTTAAATTTAATTTAGAGAGACAGAGAGATCTCTGTCTTAGTCTCTCTCAATCACTCTCTCTGTGTGTGTCTCTCTCTCTGTCTCTCACCCACTCTCTCTGTGTCTCTCTCTCTCTCTCTCTCTCTCTCTCTCTCTCTCTCTCTCTCTCTCTCTCTCTCTCTCTCTCTCTCTCTCTCTCTCTCTCTGTGTCTGTCTCTCTCTCTCTCCTCTCTCTCTCTCTCTCTCTCTCTCTCTCTCTCTCTCTCTCTCTCTCTCTCTCTCTCTCTCTCTCTCTCTCTCTCTGTGTGTCTGTGTCTCTCTCGCTCTCAATAGTGTTCCAAAACTTAATTCAGCCTATACTGTATATCACTTCATATACCCAATGCATGATGTGACTGGGAGAGACTGTGTCCAATGCATGATGTGACTGGGAGAGACTGTGTGTATACAGAGGCTCTGAGAGGGAACAGGCAAACAAGCCACATATATAGGATTGCAGATGTAATCTCTCTCTCTCTCTCATAATAGTGTTCTAATTCTGTTTCTATGTTCTCCATTTCCCCTATCCTAACAACCAACAGGCATCACCACGGTCCTCACCATGACAACCCTCAGCATCAGTGCCCGCCAGTCTCTGCCCAAGGTGGCCTACGCTACAGCCATGGACTGGTTCATCGCCGTGAGTCTTCGTGGCGTCTGCGCTCATCGAGTTCGCCGCTGTCAACTACTTTGCGACGCTGGAGGCCAACAGACTGAAGAAGAAGAAGAAGAACGCCAGGCAGAAAAAAATGGAGGCCCTGGCTGAAGCAAGTTATGATGAGGAGGATGATGAGAGTGCTTCATCTGTAAGTTATTTACTGGAAGGGTGGATGGCTGGACACATTCACAAATACACAGACATGGTTAGGGTTGGTAGCTAGGGGTTTTACACTATGCAGCTGTAACTGTAAAGAGGAGCATTCACCAAGACTGGCTATCTCCCTGTTCAACTACAGAACACCATCACTAAGACTGACTATCTCCCCGTTCAACTACAGAACACCATCACTAAGACTGGCTATCTCCCCATTCAACTACAGAACACCATCACCAAGACTGGCTATCTCCCCGTTCAACTACAGAACACCATCACTAGGACTGGCTATCTCCCCGTTCAACTACAGAACACCATCACTAAGACTGGCTATCTCCCTGTTCAACTACAGAACACCATCACTAAGACTGGCTATCTCCCTGTTCAACTACAGAACACCATCACTAAGACTGGCTATCTCCACGTTCAACTACAGAACACCATCACTAGGACTGGCTATCTCCCTGTTCAACTACAGAACACCATCACTAAGACTGACTATCTCCCCGTTCAACTACAGAACACCATCACTAAGACTGACTATCTCCCTGTTCAACTACAGAACACCATCACTAAGACTGACTATCTCCCTGTTCAACTACAGAACACCATCACTAAGACTCTCCCCGTTCAACTACAGAACACCATCACTAAGACTCTCCCCGTTCAACTACAGAACACCATCACTAAGACTGGCTATCTCCCTGTTCAACTACAGAACACCATCACTAAGACTCTCCCCATTCAACTACAGAACACCATCACTAAGACTGGCTATCTCCTGTTCAACTACAGAACACCATCACTAAGACTGACTACCCCACGTTCAACTACAGAACACCATCACTAAGACTGACTATCTCCCTATTCAACTACAGAACACCATCACTAAGACTCTCCCCGTTCAACTACAGAACACCATCACTAAGACTGGCTATCTCCCTGTTCAACTACAGAACACCATCACTAAGACTCTCCCCATTCAACTACAGAACACCATCACTAAGACTGGCTATCTCCCTGTTCAACTACAGAACACCATCACTAAGACTGACTACCTCCACGTTCAACTACAGAACACCATCACTAAGACTGACTATCTCCCTATTCAACTACAGAACACCATCACTAAGACTCTCCCCATTCAACTACAGAACACCATCACTAAGACTGGCTATCTCCCCATTCAACTACAGAACACCATCACTAAGACTCTCTCCATTCAACTACAGAACTCCATCACTAAGACTGGCTATCTCCCTGTTCAACTACAGAACACCATCACTAAGACTCTCCCCATTCAACTACAGAACACCATCACTAAGACTCTCTCCATTCAACTACAGAACACAATCACTAAGACTCTCCCCATTCAACTACAGAACACCATCACTAAGACTCTCCCGTTCAACTACAGAACACAATCACTAAGACTCTCCCCGTTCAACTACAGAACACCATCACTAAGACTCTCCCCGTTCAACTACAGAACACCATCACTAAGACTCTCCCCGTTCAACTACAGAACACCATCACTAAGACTCTCCCCGTTCAACTACAGAACACCATCACTAAGACTCTCCCCGTTCAACTACAGAACACAATCACTAAGACTCTCCCCGTTCAACTACAGAACACCATCACTAAGACTCTACCCGTTCAACTACAGAACACCATCACTGAGACTCTCCCCATTCAACTACAGAACACCATCACTAAGACTCTCCCCATTCAACTACAGAACACCATCACTAAGACTCTCCCCGTTCAACTACAGAACACCATCACTGAGACTCTCCCCATTCAACTACAGAACACCATCACTAAGACTCTCCCCGTTCAACTACAGAACACCATCACTAAGACTCTCCCCGTTCAACTACAGAACACCATCACTAAGACTCTCCCCGTTCAACTACAGAACACCATCACTAAGACTCTCCCGTTCAACTACAGAACACCATCACTAAGACTCTCCCCGTTCAACTACAGAACACCATCACTAAGACTCTCCCCGTTCAACTACAGAACACCATCACTAAGACTCTCCCCATTCAACTACAGAACACCACACATTAAATTGTTATGTACACAGATGTCATGCTCTCATATCTTTGTGGGTATAGCTAGCTATATGCTATATGCTATATTCTATATGTTATATGCTATATTCTACATGCTATATGCTATATTCTATATGCTACATGCTATATTTTATATACTATACTCTATATGCTATATGCTAATCCAGTAAGATACTATGTATGGACGGCTGGCGTCCTGCGAGAGCTTGCTCACGTCTCAGTAGTGTCAGGCTCATGGTTAGATGTTTCTAATGAGTGTGAATATAAACAGAGCACAACTAGGCGCTCAGAGCTGAAGGCTTGCATCCCAGATACACCCTGTTCACTAGTAGTCAAAAGTAGTGCACTATATAGGTTATGGTGTGCCATTTGTGAATCAGCCCTAGAGTACTGAGATCCTCTCTCTGTAATCTCCTTCTTCCTATGGGCATCCACCCCTAAGCCCCCGATACCCCTCTACCCCAACCCTCCTCTTCGTCCACCCCTAACCCTCTACCCCAACCCTCCTCTAAGTCCACCCCCAACCCTCCTCTACCCCAACCCTCCTCTACATCCACCCAACCCTCTACCTCAACCATCCTCTACATCCACCCCTAACCCTCCAACCCTCCTCTTCGTCCACCCCTAACCCCCAACCCTCCTCTTCGTCCACCCCCAACCCCCAACCCTCCTCTTTGTCCACCCCTAACCCCCAACCCTCCTCTTCGTCCACCCCTAACCCCCCAACCCTCCTCTATGTCCACCCCTAACCCCCAACCCTCCTCTTCGTCCACCCCTAACCCCCAACCCTCCTCTATGTCCACCCCTAACCCCCAACCCTCCTCTATGTCCACCCCTAACCCCCAACCCTCCTCTACATCCACCCCTAACCCCCAACCCTCCTCTTCGTCCACCCCTAACCCCCAACCCTCTTCTATTTCCACCCCAACCCTCCTCTTCATCCCCCCTCTTCGTCCACCCCTAACCCCCAACCCTCCTCTTCGTCCACCCCTAACCCCCAACCCTCTTCTATGTCCACCCCAACCCTCCTCTTCATCCACCCCTAACCCCCCAACCCTCCTCTATGTCCACGCCTAACCCCCAACCCTCCTCTTCGTCCACCCCTAACCCCCAACCCTCCTCTACGTCCACCCCTAACCCCCAACCCTCTTCGTCCACCCCAACCCTCCTCTTCATCCACCCCTAACCCCCAACCCTCCTCTTCGTCCACCCATAACCCCTCAACCCTCCTGTTCATCCACCCCTAACCCTCTACCCCAACCCTCCTCTACGTCCACCCCTAACCCTCTACCCCAACCCTCCTCTTCGTCCAGCCCCAACCCCCCAACCGTCCTCTACATCCACCCCTAACCCCCCAACCCTCCTCTTCGTCCACCCATAACCCCTCAACCCTCCTGTTCATCCACCCCTAACCCTCTACCCCAACCCTCCTCTACGTCCACCCCTAACCCTCTACCCCAACCCTCCTCTTCGTCCACCCCCAACCCCCCAACCGTCCTCTACATCCACCCCTAACCCCCAACCCTCCTCTTCGTCCACCCCCAACCCCCCAACCGTCCTCTACATCCACCCCTAACCCCCAACCCTCCTCTTCGTCCACCCCTAACCCCCAACCCTCCTCTTCATCGACCCATAACCCCCAACCCTCCTCTTCATCCACCCCTAACCCTCTACCCCAACCCTCCTCTACGTCCACCCCTAACCCTTTACCCTCTACCCTCCTCTACGTCCACCCCTAACCCTCCTCCTCTTCCAGCCCTAACCCTCCAACCCTCCTCTATGTCTCACCCTAGCCTTCCACCTCTAACACTCCACCTGTCCTCTACATCCACCCCTAAACCTCCCTACCTCCACCATCACCCCTTTCCCCTCTGCCCCATCAGAGAGTGGGGGCCTGAAGAAGAGGCGTAACTCCATAGCCCAAAGTGAGCCGGTGCCCATCTTCCTGCTGCAGGGTTCAGCTGTGCCCCCCATCTCAGCGCCAGCTGGCACCAGCCCCATAGACCAGTACTCCCGCATCATGTTCCCCCTGACTTTCGCACTCTTCAATCTCTTCTACTGGATCATATACCTGGGCAAGGACACCATGGAACAGGCCAGGTATGAGTTAATAAACTATTCTGTTCTATTAGGACACCATGGAACAGGCCAGGTATGAGTTAATAAACTATTCTGTTCTATTAGGACACCATGGAACAGGCCAGGTATGAGTTAATAAACTCTATTCTGTTCTATTAGGACACCATGGAACAGGCCAGGTATGAGTTAATAAACTATTCTGTTCTATTAGGACACCATGGAACAGGCCAGGTATGAGTTAATAAACTATTCTGTTCTATTAGGACACCATGGAACAGGCCAGGTATGAGTTAATAAACTATTCTGTTCTATTAGGACACCATGGAACAGGCCAGGTATGAGTTAATAAACTATTCTGTTCTATTAGGACACCATGGAACAGGCCAGGTATGAGTTAATAAACTATTCTGTTCTATTAGGACACCATGGAACAGGCCAGGTATGAGTTAATAAACTATTCTGTTCTATTAGGACACCATGGAACAGGCCAGGTATGAGTTAATAAACTATTCTGTTCTATTAGGACACCATGGAACAGGCCAGGTATGAGTTAATAAACTATTCTGTTCTATTAGGACACCATGGAACAGGCCAGGTATGAGTTAATAAACTATTCTGTTCTATTAGGACACCATGGAACAGGCCAGGTATGAGTTAATAAACTATTCTGTTCTATTAGGACACCATGGAACAGGCCAGGTATGAGTTAATAAACTATTCTGTTCTATTAGGACACCATGGAACAGGCCAGGTATGAGTTAATAAACTATTCTGTTCTATTAGGACACCATGGAACAGGCCAGGTATGAGTTAATAAACTATTCTGTTCTATTAGGACACCATGGAACAGGCCAGGTATGAGTTAATAAACTATTCTGTTCTATTAGGACACCATGGAACAGGCCAGGTATGAGTTAATAAACTATTCTGTTCTATTAGGACACCATGGAACAGGCCAGGTATGAGTTAATAAACTATTCTGTTCTATTAGGACACCATGGAACAGGCCAGGTATGAGTTAATAAACTATTCTGTTCTATTAGGACACCATGGAACAGGCCAGGTATGAGTTAATAAACTATTCTGTTCTATTAGGACACCATGGAACAGGCCAGGTATGAGTTAATAAACTATTCTGTTCTATTAGGACACCATAGAACAGGCCAGGTATGAGTTAATAAACTATTCTGTTCTATTAGGACACCATGGAACAGGCCAGGTATGAGTTAATAAACTCTATTCTGTTCTATTAGGACACCATGGAACAGGCCAGGTATGAGTTAATAAACTCTATTCTGTTCTATTAGGACACCATGGAACAGGCCAGGTATGAGTTAATAAACTATTCTGTTCTATTAGGACACCATGGAACAGGCCAGGTATGAGTTAATAAACTATTCTGTTCTATTAGGACACCATGGAACAGGCCAGGTATGAGTTAATAAACTATTCTGTTCTATTAGGACACCATGGAACAGGCCAGGTATGAGTTAATAAACTATTCTGTTCTATTAGGACACCATGGAACAGGCCAGGTATGAGTTAATAAACTATTCTGTTCTATTAGGACACCATGGAACAGGCCAGGTATGAGTTAATAAACTATTCTGTTCTATTAGGACACCATGGAACAGGCCAGGTATGAGTTAATAAACTATTCTGTTCTATTAGGACACCATGGAACAGGCCAGGTATGAGTTAATAAACTATTCTGTTCTATTAGGACACCATGGAACAGGCCAGGTATGGGTTAATAAACTATTCTGTTCTATTAGGACACCATGGAACAGGCCAGGTATGAGTTAATAAACTATTCTGTTCTATTAGGACACCATAGAACAGGCCAGGTATGAGTTAATAAACTATTCTGTTCTATTAGGACACCATGGAACAGGCCAGGTATGAGTTAATAAACTATTCTGTTCTATTAGGACACCATGGAACAGGCCAGGTATGAGTTAATAAACTATTCTGTTCTATTAGGACACCATGGAACAGGCCAGGTATGAGTTAATAAACTATTCTGTTCTATTAGGACACCATGGAACAGGCCATGAGTTAATAAACTATTCTGTTCTATGGAACAGGCCAGGTATGAGTTAATAAACTATTCTGTTCTATTAGGACACCATGGAACAGGCCAGGTATGAGTTAATAAACTATTCTGTTCTATTAGGACACCATGGAACAGGCCAGGTATGAGTTAATAAACTATTCTGTTCTATTAGGACACCATGGAACAGGCCAGGTATGAGTTAATAAACTCTATTCTGTTCTATTAGGACACCATGGAACAGGCCAGGTATGAGTTAATAAACTATTCTGTTCTATTAGGACACCATGGAAAGGCCAGGTATGAGTTAATAAACTATTCTGTTCTATTAGGACACCATGGAACAGGCCAGGTATGAGTTAATAAACTATTCTGTTCTATTAGGACACCATGGAACAGGCCAGGTATGAGTTAATAAACTATTCTGTTCTATTAGGACACCATGGAACAGGCCAGGTATGAGTTAATAAACTATTCTGTTCTATTAGGACACCATGGAACAGGCCAGGTATGAGTTAATAAACTATTCTGTTCTATTAGGACACCATGGAACAGGCCAGGTATGAGTTAATAAACTATTCTGTTCTATTAGGACACCATGGAACAGGCCAGGTATGAGTTAATAAACTATTCTGTTCTATTAGGACACCATGGAACAGGCCAGGTATGAGTTAATAAACTATTCTGTTCTATTAGGACACCATGGAACAGGCCAGGTATGAGTTAATAAACTATTCTGTTCTATTAGGACACCATGGAACAGGCCAGGTATGAGTTAATAAACTCTATTCTGTTCTATTAGGACACCATGGAACAGGCCAGGTATGAGTTAATAAACTATTCTGTTCTATTAGGACACCATGGAACAGGCCAGGTATGAGTTAATAAACTCTATTCTGTTCTATTAGGACACCATGGAACAGGCCAGGTATGAGTTAATAAACTCTATTCTGTTCTATTAGGACACCATGGAACAGGCCAGGTATGAGTTAATAAACTCTATTCTGTTCTATTAGGACACCATGGAACAGGCCAGGTATGAGTTAATAAACTCTATTCTGTTCTATTAGGACACCATGGAACAGGCCAGGTATGAGTTAATAAACTATTCTGTTCTATTAGGACACCATGGAACAGGCCAGGTATGAGTTAATAAACTATTCTGTTCTATTAGGACACCATGGAACAGGCCAGGTATGAGTTAATAAACTATTCTGTTCTATTAGGACACCATGGAACAGGCCAGGTATGAGTTAATAAACTATTCTGTTCTATTAGGACACCATGGAACAGGCCAGGTATGAGTTAATAAACTATTCTGTTCTATTAGGACACCATGGAACAGGCCAGGTATGAGTTAATAAACTATTCTGTTCTATTAGGACACCATGGAACAGGCCAGGTATGAGTTAATAAACTATTCTGTTCTATTAGGACACCATGGAACAGGCCAGGTATGAGTTAATAAACTATTCTGTTCTATTAGGACACCATGGAACAGGCCAGGTATGAGTTAATAAACTATTCTGTTCTATTAGGACACCATGGAACAGGCCAGGTATGAGTTAATAAACTATTCTGTTCTATTAGGACACCATGGAACAGGCCAGGTATGAGTTAATAAACTATTCTGTTCTATTAGGACACCATGGAACAGGCCAGGTATGAGTTAATAAACTATTCTGTTCTATTAGGACACCATGGAACAGGCCAGGTATGAGTTAATAAACTATTCTGTTCTATTAGGACACCATGGAACAGGCCAGGTATGAGTTAATAAACTATTCTGTTCTATTAGGACACCATGGAACAGGCCAGGTATGAGTTAATAAACTATTCTGTTCTATTAGGACACCATGGAACAGGCCAGGTATGAGTTAATAAACTATTCTGTTCTATTAGGACACCATGGAACAGGCCAGGTATGAGTTAATAAACTATTCTGTTCTATTAGGACACCATGGAACAGGCCAGGTATGAGTTAATAAACTATTCTGTTCTATTAGGACACCATGGAACAGGCCAGGTATGAGTTAATAAACTATTCTGTTCTATTAGGACACCATGGAACAGGCCAGGTATGAGTTAATAAACTATTCTGTTCTATTAGGACACCATGGAACAGGCCAGGTATGAGTTAATAAACTATTCTGTTCTATTAGGACACCATGGAACAGGCCAGGTATGAGTTAATAAACTATTCTGTTCTATTAGGACACCATGGAACAGGCCAGGTATGAGTTAATAAACTATTCTGTTCTATTAGGACACCATGGAACAGGCCAGGTATGAGTTAATAAACTATTCTGTTCTATTAGGACACCATGGAACAGGCCAGGTATGAGTTAATAAACTATTCTGTTCTATTAGGACACCATGGAACAGGCCAGGTATGAGTTAATAAACTATTCTGTTCTATTAGGACACCATGGAACAGGCCAGGTATGAGTTAATAAACTATTCTGTTCTATTAGGACACCATGGAACAGGCCAGGTATGAGTTAATAAACTATTCTGTTCTATTAGGACACCATGGAACAGGCCAGGTATGAGTTAATAAACTATTCTGTTCTATTAGGACACCATGGAACAGGCCAGGTATGAGTTAATAAACTATTCTGTTCTATTAGGACACCATGGAACAGGCCAGGTATGAGTTAATAAACTATTCTGTTCTATTAGGACACCATGGAACAGGCCAGGTATGAGTTAATAAACTATTCTGTTCTATTAGGACACCATGGAACAGGCCAGGTATGAGTTAATAAACTATTCTGTTCTATTAGGACACCATGGAACAGGCCAGGTATGAGTTAATAAACTATTCTGTTCTATTAGGACACCATGGAACAGGCCAGGTATGAGTTAATAAACTATTCTGTTCTATTAGGACACCATGGAACAGGCCAGGTATGAGTTAATAAACTATTCTGTTCTATTAGGACACCATGGAACAGGCCAGGTATGAGTTAATAAACTATTCTGTTCTATTAGGACACCATGGAACAGGCCAGGTATGAGTTAATAAACTATTCTGTTCTATTAGGACACCATGGAACAGGCCAGGTATGAGTTAATAAACTATTCTGTTCTATTAGGACACCATGGAACAGGCCAGGTATGAGTTAATAAACTATTCTGTTCTATTAGGACACCATGGAACAGGCCAGGTATGAGTTAATAAACTATTATGTTCTATTAGGACACCATGGAACAGGCCAGGTATGGGTTAATAAACTATTCTGTTCTATTAGGACACCATGGAACAGGCCAGGTATGAGTTAATAAACTATTCTGTTCTATTAGGACACCATGGAACAGGCCAGGTATGAGTTAATAAACTATTCTGTTCTATTAGGACACCATGGAACAGGCCAGGTATGAGTTAATAACCCACTACAACACAGCGAACCAAGAGAATAGCTCTTGGTAATCGGAACCGGATCAGAAGGATCATGAGCCACTCATCATTGGCCAGTAAATCTTTCTGGTCTCTGAAAATTCGCGCTCTCCGATTTTTTCCATTAGCCAACATTCTTCCAACTGTGTAAAAGCAGCCATTGTGCGTCATTACGCATTGTAATTTCATGCCTTTCAATACCCACCCATTTGATCGTCAAAGCTACCCAATTGCGTAACACCTTCAGGTGTGGTAATTACCCTGATTATAAATGACAATGACAGAGGGACATTATGACGTTGACAGTTCTGCGCAACGAACATGTGATAAAAAATATATGAAACTCTGCCTTCGTGTCTGCCCGACTGAGGCGTCGAAAACGGCATCAGATTAAACGTCATTTGTCCCACTGTTCACATTTTATATTAGAATACATTTCACGATATGCAAGTATTGTTTAATAACTAGATCCATTTAAATATGATTCCCGATTAAACTGTACAACATATTTGAGAGGTTCTTTTGCAAAAACATATATCAGTTTGTATTTATTATCCTAAATCATGTTTTTTTTTGTGTGTACTCCAGGGAACTCTTTATATATAATATGTTAGTGGTAATATTTCGATGTATTTTACACAATGGTATCAGTTTCAAAGCGTTTCTCAAGTTGCAGTTTCTAAATATTAGGTCCTAATATTAAACAATAACCTTGGTGACAAGGTCCTAATATTAAACAATAACCCTGGTGACAATGATCTCAGTACTCTAGGGCTGAGTCACAAATGGCACACTATACACTATATAGTGCACTACTTTTGACCATTTTGAACACACAGTATCAGCTGCATATTTGACCATTCTAAACTGTATCAACAACACAACACAGACCCACTGAATGTTACTGCTCTCAATTACTACCCACTCTTTTTGTCAGACTTTTATCCAGACTGTAAAGACATGAATAATGTCTGACGCTGGAACAGCCCCATGAGTTGTAGACACAAAAGGGGAAGGGGGTCGCTAGCTGGAGGATGTCAGATGGTTCTGTTGTCATCTAACACTAGAGACAGAGAGAGAGGGGGAGGGAGAGAGAGACAGAGAGGGAGAGGGGGAAGGAGGGAGGAGGGGGAAGGAGGGAGGAGGGGGAGAGGGAAGGAGGGGGAGAGAGACAGAGAGGGAGAGGGGGAAGGAGAGGAAGAGAGAGAGGAGGGGAAGGAGGGGGAGAGAGATGGAGAGGGGGAAGGAGAGGGAGAGAGAGGAGGGGAAGGAGGGAGTGACAGAGAAGGAGAGGGGGAGAGAGAGAGGAGGGGAAGGAGGGAGAGACAGAGAGGGGAGAGGGGGAGAGGGGGAAGGAGAGGGAGAGACAGAGAGGGAGAGGGGGAAGGAGAGAGAGGGAGAGAGAGAGGGAGAGAGGGAGAGGGGGAAGGAGAGGGAGAGACAGAGAGAAAGAGAGGGAGAGGGGGAAGGAGAGAGAGAGAGACAGAGAGGGAGAGGGGGAAGGAGAGGGAGAGACAGAGAGGGAGAGAGGGAAGGAGAGGGAGAGACAGAGAGGGAGAGGGGGAAGGAGAGGGAGAGAGACAGAGAGGGAGAGGGGGAAGGAGAGGGAGAGAGAGAGAGAGAGAGACAGAGAGGGAGAGGGGGAAGGAGAGGGAGAGACAGAGAGGGATATGTGGGCTTTTCAGTTAGATTTATAGTAGAGTACAAGGCATAGAACATGAGCTCAATTAACTTGCAAATAAATAATGTGCATCAAGGTTTACCCCAGTCAGTGTGTGTCTCAATGGCACACACACACATACATAGACACACACACATACACACATACATAGACACACATAGACACACACGTAGATTATACAGAGACACGAGAGAGAGAGAGAGAGAGAGAGAGAGAGAGAGAGAGAGAGAGAGAGAGAGAGAGAGAGAGAGAGAGAGAGAGAGAGAGAGAGAGAGAGAGAGAGAGAGAGAGAGAGAGAGAGAGAGAGAGAGAGAGAGAGAGAGAGAGAGAGAGAAAGATGATGAAGAGACGAGAGAGAGAGAGGGAGCTGATGGAGAGAGAGAGAGAGAGTTACAGAGAGCTGGTAGTCCCATCCACCAAACTACCAGGTGTGAAACAGGGAAGGGACTCAGGGGGTATGCTAATTTGGTATAAAGCAGACCTAACTCACTCCATTAAATTAATCAAAACAGGAACATTTTACATTTGGCTAGAAATTCAAAAGGAAATGATCTTAACAGAGAAAAATGTCCTCCTGTGTGCTCCCTATATCCCCCACTAGAATCCCCCATACATGAAAACAGCTTCTCCATCCTTGAGGGGGAAATCAATCATTTCCAGGCCCAGGGACATGTACTAGTCTGTGGCGACCTAAATGCCAGAACCGGACAAGAACCTGACACCCTCAGCACACAGGGGGACAAACACCTGCCTGGAGGTGACAGCATCCCCTCCCACATATGCCCCCCTAGGCACAACTATGACAACATAACCAACAAAAACGGGTCACAACTCCTGCAGCTCTGTCGCACGCTGGTTATGTACATAGTCAATGGTAGGCTTCGAGGGGACTCCTATGGTAGGTACACCTATAGCTCATCTTTTGGCAGTAGTACTGTAGACTACTTTATCACTGACCACAACCCAGAGTCTCTCAGAGCGTTCACAGTCAGCCCACTGACACCCCTATCAGACCACAGCAAAATCACAGTCTACTTGAACAGAGCAATACTCAATCATGAGGCATCAAAGCCAAAGGAACTGAGTAACATTAAGAAATGCTATAGATGGAAGGAATGCAGTTTGGAAACCTACCAAAAAACAATTAGGCAACAACAAATTCAATCCCTTCTAGACAATTTCCTGGGTAAAACGATCCACTGTAGTGAAGGTGTAAACTTGGCAGTAGAAAATCTTAACAGTTTATTTGACCTCTCAGCTTCCTTATCAAATCTCTAACCACTTCTGGGAAAATTGGAAAACACTAAACAAACAACAACACGAAGAATCATCTATCCAAAATGGAGATGTATGGGTAAACCACTTCTCCAATCTTTTTGGCTCTATAACAAAGAATAAAGAGCAAAAACATATACATGATCAAATACAAATCTTAGAATCAACTATTAAAGACTACCAGAACCCACTGGATTCTCCAATTACCATGAATGAGCTACAGGACAAAATAAAAACCCTCCAACCCAAAAAGGCCTGTGGTGTCGATGGTATCCTCAATGAAATGATCAAATATACAGACAACAAATTCCAATGGGCTGTACTAAAACTCTTTAACGTCATCCTTAGCTCTGGCATCTTCCCCAATATTTGGAACCAAGGACTGATCACCCCAATCCACAAAAGTGGAGACAAATTTGACCCCAATAACTACAGTGGAATATGCGTCAACAGTAGCCTTGGGAAAATCCTCTGCATTATCATTAACAGCAGACTCGTACATTTCCTCAATGAAAACAATGTACTGAGCAAATGTCAAATTGGCTTTTTACCAAATTACCGTACAACAGACCATGTATTCACCTTGCACACCCTAAATGACAACCAAACAAACCAAAACAAAGGCAAAGTCTCTCATGCTTTGTTGATTTCAATAAAGCCGTTGACTCAATTTGGCATGAGGGTCTGCTATACAAATTGATGGAAAGTGGTGTTGGGGGTAAAACATATGACATTATAAAATCCATGTACACAAACAACAAGTGTGCGGTTAAAATTGGCAAAAAACACACACATTTCTTTCCACAGGGCTGTGGTGTGAGACAGGGATGCAGCTTAAGCTCCACCCACTTCAACATATATATCAAAGAATTGGCGCGGGCACTAGAAAAGTCTGCAGCACCCGGCCTCCCCCTGCTAGAATCCGAAGTCAAATGTCTACTGTTTGTTGTTCCTGTCACAGAATGTTGATGCTTCTTCTGTTGAGAACGTTCTGCACTACAAGGACAAAGACAAGATGGTGGACCCTGCTATAGTTACTGGAGCTGATGTCTTCAACTCTTATTCTCTCTGCGTTTTCAAGAGTTTATTCAGAGGACAGAGGGCACAGTGTCTCTGACTTCGTACCTTTGTAGTATAGAGAGAGAGAGCATTACTGTAATTTACAGTATATCATTATCATGGAAAGATATCTACATCTTTACACTTTCTGTGTGTGTGTGTAATTTGCCCTGCTTTCATTCCTCATGTGTGTTTCTGTCTCTGTGGGTTTCTGTCCTTGCAGAGAGGATTGAGCCCTGTGCTCCAACTGATGTCATCTGCTGAGCATGTTCTGTAGACACCTTGTTCATTCATCTGTCCTTCGCTCTACCAACAAGTACTCCACGTTCACATTACTTTCAATCCACACTGGAAATGAATACAAAAAAACCAAAACAAATTATTTTCCGACCTCATTTCTATTCTGTTCACACTTTGTTCTACCCAGACCTGCTGAGATCAGTTGTTGAAGAGATGTCCTTGGCAGAGCGGTGCTTTAAACATGGATGCATTTGGTACTTCTGATTCTCCAGCATCCCTGAAGACACGCACACACACACACACACACACACACACACACACACACACACACACACACACACACACACACACACACACACACACACACACACACACACACACACACACACACACACACACACACACACACACACACACACACACACACACACACACACACACACACACACACACACAGAGAAACACACAAATCAAAAAGAAGTGGATGATATAATCTATGTCTGTAACTGGTGATGCAACAGTGAACCAATGCTGTTCCGAAGCTGTTCCGAAGCTGTTCCGAAGCTGTTCCGAAGCTGTGCCGTCACCCCTCCTCTCTTCTCCTCTCTCTTGTTTTATGTTTCATTATATGGCCTGTGAAATAGAACTCTACTCAACTTGACAATATGAATTGTGTGACTCACCGACTGAATTCCTCTGTCTTACATTCCTTGTCCTTCCCAGTCATGGCTCTAGTTCTGGTTGTATTAAAGTGGCAGTGATTTTCCTATTTGTTTTAATAATATTTCCACACTGATTGAAGTCGAAATAACACTCGGAAATTTAAGCCTGTTCGGGTACGATAGATGTGGTAAAAAGGTCAATCTAACTTGACCAAAACAGTGGAATCGCCACGACAACGCGTGGGGGAAACGGCCGTGGGGGAAACGGCCGTGGGGGAAAGATTCCGAATGTCCTCATTGGCAACCCAGAAAAATTAGTATAATGTTTTATGTTTTTTGTCACACTATGTTGAGGTAGAAATCGGAGTATAACGCTTGTATGGATGTCAAGACCAACACATGTTTATGTCATCATCACCAATCAACTACATTACAGTTAAAAATGACTTTGCCTTCCACCACAGATTTCTGTATGCTAGCTATGCTACCAGCTTAAACAAACAGAAGTTAGCATTTAGCAATCACTTCTTCTAAACCTGAAAAGGGACTATTTTTTAAATGTCATGCAGCGAAAACAGCCAAATGTATCCAAATCGGACATAACTAATCACATTGTGGGCCTGTTATAATATATAAATCAAGACGAATTTGACGAATATACACTTCGTTAGGTCAGATTTGTTGAATGTGCGGCAATGCGTTCCGTTGACTCCTTTACCACATCTACGGAATGTTTTATCCACAGCATGGCATCACAATCTGATCGGATTATTCTGACCAATGACCAGTCATCTTTTATTTGCATATGCATCTTCCTACTTTGAAGGGGTAAGAGGGCTAGGCTCTCTCTCTCTCTCTCTCTCTCTCTCTCTCTCTCTCTCTCTCTCTCTCTCTCTCTCTCTCTCTCCCCTCTCACTCTCACTCTCACTCTCTCTCTCTCTCTCTCTCTCTCTCTCTCTCTCTCTCTCTCTCTCTCTCTCTCTCTCTCTCTCTCCTCTCCCTCTCACTCTCTCACTCTCTCTCTCTCTCTCTCCCACTCTCTCACTCTCACTCTCTCTCTCTCTCTCTCTCTCTCTCTCTCTCTCTCTCTCTCTCTCTCTCTCTCTCTCTCTCTCTCTCTCTCTCTCTCTCTCTCTCTCACTCTCTCTCTCTCTCTCTCTCTCTCTCTCTCTCTCTCTCTCTCTCTCTCTCTCTCTCTCTCTCTCTCTCTCTCTCTCTCTCCCTCTCCCACTCTCTCACTCTCTCTCTCTCTCTCTCTCTCTCTCTCTCTCTCTCTCTCTCTCTCTCTCTCTCTCTCTCTCTCTCTCTCTCTCTCTCTCCCACTCTCTCACTCTCACTCTCACTCTCTCTCTCTCTCTCTCTCTCTCTCTCTCTCTCTCTCTCTCTCTCTCTCTCTCTCTCTCTCTCTCTCTCTCTCTCTCTCTCTCTCTCTCTCTCTCTCTCTTCTAGACAATCCTATCTGCCAATCAGGATTGTGTATGTAAATCCATGTCATTTTGTATCAACACGACCGCACGAACAGACTGAGCGTTTCAATAGAATAAAAAGGAGGCTCATCGAAATAAATGCTACAAAATATATGTGCAGTTTTTTTCATGAAATAAATACACACAGTGATTTTACTAGACGTACAGTGGTGATTTTGAAAATCAAATGAAAAAGACTGCGTGCGGGGCTTTAAAATATGATTCATAGTACATAGATAGGCCTATGAAAACACTGCATGCACAGAACCTGGGGATTACCTTGTATTTTATATTGTATTTATTTGTATTTTCTATTTGATGTGATATTTCAACGGCTGCTGTGTTTGTGTAGCCTCTTTAAAACACTCAGGGGATCAGATTTAGAATTGGATGTAATAACTGGATGTTTTATTATATTTAGGACTACGAGGCTATTGGTCATAGCCAGCAGTGTTTGAATTGAGGGAATGAATTGAGCTGCTCTGTCACGCCCTGGTCGAAGTATTTTGTGTTTATCTTCATGTATTGGGTCAGGCCAGGGTGTGGCATGGGGTTTTTGTAGCTCAGTTGGTAGAGCATGGCGCTTGTAACGCCAGGGTAGTGGGTTCGATCCCCGGGACCACCCATACGTAGAATGTATGCACACATCACTGTAAGTCGCTTTGGATAAAAGCGTCTGCTAAATGGCATATATTATTATTATTATTATTGTATTGTGGTGTGTTTTGTCTTGGGGTTTTGGTGTGTATGTATTGGGATTGTAGCTAGTGGGGTGATCTAGCAAAGTCTATGGCTGTCTGGAGTGGTTCTCAATCAGAGGCAGGTGTTTATCGTTGTCTCTGATTGGGAAACATAGTTAGGCAGCCATATTCTTTGAGTTTGTCGTGGGTGATTGTCCTTAGTGTTCCTGTCTATGTTAGTTTTCACTAGTATAGGCTGTTTCAGTTTTCGTTACGTTCTTTGTTTTGTGGTGTTTGTGTTTTAGATTCGTGTTACGTTTTTTGTTCATTAAACATGGATCGCAATCTACATGCTGCAGTTTGGTCCGACTCTCCTTCACCACACCTAGAAAACCGTTACAGAATCACCCACCGTAAACGGACCAAGCAGCGTGTCAACAGGCAGGAGCAGCCCAAAGAGGAGATGCGAAATAAGGATTTCTGGACATGGGAGGAAATCCTCGACGGGAGAGGATCCTGGGCTAAACCAGGGGAGTGTAGCCGCCCAAAGGTGGAACAGGTGCTGCCAGAGCCTCCCGCCTGATCAGCGCAGCTAGAGCCTTTCTCCTCTCCTGCGCTACCGGAGCCTCCCGCCTGTTCAGCGCTATCAGAGCCTTTCTCCTCTCCTGCGCTACCGGAGCCTCCCGCCTGTTCAGCGCTATCAGAGCCTTTCTCCTCTCCTGCGCTACCGGAGCCTCCCGCCTGTTCAGCAGTATCAGAGCCTTTGTCCTCTCCTGCGCTACCGGAGCCTCCCGCCTGTTCAGCGCTATCAGAGCCTTTCTCCTCTCCTGCGCTACCGGAGTCTCCCGCCTGTTCAGCGCAGCCAGAGCTGTCAGTCTGCATGGAACAGCCAGAGATGTCAGTCTGCATGGAGCAGCCAGAGCTGTCAGTCTGCAAGGAGCTGTCAGTCTGCAAGGAGCTGTCAGTCTGCAAGGAGCTGCCAGTCTGCAAGGAGCTGCCAGTCTGCAAGGAGCTGCCAGTCTGCAAGGAGCTGTCAGTCTGTAAGGAGCTGCCAGTCTGTAAGAAGCAGCCAGAGATGTCAGTCTGCATGGAGCAGCCAGAGATGTCAGTCTGCATGAAGCAGCCAGAGCTGTCAATCTGCAAGGAGCTGTCAGTCTGCAAGGAGCTGCCAATCTGCAAGGATCTGTCAGTCTGCAAGGAGCAGTCAGTCTGCAAGGAGCTGTCAGTCTGCAAGGAGCTGTCAGTCTGCAAGGAGCTGCCAGTCTGTAAGAAGCCGCCAGAGCTGTCAGCCCACATGGAGCAGCCAGAGATGTCAGCCCACATGGAGCAGCCAGAGATAATATAATAATAATAATATATGCCATTTAGCAGACGCTTTTATCCAAAGCGACTTACAGTCATGTGTGCATACATTCTACGTATGGGTGGTCACGGGGATTGAACCCACTACCCTGGCGTTACAAGCGCCATGCTCTACCAACTGAGCTACAGAAGGACCACAATGTCAGTCTGCATGGATCAGCCAGAGATGTCAGTCTGCATGGAGCAGCCAGAGCTGTCAGTCTGCATGAAGCAGCCAGAGCTGTCAGTCTGCAAGGAGCTGTCAGTCTGCAAGGAGCTGTCAGTCTGCAAGGAGCTGCCAGTCTGCAAGGAGCTGCCAGTCTGCAAGCAGCTGCCAGTCTGCAAGGAGCTGTCAGTCTGCAAGGAGCTGCCAGTCTGTAAGAAGCCACCAGAGCTGTCAGCCCACATGGAGCAGCCAGAGCCTCCAGTCAGCGTGGAGCAGCCAGAGCCGCCAGTCAGCGTGGAGCAGCCAGAGCCGACAGTCAGCATGGAGCAGCCAGATCTTTCAGTCTGCCCAGCGCCGCCAGTCTGCCCAGCGCCGCCAGTCTGCCCAGCACCGCCAGTCTGCCCAGCGCCACCAGTATGCCCAGCGCCGCCAGTATGCCCAGCGCCGCCAGTCTGCCCAGTGCCACCAGTGCTGCCAGTCTGCCCAGCGCCGCCAGTCTGCCCAGCACCGCCCGCACCGCCAGTCTGCCCAGCGCCGCTAGTCTGCCCAGCGCCGCCAGTCTGCCCAGTGCCACCAGTGCTGCCAGTCTGCCCAGTGCCACCAGTGCTGCCAGTCTGCCCAGCGCCGCCAGTGCCCCCAGTCTACCCAGCGCCGCCACAGCCCCCAGTCTGCCCAGCGCCGCCAGTCTGCCCAGCGCCGCCAGTGCCCCCCGTCTGCCCAGCGCCGCCAGTGCCCCCAGTCCGCCCAGCGCCGCCAGTCTGCCCAGCGCCGCGCAGTGGCTTCGTAAGAAGCATTTCAAGGTCCTAGAGTGGCTTAGCCAGTCTCCAGATCTCAACCCTATAGAAAATCTTTGGAGGGAGTTGAAAGTCTGTGTTGCCCAGCAACAGCCCCAAAACATCACTGCTCTAGAGGAGATCTGCACGGAGGAATGGGCCAAAATACCAGCAACAGTGTGTGGAAACCTTGTGAAGACTTACAGAAAATGTTTGACCTCTGTCATTGCCAACAAAGAGTATATAACAAAGTATTGAGATAAACTTTAGTTATTGACCAAATACTTATTTTCCACCATAATTTGCAAATCAATTCATAAAAAATCCTATAATGTGATTTTCTGGATATTTTTTTTCTAATTTTGTCTGTCATAGTTGAAGTGTACCTATGATGTAAATTACAGGCCTCTCTCATCTTTTTAAGTGGGAGAACTTGCACAATTGGTGGCTGACTAAATACTTTTTTGCCCCACTGTATGTACAAGGTAAACATTTTCAGACCGGTTTTAATTGGAAGGGGTTCCAATGGCGTTGTCCCCCTCCTTCATTCTAAACACATGATGTGCAAGACAAATGATGGCTATTGTTGTTATTATTGTAATGTTTTTATATAATTAATATACGTTTTATTAATGTTATCCTCTAGTTTGACTTTATGTGAGTCTGTCCATTTAATGATTTAACGTCTTGCTACCAACGTCTTATGAGAAGTTATAATGATTGTCACAACTTTTGACACAAACTTTGTTGACTTTAAATTTGTGTGAGTCTGACAAATGTATAATACTGTATGTAATTCACTATATCCTATTGATTTTAATATAATATACTATATCCTATTGATTTTAATATAATATCCTATTGATTTTAATATAATATCCTATTGATTTTAATATAATATACTATATCCTATTGATTTTAATATAAATACATGGTATCCTATTGATTTTAATATAATATACTATATGCTATTGATTTTAATATATAATACACTATATCCTATTGATTTTAATATAATATACTATATCCTATTGATTTTAATATATAATACACTATATGCTATTGATTTTAATATAATATACTATATGCTATTGATTTTAATATATAATACACTATATGCTATTGATTTTAATATAATATACTATATCCTATTGATTTTAATATATAATACACTATATGCTATTGATTTTAATATAATATACTATATCCTATTGATTTTAATATAATATACTATATCCTATTGATTTTAATATAATATACTATATCCTATTGATTTTAATATAATACACTATATCCTATTGATTTTAATATAATATACTACTATTGATTTTAATATAATACACTATATCCTATTGATTTTAATATAATATACTATATCCTATTGATTTTTTAATATAATACTATTGATTTTAATATATCCTATTGATTTTAATATAATACACTATATCCTATTGATTTTAATATAATATACTATATCCTATTGATTTTAATATATAATACACTATATGCTATTGATTTTAATATAATATACTATATCCTATTGATTTTAATATAATATACTATATCCTATTGATTTTAATATAATATACTATATCCTATTGATTTTTAATATAATACACTATATGCTATTGATTTTAATATAATACACTATATCCTATTGATTTTAATATAATACACTATATCCTATTGATTTTAATATAATACACTATATCCTATTGATTTTAATATAATACACTATATCCTATTGATTTTAATATAATACACTATATCCTATTGATTTTAATATAATATACTATATCCTATTGATTTTAATATAATACACTATATCCTATTGATTTTAATATAATACACTATATCCTATTGATTTTAATATAATACACTATATTCTATTGATTTTAATATAATACACTATATCCTATTGATTTTAATATAATATACTATATCCTATTGATTTTAATATAATATACTATATCCTATTGATTTTAATATAATATACTATATCCTATTGATTTTAATATAATACACTATATCCTATTGATTTTAATATAATATACTATATCCTATTGATTTTAATATAATATACTATATCCTATTGATTTTAATATAATATACTATATCCTATTGATTTTAATATAATACACTATATCCTATTGATTTTAATATAATACACTATATCCTATTGATTTTAATATAATACACTATATCCTATTGATTTTAATATAATACACTATATCCTATTGATTTTAATATAATACACTATATCCTATTGATTTTAATATAATACACTATATCCTATTGATTTTAATATAATACACTATATCCTATTGATTTTAATATAATATACTATATCCTATTGATTTTAATATAATATACTATATCCTATTGATTTTAATATAATATACTATATCCTATTGATTTTAATATAATACACTATATCCTATTGATTTTAATATAATACACTATATCCTATTGATTTTAATATAATACACTATATCCTATTGATTTTAATATAATACACTATATCCTATTGATTTTAATATAATATACTATATCCTATTGATTTTAATATAATACACTATATCCTATTGATTTTAATATAATACACTATATCCTATTGATTTTAATATAATACACTATATTCTATTGATTTTAATATAATACACTATATCCTATTGATTTTAATATAATATACTATATCCTATTGATTTTAATATAATATACTATATCCTATTGATTTTAATATAATATACTATATCCTATTGATTTTAATATAATACACTATATCCTATTGATTTTAATATAATATACTATATCCTATTGATTTTAATATAATATACTATATCCTATTGATTTTAATATAATATACTATATCCTATTGATTTTAATATAATACACTATATCCTATTGATTTTAATATAATACACTATATCCTATTGATTTTAATATAATACACTATATCCTATTGATTTTAATATAATACACTATATCCTATTGATTTTAATATAATACACTATATCCTATTGATTTTAATATAATACACTATATCCTATTGATTTTAATATAATACACTATATCCTATTGATTTTAATATAATATACTATATCCTATTGATTTTAATATAATATACTATATCCTATTGATTTTAATATAATATACTATATCCTATTGATTTTAATATAATACACTATATCCTATTGATTTTAATATAATATACTATATCCTATTGATTTTAATATAATACACTATATCCTATTGATTTTAATATAATATACTATATCATATTGATTTTAATATAATATACTATATCCTATTGATTTTAATATAATATACTATATCCTATTGATTTTAATATAATATACTATATGCTATTGATTTTAATATAATACACTATATCCTATTGATTTTAATATAATATACTATATCCTATTGATTTTAATATAATACACTATATCCTATTGATTTTAATATAATACACTATATCCTATTGATTTTAATATAATATACTATATCCTATTGATTTTAATATAATACACTATATCCTATTGATTTTAATATAATATACTATATGCTATTGATTTTAATATAATACACTATATCCTATTGATTTTAATATAATATACTATATCCTATTGATTTTAATATAATATACTATATCCTATTGATTTTAATATAATATACTATATGCTATTGATTTTAATATAATATACTATATCCTATTGATTTTAATATAATATACTATATGCTATTGATTTTAATATAATACACTATATCCTATTGATTTTAATATAATACACTATATCCTATTGATTTTTTTAATATATCCTATTGATACTATATCCTATTGATTTTAATATAATACACTATATCCTATTGATTTTAATATAATATACTATATCCTATTGATTTTAATATAATATACTATATCCTATTGATTTTAATATAATATACTATATCCTATTGATTTTAATATAATATACTATATCCTATTGATTTTAATATAATACACTATATCCTATTGATTTTAATATAATATACTATATCCTATTGATTTTAATATAATACACTATATCCTATTGATTTTAATATAATATACTATATCCTATTGATTTTAATATAATATACTATATCCTATTGATTTTAATATAATATACTATATCCTATTGATTTTAATATAATATACTATATCCTATTGATTTTAATATATAATACACTATATGCTATTGATTTTAATATAATATACTATATGCTATTGATTTTAATATATAATACACTATATGCTATTGATTTTAATATAATATACTATATCCTATTGATTTTAATATATAATACACTATATGCTATTGATTTTAATATAATATACTATATCCTATTGATTTTAATATAATATACTATATCCTATTGATTTTAATATAATATACTATATCCTATTGATTTTAATATAATACACTATATCCTATTGATTTTAATATAATACACTATATGCTATTGATTTTAATATAATACACTATATCCTATTGATTTTAATATAATACACTATATCCTATTGATTTTAATATAATATACTATATCCTATTGATTTTAATATAATACACTATATCCTATTGATTTTAATATAATATACTATATGCTATTGATTTTAATATAATACACTATATCCTATTGATTTTAATATAATACACTATATCCTATTGATTTTAATATAATATACTATATCCTATTGATTTTAATATAATATACTATATGCTATTGATTTTAATATAATATACTATATCCTATTGATTTTAATATAATATACTATATCCTATTGATTTTAATATAATATACTATATGCTATTGATTTTAATATAATATACTATATGCTATTGATTTTAATATAATACACTATATCCTATTGATTTTAATATAATACACTATATGCTATTGATTTTAAAATAATACACTATATCCTATTGATTTTAATATAATACACTATATCCTATTGATTTTAATATAATACACTATATCCTATTGATTTTAATATAATACACTATATCCTATTGATTTTAATATAATACACTATATCCTATTGATTTTAATATAATATACTATATCCTATTGATTTTAATATAATATACTATATCCTATTGATTTTAATATAATATACTATATCCTATTGATTTTAATATAATATACTATATCCTATTGATTTTAATATAATATACTATATCCTATTGATTTTAATATAATATACTATATCCTATTGATTTTAATATAATACACTATATCCTATTGATTTTAATATAATATACTATATCCTATTGATTTTAATATAATACACTATATCCTATTGATTTTAATATAATATACTATATCCTATTGATTTTAATATAATATACTATATCCTATTGATTTTAATATAATATACTATATCCTATTGATTTTAATATAATATACTATATCCTATTGATTTTAATATAATATACTATATCCTATTGATTTTAATATAATATACTATATCCTATTGATTTTAATATAATATACTATATCCTATTGATTTTAATATAATATACTATATCCTATTGATTTTAATATAATACACTATATCCTATTGATTTTAATATAATATACTATATCCTATTGATTTTAATATAATACACTATATCCTATTGATTTTAATATAATATACTATATCCTATTGATTTTAATATAATATACTATATCCTATTGATTTTAATATAATATACTATATCCTATTGATTTTAATATAATATACTATATCCTATTGATTTTAATATATAATACACTATATGCTATTGATTTTAATATAATATACTATATGCTATTGATTTTAATATATAATACACTATATGCTATTGATTTTAATATAATATACTATATCCTATTGATTTTAATATATAATACACTATATGCTATTGATTTTAATATAATATACTATATCCTATTGATTTTAATATAATATACTATATCCTATTGATTTTAATATAATATACTATATCCTATTGATTTTAATATAATATACTATATCCTATTGATTTTAATATATAATACACTATATCCTATTGATTTTAATATAATATACTATATCCTATTGATTTTAATATAATATACTATATCCTATTGATTTTAATATAATATACTATATCCTATTGATTTTAATATAATATACTATATCCTATTGATTTTAATATATAATACACTATATCCTATTGATTTTAATATAATATACTATATCCTATTGATTTTAATATAATATACTATATCCTATTGATTTTAATATAATATACTATATCCTATTGATTTTAATATAATACACTATATCCTATTGATTTTAATATAATATACTATATCCTATTGATTTTAATATAATACACTATATCCTATTGATTTTAATATAATACACTATATCCTATTGATTTTAATATAATACACTATATCCTATTGATTTTAATATAATATACTATATCCTATTGATTTTAATATAATACACTATATCCTATTGATTTTAATATAATACACTATATCCTATTGATTTTAATATAATATACTATATCCTATTGATTTTAATATAATATACTATATCCTATTGATTTTAATATAATACACTATATCCTATTGATTGCATTAATTGGTTTGCACTGTTCATTGCAAAGTTCTCTAAACTATCAACATGAGCCAATATAAGGATAATGCTGGAATGATACTAATTGTACTTCGGCTGTTCTAGTGGTCGGGTCGGGATGACATAAGATGGTTTCTTCATTACCCTCATCCATCCACTTGTCCCTTTAATTTGTTTCTCAGCAATGGAAACGGCTCATCCACCATCATCACTAGCCAGTGTTTGATCTTCTGGTAGGATGTACGCATGCGCCCCTCATTGGGTTATCGGAGCTTTCTGGAGTAAGTTGAATGTGCGTTCTCCTCACTCGCATCAAAACTGTTACGATGGGGAAGCTCAGGAAAAACCACTTTGGAATTTTAACGTTTTCGTTCTTTTTTACTTGTATCTGCTGTGCGCAAAGGTAAATTAAAATGTGTGTTTTTACGCGCATTATTCAATTACATTGCATGGCATGTATCCTTTGCTATTTAACGCGCCTTCCCGCTGTATCTTGTCTTTAAGTAGGTGTTTGCGTTCCGACCCCTTCTGTTCTGTCTTTCCCCTCAGCGCCAAAGATCTGAGGGATCCCAGTAATATGCCGCTGGTTAAAGACACGGTCGACAGACTGATGAAAGGCTACGACATTCGGTTGAGGCCAGATTTTGGAGGTAGGAAGAAAGACAAAAGGAAAGCAAATCGAGATGATGAATGTCATGTTTGCTGCCATTTATGACGCGCAGTGCTCTATACATGTTTAATGACTTGCTGCAAAAAACCTCCGGTACACCCCCCCCCCCATGATCAAGCCTCCATCCATAGACTAGGCGACCTCTCAAATTACAGTGACATTACAGTGTAATATCCTACCATCCAAATAAAACCGTTTTGCAATGTACCACCAATGTACCACCTTCAAATGTTGAAATAAGACATGCTAGACTATTCTGTGTGGAGAAGAAGGGTCTCTTAACTTGACGATCGATTCTATTCGCAGCTGGTAGCCTATTGAACTTCTGGTTGCCTACCATTCTGTCTGAAACTAAAATCATCAAGGGAGTTCCAAATGATGACGCTGATGATTATAGCCATTTTAATTGACGATGATAATCATTAAGACTGGATAAAACATTTATCATGTATATTGATGAGAGAACGTGTCGATCTGTCATTGACAGCAACCTACTGGTAGAATAACGGTACCACCTTCTAGAATAACGGTACCACATTCTAGAATAACGGTACCACATTCTAGAATAACGGTACCACATTCTAGAATAACGGTACCACATTCTAGAATAACGGTACCACATTCTAGAATAACGGTACCACATTCTAGAATAACGGTCACCAAATTCTTATTTCTAATAGGTAAAGAAATAATCCTCTTCTCCTTTTGTTAATAACCTGTTTTTTCTTCGCTTCACAGGTGCGCCGGTGGCAGTGGGGATGAATATAGACATAGCCAGCATAGACATGGTGTCTGAAGTCAATATGGTACGTGCATTAATATCATCCTCTTTATATGTTTCTCAGTATGCCTGGCTGAGTAGATTCGTATAGAGAAACCTATAACGCATTGTCATCCATGTTTGAAAAGGGCACTTAACGCATGTCACGTTCTGCATTGTGGTAAATGATGGTAAACGACGTGGCGGAGCCTGATGATAGTTTGATTCTATAATGGAATCGATTCTCGTGTTGAATAGTGTTCTATCGTTCAGTGGGCTCAAGCTCCGTCTCAGGCTCTGCATTTACCATTTTTCCGGCCATGGATGGTGGATGTGTGCTGGTTCCCATTTGAATTCAAAACACACGCTCACTGGCGCACCTGTACTGACATCCGTGCGCAGACGGACGGTCGAGGCTCTGGCGTCTTGTCTTTCAGTTACTGGACTGCTATCATTTTATTTGACATGCGGCGCGTTATAACGTCAAGTCAAGAAGACGAAGGGGCAAAATAGAGATATTTCCCAATTTCCTTTTTCTCTCCTAATACAAATTTATTTTCAACGTGATTGCGCCGCGCGCTCCTTTGGGAGAGTTATCTTGCTAGAGCCTCACTTCACTTTGAAGCGAGAGGGGGAGCGCATCATCAGCTACGTAAATTAACCCCCCCCCCCTTGTCAGATCATGAGTGATGACGTAGACATGTGGTTAATAATGCATGCCTGGACATAGGATGGTAATCACCTGGGTATTTCATCGAGCTCCACTACACAATGATAAGGTTACGTCCCAAATTACTCTTCTCCAAAATATAGTGCACTACTTTTTAAAAATTCCATATACAGTGAACTACTATTGACCAGAGCCCTATGGTTCCCTGATCAAAAGTAGTGTATTATATAGAGGTCCCAGTTTGGGGGGGGGGGGGCTCTGTCTCCGTGCTGGAGAAAACCACTAGGTGCACAGACATGGTATGAAGAGGATCTCTCTCTGTATAAGACAGGCATCTTATGTAAACACTGTATCAATGGTTTGCTCTGGAGCAGGCTCAGAGGGGACACTTCTGTTCTCCTTATGCAATTGAATTCATATTTGATTCATTGTTGCATTTGACATGGTTTTTGCAGTGGATTTTATTGCAAAGATTTCATTTCATTTATCTGAGTGTACATTTTTCCCTAAATAAGATTTGTGTGGTAAGACAGTGCGTTATGTTAGTTGGTTTAGATGGCTTGGTTGGTTGGGGCTTGATTCTGGAAACTCAGTGAGTTGTGTGTTGTTGTGGGGGTTGATTCCTGTGTGGGCCATGTGTACTGAATCACTATAATGCTATTGGTAGGCCTGGATAGAAACATCATCAGCTGAATTACCATAGTACTTCCTGTGAGGAAGGGATGTGGAAGCTAGTTTTGGTTAAAGAGGATGCAGCTAGGATGAAAGGGCTGTGGGGGTCCTCTGGGATGTCAACCAGTATTCCCCTCCCTCCTCCCCTCTTCACCCCTGTCTTCACCTCCCTCCCCCTGTATCTGACCTGGATTTCCATGGAAGCCACCTTTATCTCTCTACAGGGTGATGTTACATCAAAACTCTGATTCCACATACACTTGCATTCATCTGTAAAAAAATCAAAAAACAGAACAGAACAGTAAATTGAGAGAGAGATTGAGAGGGAGAGAGAGAGAGACAGAGAGAGAGAGAGAAACAGAGAGAGAGAAACAGAGAGAGAGAGAGACAGAGAGAGAGAGAGACACACAGAGAGAGACAGAGAGACAGAGAGACAGAGAGAGAGATTGAGAGACAGAGACATAGAGAGACAGAGAGAGAGAGAAACAGAGAGAGAGAGAGAAACAGAGAGAGAGAGGGAGAGAGAGAGACACACAGAGACACAGAGAAACACAGAGAGAGAGAGAGCCAGCCACTCAGTGTGTAACAAAACTGTGCACAACATAATGAACAGAACAGTGAATGGAGAGAGAGATTGAGAGAGAGAGAGAGAGAGAGAGAGAGAGAGAGAGAGAGAGAGAGAGAGAGAGAGAGAGAGAGAGAGAGAGAGAGAGAGAGAGAGAGAGAGAGAGAGAGAGAGAGACAGAAAGAGAGAGATACAGAAAGACAGGGAGAGAGAGGGGGGACACATCCCACACATGGTATCCTTAATGAAATTATCAAATATACAAACAACAAATTCCAATTGGCTATACTAAAACTCTTTAACATCATCCTTAGCTCTGGCATCTTCCCCAATATTTGGAACCAAGGACTGATCACCCCAATCCACAAAAGTGGAGACAAATTTGACCCAAATTACTACCGTGGGGATATGGGTCAACAGCAACCTTGGGAAAATCCTCTGCATTATCATTAACAGCAGACTCGTACATATCCTCAATGAAAACAATGTACTGAGCAAATGTCAAATTGTTTTTTTTACCAAATTACCGTACAACAGACCATGTATTCACCCTGCACACCCTAATTGACAACCAAACAAAACAAAACAAAGGCAAAGTCTTCTCATGCTTTGTTGATTTCAATAAAGCCTTCAACTGAATTTGGCATGAGCGTCTGCTATACAAATTGATGGAAAATGGTGTTGGGGGTAAAACATACGACATTATAAAATGCATGTACACAAACAACATGTGTGCGGTTAAAATTGGCAAAAAACACACACATTTCTTTCCACAGGGCTGTGGGGTGAGACAGGGATGCAGCTTAAGCCCCACCCTCTTCAACATATATATCAAAGAATTGGCGCGGGCACTAGAAAAGTCTGCAGCACCCGGCCTCACCCTACTAGAATCCGAAGTCAAATGTCTACTGTTTGCTGATGATCTGGTGCTTCTGTCACCAACCAAGGAGGGCCTACAGCAGCACCTAGATATTCTGAACAGATTAGGTCAGACCTGGGCCCTGACAGTAAATCTCAGTAAGACCAAAATAATGGTGTTCCAAAAAAGGTCCAGTTGCTAGTACCACAAATACAAATTCCATCTAGACACTGTTGCCCTAGAGCACACAAACTATACATACCTCAGCCTAAACATCAGCACCACAGGTAACTTCCAGAAAGCTGTGAATGATCTGAGACAAGGCAAGAAGGGCCTTCTATGCAATCAAAAGGAACATAAAATTCAACATACCAATTAGGACCTGGCTAAAAATACTTGAATCAGTCATAGAGCCCATTGCCCTTTATGGTTGTGAGGTCTGGAGTCCGCTCCCCAACCAAGAATTCACAAAATGGGACAAACACCAAATTGAGACTCTGCATGCAGAATTCTGCAAAAATATCCCCCGTGTACAACGTAGAACACCAAATAATGCATGCAGAGCAGAATTAGGCTGATACCCACTAATTATCCAAATACAGAAAAGAGCCGTTAAAATCTACAACCCCCTAAAAGGAAGCGATTCCCAAACCTTCCATAACAAAGACATAACCTACAGAGAGATGAACCTGGAGAAGAGTCCCCTAAGCAAGCTGGTCCTGGGGCTCTGTTCACAAACACAAACACACCCCACAGAGTCCCAGGACAGCAACACAATTAGACCACACCAAATTATGAGAAAACAAAAAGATCATTACTTGCCACATTGGGAAGAATGAACAAAAAAACAGAGCAAACTAGAATGCTATTTGGCCTTAAACAGAGAGTACACAGTGGCAGAATACCTGACCACTATGACTGACCAAAACTTAAGGAAAGCTTTGACTATGTACAGACTCAGTGAGCATAGCCTTGCTATTGAGAAAGGCCGCTGTAGGCAGACATGGCTCTCAAGAGAAGACAGGCTATGTGCACACTGCCCACAAAATGAGGTGGAAACTGAGTTGCACTTCCTAACCTGCTGTCCAATGTACAGTGGGGAGAACAAGTATTTGATACACTGCCAATTTTGCAGGTTTTCCTACTTACAATGCATGTAGAGGTCTGTCATTTTTATCATAGGTACACTTCAACTGTGAGAGACGGAATCTAAAACAAAAATCCAGAAAATCACATTGTATGATTTTTAAGTAATTAATTAGCATTTTATTGCATGACATAAGTATTTGATACATCAGAAAAGCAAAACTTAATATTTGGTACAGAAACCTTTGTTTGCAATTACAGAGATCATACGTTTCCTGTAGTTCTTGACCAGGTTTGCACACACTGCAGCAGGGATTTTGGCCCACTCTTCCATTCAGAGCTTCTCCAGATCCTTCAGGTTTCGGGGCTGTCGCAGGGCAATACGGACTTTCAGCTCCCTCCAAAGATTTTCTTTTGGGTTCAGTTCTGGAGACTGGCTAGGCCACTCCAGGACCTTGAGATGCTTCTTACGGAGCCACTCCTTAGATGCCCTGGCTGTGTGTTTCGGGTCGTTGTCATGCTGGAAGACCCAGCCACGACCCATCTTCAATGCTCTTACTGAGGGAAGGAGGTTGTTGGCCAAGATCTCGCGATACATGGCCCCATCCATCCTCCCCTCAATACAGTGCAGTCGTCCTGTCCCCTTTGCAGAAAAGCATCCCCAAAGAATGATGTTCCACCTCCATGCTTCACAGTTGGGATAGTGTCTTGGGGTTGTACTCATCCTTCTTCTTCCTCCAAACACGGCGAGTGGAGTTTAGACCAAAAACCTCTATTTTTGTCTCATCAGACCACATGACCTTCTCCCATTCCTCCTCTGGATCATCCAGATGGTCATTGGCAAACTTCAGACGGGCCTGGACATGCGCTGGCTTGAGCAGGAGGACCTTGCGTGCGCTGCAGGATTTTAATCCGTCACGGCGTAGTGTGTTACTAATGGTTTTCTTTGAGACTGTGGTCCCAGCTCTCTTTAGGTCATTGACCAGGTCCTGCCGTGTAGTTCTGGACTGATCCCTCACCTTCCCCATGATCATTGATGCCCCACGAGGTGTGTCCCAGACGGAGGGTGATTGACTGTCATCTTGAACTTCTTCCACTTTCTAATAATTGCACCAACAGTTGTTGCCTTCTCACCAAGCTGCATGCCTATTGTCCTGTAGCCCATCCCAGCCTTGTGCAGGTCTACAATTTTATCCCTGATGTCCTTACACAGCTCTTTGGTCTTGGCCATTGTGGAGAGGTTGGAGTCTGTCTGATTGAGTGTGTGGACAGGTGTCTTTTATACAGGTAATGAGTTCAAACAGGTGCAGTTAATACAGGTAATGAGTGGAGAACATGCGGGCTTCTTAAAACTTGTTATGGCTGCAATCCCAATACCGGGATGGATATGACAACTACCAGTGAAAATAGAGGGCGCCAAATTCAAACCACAGAAATCTCATAATTACATTTCCTAAAACATACATGTGTCTCATATCATTTTAAAGGTAATCTTGTTGTTCATCCCACCAAAGTGTCCGATTTCAAATAGGCTTTTCAGCGAAAGCAATACAAACGATTAAGTTAGGTCTCCACCAAACCCCAATAAGCACAGCCATTTTCCAGTGAAATATAGCATTAACAAAATGCAGAAATAAAGATAAAATTAATCACTAACCTTGAATTATCTTCATCAGATGACACTCATAGGACATCATGTTACACAATCCATGCATGTTTTGTTTGATAAAGTTTCATATTTATGAACTTTTACATTGGCTATTTAGATTCACTAGTTCCAAAAACATCAAGTGATTTTGCATAGCCACATAGTTTCAACAGAAATACTCATCATAAATGCAGATGATAATACAAGTTATACACATGGAATTATAGATATACCGCTCCTTAATGCAACAGCTGTGTCAGATTTTTTAAAAAGTTGACGGAAAAAGCAACACATGAAATATTCTGAGATGGCGCTCAGAACAGAAGCCAAATTATCCGCCATGTTGAAGTCAACAGAAACCAGAAAATACATGATAAATGTTTCCTTACCTTTGATGAACTTCATCAGAATGCAGTCCTAGGAATCCCAGGTCCACAATAAATGCTTGATTTGTTCGAAGATTTGTCCGTTATTTATGTACAAATAGCTACTTTGGTTAGCGCGTTTGGTTAACAATTCCAAAGTCACAAAGCTTGTCCACTATAACGTGACGGAATGTCCAAAAGTACCGTAACTGTCATTAGAAACATGTCAAACGATATACTGAATCAATCTTTAGAATGTTGTTTACATATATCTTGAATAACGTTCCAAACGGAGAATTAGAATGACTTCAGATGAGCGGTGGAACGCAGGTGCTTCCCCTGTGAACGCGCATAGTGTCAACTCGTGGCAATGGTGACTATTTCCTGTGTCATTTGACCCCCCTTCACATTAGAGTCACCAGACAAAGTTCTATTGACTGTTGACATTATATCTCGCTGTAATTTCAATGAGAGCTTGGTTAAAGATCTGCCACACCCAGAAAAAAAACAGGAAGTGGAATTTCTCATAATTCAAACAGTTTCAGAAACTTCAGAGTGTTTTCTATCCAATACTAATAATACTATGCATATATTAGCAACTGATACTGAGGAGCAGGCCGTTTACAATGGACACCTTTTCATCCAAGCTACTCAATACTGCCCCTGCAGCCATAAAAAGTTAAAGAAAAACTAACATGTCTGTGAAAGCCGTAATTCTTACTGGTTGGTAGGTGATCAAATACTTATGTCATGCAATAAAATGCTAATTAATTACTTAAAAATCATACAATGTTATTTTCTGGATTTTTGTTTAGGATTCCGTCTCTCACAGTTGAAGTGAACCTATGATAAAAATTACAGAGCTCTACATGCTTTGTAAGTAGAGAAAACCTGCAAATCGGCAGTGTATCAAATACTTGTTCTCCCCACTGTATGACTATATTAGAGACACATCTTTCCCTCAGATTACACAGATCCACAAAGAATTTGAAAACAAACGCAATTTTGATAAACTCCCATATCTACTGAGTGAAATTCCACAGTGTGCCATCACAGCAGCAAGATTTGTGACTTGTTGCCATAAGAAAAGGGCAACCAGTGAAGAACAAACGCCATTGTAAATACAACCCATATTTATGCTTATTTATTTTCCCTTGTGTACTTTAACCATTTGTACATTGTTACAACACTGTATATACACATAATATGATGTTTGTAATGTCTTTATTGTTTTGAAACTTCTGTATGTGTAATGTTTACTGTTCATTTTTATTGTTTATTTCACTTTTGTATATTATCTACCTCACTTGCTTTGGCAATGTTAACACATGTTTCCCTTGCCAATTAAGCCCCTTGAATTGAATTGAATTGAGAGAGACAGAGAGTATGACAGATAGAGAGAGAGCGAGAGAGACAGAGAGACAGACACAGGAGAGAGGGAGACAGAGAGAGAGACAGAAGAGCGAGACAGAGAGAGACAGAAGAGGGAGAGAGAGACAGAGAGGGAGAGAGATACAGGAGAGAGGCAGGAGAGAGACAGAGACAGGGAGAGAGAGTCAGAGAGAGAGAGACAGAGACAGGGAGATAGAGACAGGAGAGAGACAGGAGAGAGAGAGCGAGAGAGAGACAGGAGAGAGACAGAGACAGGGAGAGAGAGAGAGAGAGAGACAGACAGAGAGAGACAGACAGAGAGGGAGAGAGCAATAGAGAGGGAGAGAGATACAGGAGAGAGAGACAGGAGAGAGACAGGAGAGAGACAGAGACAGGGAGAGAGAGAGACAGAGAGAGATACAGAGACAGGGAGACAGAGACAAAGACAGAGAGGGAGAGAGAGACAGGAGAGAGAGAGAGAGACAGAGACAGGAGAGAGAGAGACAGAAGAGACAGGGAGAGAGAGAGACAGAAGAGACAGGGAGAGAGAGGCAGGAGAGAGAGAGACATGAGAGAGACAGGGGGAGAGAGAGAGAGACAGGAGAGAGACAGGAGAGAGACAGAGAGAGAGAGAGAGAGAGAGAGAGAGAGAGAGAGAGAGAGAGAGAGAGAGAGAGAGAGAGAGAGAGAGAGAGAGAGAGAGAGAGAGAGAGAGAGAGAGAGAGACAGGGAGAGAGAGACAGGGAGAGAGAGACAGGAGAGAGAGAGACAGAGAGAGAGAGAGACAGGGAGAGAGAGACAGAAGAGAGAGACAGGAGGGAGACAGGAGAGTGTGAGAGAGAGCGAGAGAGAGAGAGCGAGAGAGGGTGAGGACTGACGTCATGCCAACTCCCTGTAGCTATGAGAACATTCATCTCATTTCCTTTCACGGAGGAGAGAGAATTGGCTCGCAGGGCAGGAGCATGAATCTCCTCTCTTCCACTCATCCTCTCTTCAAAACGGCTGCCGACACATTTAGATGAAATGAAAACTGCAAAAATTAATCCCCCTCCCTCGCGCCCTCTGTCTCTCTCTGTCTGTCTCTCTTTCCTTCCCTCTCCCTCATTCTCCCCTCTCTCTCTCCCTCTCACTTGCCATCGGCCCACACATAGTCATTATTACCTTTTGAATGTGAATCCTCCTCTCATGGTTATGTAACAACCTTCTAACAACAGATAGGTTGGTGATACTGTAGTTCCTCTCTGTCTCCTCTAACAACAGACAGGTTGGTGATACTGTAGTTCCTCTCTGTCTCCTCTAACAACAGGCAGGTTGGTGATACTGTAGTTCCTCTCTGTCTCCTCTAACAACAGACAGGTTGGTGGTACAGGAGTTCCTCTCTGTCTCCTCTAACAACAGACAGGTTGGTGATACTGTAGTTCCTCTCTGTCTCCTCTAACAACAGACAGGTTGGTGGTACTGTAGTTCCTCTCTGTCTCCTCTAACAACAGACAGGTTGGTGATACTGTAGTTCCTCTCTGTCTCCTCTAACAACAGACAGGTTGGTGATACTGTAGTTCCTCTCTGTCTCCTCTAACAACAGACAGGTTGGTGGTACTGTAGTTCCTCTCTGTCTCCTCTAACAACAGACAGGTTGGTGATACTGTAGTTCCTCTCTGTCTCCTCTAACAACAGACAGGTTGGTGGTACTGTAGTTCCTCTCTGTCTCCTCTAACAACAGGCAGGTTGGTGATACTGTAGTTCCTCTCTGTCTCCTCTAACAACAGACAGGTTGGTGATACTTTAGTTCCTCTCTGTCTCCTCTAACAACAGGCAGGTTGGTGATACTGTAGTTCCTCTCTGTCTCCTCTAACAACAGACAGGTTGGTGATACTGTAGTTCCTCTCTGTCTCCTCTAACAACAGGCAGGTTGGTGATACTGTAGTTCCTCTCTGTCTCCTCTAACAACAGACAGGTTGGTGGTACTGTAGTTCCTCTCTGTCTCCTCTAACAACAGGCAGGTTGGTGATACTGTAGTTCCTCTCTGTCTCCTCTAACAACAGACAGGTTGGTGATACTGTAGTTCCTCTCTGTCTCCTCTAACAACAGACAGGTTGGTGATACTGTAGTTCCTCTCTGTCTCCTCTAACAACAGACAGGTTGGTGGTACTGTAGTTCCTCTCTGTCTCCTCTAACAACAGACAGGTTGGTGATACTGTAGTTCCTCTCTGTCTCCTCTAACAACAGACAGGTTGGTGATACTGTAGTTCCTCTCTGTCTCCTCTAACAACAGACAGGTTGGTGATACTGTAGTTCCTCTCTGTCTCCTCTAACAACAGACAGGTTGTTGGTGGTACTGGGTTTCAGAGCCAACTTCAAACAGACAGGTTGTTGGTGGTACTGGGTTTCAGAGCCAGCTTCAAACAGACAGGTTGTTGGTGGTACTGGGTTTCAGAGCCAGCTTCAGACAGACAGGTTGTTGGTGGTACTGGGTTTCAGAGCCAGATTCAGACAGAGAGGTTGTTGGTGGTCCTGGGTTTCAGAGCCAGCTTCAGACAGACAGGTTGTTGGTGGTACTGGGTTTCAGAGCCAGCTTCAGACAGACAGGTTGTTGGTGGTACTGGGTTTCAGAGCCAGCTTCAAACAGACAGGTTGTTGGTGGTACTAGGTTTCAGAGCCAGCTTCAGACAGACAGGTTGTTGGTGGTACTGGGTTTCAGAGCCAGCTTCAAACAGACAGGTTGTTGGTGGTACTAGGTTTCAGAGCCAGCTTCAGACAGACAGGTTGTTGGTGGTACTGGGTTTCAGAGCCAGCTTCAGCTAGACAGGTTGTTGGTGGTACTAGGTTTCAGAGCCAGCTTCAGACAGACAGGTTGTTGGTGGTACTGGGTTTCAGAGCCAGCTTCAACCAGACAGGTTGTTGGTGGTACTGGGTTTCAGAGCCAGCTTCAAACAGACAGGTTGTTGGTGGTACTGGGTTTCAGAGCCAGCTTCAGACAGACAGGTTGTTGGTGGTACTGGGTTTCAGAGCCAGCTTCAAACAGACAGGTTGTTGGTGGTACTGGGTTTCAGAGCCAGCTTCAGACAGACAGGTTGTTGGTGGTACTGGGTTTCAGAGCCAGCTTCAGACAGACAGGTTGTTGGTGGTACTGGGTTTCAGAGCCAGCTTCAGACAGACAGGTTGTTGGTGGTACTGGGTTTCAGAGCCAGCTTCAGACAGACAGGTTGTTGGTGGTACTGGGTTTCAGAGCCAGCTTCAGACAGACAGGTTGTTGGTGGTACTGGGTTTCAGAGCCAGCTTCAGACAGACAGGTTGTTGGTGGTACTGGGTTTCAGAGCCAGCTTCAGACAGACAGGTTGTTGGTGGTACTGGGTTTCAGAGCCAGCTTCAGACAGACAGGTTGTTGGTGGTACTGGGTTTCAGAGCCAGCTTCAGACAGACAGGTTGTTGGTCCAACACATCCCTGGGGCAGCAGGGTAGCCTAGTGGTCACTATAATACCCCCCCCCCCACCCCAACACATCCCTGGGGCAGCAGGGTAGCCTAGTGGTCTCTATAATACCCCCCCCCACCCCCGCCCCAACGCATCCCTGGGGCAGCAGGGTAGCCTAGTGTTCACCACACAGATACATCACTATAATACCCCCCCACCACACAGACACATCACCATAATACCCCCCACCACACAGACACATCACCATAATACCCCCCCACCACACAGACACATCACTATAATACCCCCCACCACACAGACACATCACTAAAATACCCCCCACCACACAGACACATCACCATAATACCCCCCCACCACACAGACACATCACCATAATACGCCCCCACCACACAGACACATCACTATAATACCCCCCCCCACCACACAGACACATCATTATAATACCCCCCCCACCACACAGACACATCACTATAATACCCCCCACCACACAGACACATCACTATAATACCCCCCACCACACAGACACATCACTATAATACCCCACCCCCACCACACAGACACATCACTAAAATACCCCCACCACACAGACACATCACTATAATACCCCCCACCACACAGACACACCACTATAATACCCCCCACCACACAGACACATCACTATAATACCCCCCCACCACACAGACACATCACTATAATAACCCCCCCCCCACACAGACACACCACTATAATACCCCCCACCACACAGACACATCACTATAATACCCCCCCACCACACAGACACATCACTATAATAACCCCCCCCACACAGACACATCATTATAATACCCCCCCCCCCCCACCACACAGATACATCACTATAATACCCCCCACCACACAGACACATCACTATAATACCCCCCCCCACCACACAGACACATCATTATAATACCCCCCACCACACAGACACATCACTATAATACCCCACCCCCACCACACAGACACATCACTATAATACCCCCCCCCCCACCACACAGACACATCATTATAATACCCCCCACCACACAGACACATCACTATAATACCCCCCACCACACAGACACATCACTATAATACCCCCCCACCACACAGACACATCACTATAATACCCCCCCCCACCACACAGACACATCACTATAATACCCCACCCCCACCACACAGACACATCACTATAATACCCCCCACCCACCACACAGACACATCACTATAATACCCCCCCACACAGACAGACACATCACTATAATACCCCCCACCCACCACACAGACACATCACTATAATACCCCCCCCCACCACACAGACACATCACTATAATACCCCCCCCCACCACACAGACACATCACTATAATACCCCACCCCCACCACACAGACACATCACTATAATACCCCCCCCCACCACACAGACACATCACTATAATACCCCCCCACCACACAGACACATCACTATAATACCCCCCCCCACCACACAGACACATCATTATAAAACCCCCCACCACACAGACACATCACTATAATACCCCCCCCCCAACCACACAGACACATCACTATAATACCCCCCCCCACCACACAGACACATCACTATAATACCCCCCACCACACAGACACATCACTATAATACCCCCCACCACATAGACACATCACTATAATACTCCCCCACCACACAGACACATCACTATAATACCCCCCCCCCCCACCACACAGACACATCACTATAATACCCCACCCCCACCACACAGACACTTCACTATAATACCCCCCACCACACAGACACATCACTATAATACCCCACCCCCACCACACAGACACATCACTATAATACCCCACCCCCACCACACAGACACTTCACTATAATACCCCCCACCACACAGACACATCACTATAATACCCCACCCCCACCACACAGACACTTCACTATAATACCCCCCACCACACAGACACATCACTATAATACCCCCCCCACCACACAGACACATCACTATAACTAGTTTGCTTTGTATGTTTCTATGTTTTGTTTGGTCAGGGTGTGATCTGAGTGGGCATTCTATGTTGGATGTCTAGTTTGTCTGTTTCTGTGTTTGGCCTGATATGGTTCTCAATCAGAGGCAGGTGTTAGTCGTTGTCTCTGATTGGGAACCATATTTAGGCAGCCTGCTTTGTCATTGTGGGTGGTGGGTGATTGTCTATGTTAGTTGCTTGTGTCAGCACATTTCCTATATAGCTTCACGGTCGTTGTTCATTTATTGTTTTGTTCAGTTTACTTCGTGTTCTCGTCATCCATGGAAATGATGCATTCACACCACGCTGCACTTTGGTCCGCTTCTTAACACACACACACACACACACACACACACACACACACACACACACACACACACACACACACACACACACACACACACACACACACACACACACACACACACACACACACACACACACACACACACACACACACGTTCAAGAATCATGAAAGGTCAGCTTTGTTGTGGGGCGATGCAGGCCTGTACGTCGGCCAGCCGGGTCGCACCGCGCACGTGTAACACATGGTGAAGTACACGAGGATGTGTGGAGCTCCTCATCCTGAAGTGTCCCCACTTGCACTGCTGAATAGCCAGCTGGTGAGACCACTTGCACAGCTGAATAGCCAGCTGGTGAGACCACTTGCACTGCTGAATAGCCAGCTGGTGAGACCACTTGGACAGCTGAATAGCCAGCTGGTGAGACCACTTGCACTGCTGAATAGCCAGCTGGTGAGACCACTTGGACAGCTGAATAGCCAGCTGGTGAGACCACTTGCACAGCTGAATAGCCAGCTGGTGAGACCACTTGCACTGCTGAATAGCCAGCTGGTGAGACCACTTGCACAGCTGAATAGCTTGCTGGTGAGACGCTTCAGGAAGGTGGTCACATGTGGGAGGTCCTGGGTTCGAGCCTCACTGTGAGACGATTTAGGAGGAAGCTGTACTCACGTCTGTTACACACGCACACACACCACACCCACACAAACAGAGCACACACACACGGAGTGCACACACACACACAGAGAGCACACACACACACAGAGCGCGCACACACACACACAGAGCACACACACACAAACAAAGCGCACGCACACACACACAGAGAGCGCACACACAGAGCACACACACAGCCAGTCAGTGTCCTGATGGCCACAGCGAGCCAGTGTCCTTGTGGCCATGCCAACCAGGTCTCCATGACATTAGAATATGGAGCTAAAGGCCCAGGAGGAGTCAGAGGAGAGACCGTGCTTTGTGCACTGTGTGTGTATGTTTGTGTGTGTCATTGTGTGTGTGTGTGCATGTGGCACTGTGTGTGGCACTGTGTGTGTGTGTCACTGTGTGTGTCACTGTGTGTGTCACTGTGTGTGTGTGTGTTACTGTGTGTCACTGTGTGTGTGTGTGTGTGTGTGTGTGTGTGTGTGTGTGTGTGTGTGTGTGTGTGCTCCCTCTCTGGCCACGTCCTCCCTTGTCTCTGTCCTCCCTCCTGACTCACTGAAATGGAAATGTGGCCCAAATGTGATATTATGAGGACCAATTTCTGGTACTTCTCCTCCCTCCTTTCCTCTCATCTCCTCCCTCCCTTCCTCTCCCCCGTCACTCCTCCTCCCCACAACCGTTCAACCACATAACCTCAACAGTGTATATTTGTGAAAACAAGATTACAATCCTAAAGGGCCAGATTCCAACAGAGCAATAAGATGACAGAGGTGGGGTTGTGAGGTGGAACGGTTGTGAGGTGGAACGGTTGTGAGGTGGAACGTTTGTAGGGTTGTAGGGTTGTGAGGTGGAAGGGTTGTGACGTGGAACGTTTGTAGGGTTGTAGGGTTGTGAGGTGGAAGAGTTGGAGGGTTGTGAGGTGGAAGGGTTGGAGGGTTGTGAGGTTGAACGGTTGTAGGGTTGTAAGTTTGAGAGGTTGTAGGGTTGTGAGGTCGTGAGGTTGTACGGTTGTATGGTTGTGAGGTGGAACAGTTGTAGGGTTTTAAGGTTGAACAGTTGTAGGGTTGTAGGGTTGTAGGGTTGTGAGGTGGAACGGTTGTTACGGTTGTGAGGTTGTACGGTAGTAGGGTTGCGAGGTTGTGAGGTGGAAAGGTTGTAGGGTTGTGCGGTGCAACGGTTGTAGGGTTGCGAGGTTGTACGGTAGTAGGGTTGCGAGGTTGTGAGGTGGAACGGTTGTAGGGTTGCGAGGTTGTACGGTAGTAGGGTTGCGAGGTTGTGAGGTGGAATGGTTGTAGGGTTGTGAGGTGCAACGGTTGTAGGATTGTATGGTTGAACAGTTGTGAGGTGGAACGGTTGTAGGGTTGTGAGGTGGAACGGTTGTAGGGTTTTGAGGTTGTAGGGTTGTAAGGTTGAACAGTTGTAGGGTTGTGAGGTGCAACGGTTGTAGGGTTGTGAGGTTGAACAGTTGTAGGGTTGTGAGGTGGAACGGTTGTAGGGTTGTGAGGTGGAACGGTTGTAGGGTTTTGAGGTTGTAAGGTTGTAAGGTTGAACAGTTGTAGGGTTGTGCTTAGAATGGTAGTTGGGTTGTGAGGTGGAACGGATGTAGTGTTGTAGGGTTGAACAGTTGTAGTGTTGTAGGGTTGAACAGTTGCAGTGTTGTAGGGTTGAACAGTTGTAGTGTTGTAGGGTTGAACAGTTGTAGTGTTGTAGGGTTGAACAGTTGTAGTGTTGTAGGGTTGAACAGTTGTAGTGTTGTAGGGTTGAACAGTTGTAGGGTTGTGTGCAGTTAATTTGCAAAGTTGATATCAAGGAGGTGTAGAATGAGTTTTCTTTCAGTCTGCCCTCCCCATTGCTCCTAGCTTGCTTTTTTGTGCTGGGTGTATTCGATGAACAGTTTGTGTGTAAGGGTTATTCCTCTGTCTCTATACTTGCTGTTTAGTTCATTAATTAGGCCTACACGTGGGCTGTCAACTCCTACGGTTGTTGGTTTAGTTGCTGTTAAAATGGACTGCCAGACTGCCTGCACTAAAATACTGTTAATTAGTGTTCTGTGAATTAACAGATTTAAAGCAAGCAGCGGTGGTTGAGATTAATTAGTAGGGTGTGAATGTTGTGTTCATTACCATCATTACCCTGACAAGCATTATCTCTTTACATCACTTAGTTAGGAGGAGGGAGGGAGGGCTGGGATCTGGCTATGAAGGTCAGACAGATAGTTAGTTAGTTAGTTAGTTAGTTAGTTAGTTAGTTAGGAGGGAGGGAGGGCTGGGATCTGGCTATGAAGGTCAGACAGATAGTTAGTTAGTTAGTTAGTTAGTTAGTTAGTTAGTTAGGGAGGGAGGGAGGGCTGGGATCTGGCTATGAAGGTCAGACAGATAGTTAGTTAGTTAGTTAGTTAGTTAGTTAGTTAGTTAGTTAGTTAGTTAGTTAGGAGGGAGGGAGGGCTGGGATCTGGCTATGAAGGTCAGACAGATAGTTAGTTAGTTAGTTAGTTAGTTAGTTAGTTAGTTAGTTAGTTAGGAGGGCTGGGATCTGGCTATGAAGGTCAGACAGATAGTTAGTTAGTTAGTTAGTTAGTTAGTTAGGAGGGAGGGAGGGCTGGGATCTGGCTATGAAGGTCAGACAGATAGTTAGTTAGTTAGTTAGTTAGTTAGTTAGTTAGTTAGTTAGTTAGTTAGTTAGTGAGTTAGTTAGTTAGTTAGTTGGTTAGGAGGGAGGGAGGCTGGGATCTGGCTTGAAGGTCAGACAGATAGTTAGTTAGTTAGTTAGTTAGTTAGTTAGTTAGTTAGGAGGGAGGGCTGGGATCTGGCTATGAAGGTCAGACAGATAGTTAGTTAGTTAGTTAGTTAGTTAGTTAGTTAGTTAGTTAGTTAGGAGGGAGGGAGGGCTGGGATCTGGCTATGAAGGTCAGACAGATAGTTAGTTAGTTAGTTAGGAGGGAGGGAGGGCTGGGATCTGGCTATGAAGGTCAGACAGATAGTTAGTTAGTTAGTTAGTTAGTTAGGAGGGAGGGAGGGCTGGGATCTGGCTATTAAGGTCAGACAGATAGTTAGTTAGTTAGTTAGTTAGTTAGTTAGTTAGTTAGTTAGTTAGTTAGTTAGGAGGGAGGGCTGGGATCTGGCTATGAAGGTCAGACAGTTAGTTAGTTAGTTAGTTAGTTAGTTAGTTAGTTAGTTAGTTAGTTAGTTAGTTAGTTAGTTAGTTAGTTAGTTAGTTAGGAGGGAGGGAGGGCTGGGATCTGGCTATGAAGGTCAGACAGTTAGTTAGTTAGTTAGTTAGTTAGTTAGTTAGTTAGTTAGTTAGTTAGTTAGGGAGTTAGGGAGTTAGGAGGGAGGGAGGAGGGCTGGGATCTGGCTAGTTGAAGGTCAGACAGATAGTTAGTTAGTTAGTTAGGAGGGAGGGGGAGGGAGGGCTGGGATCTGGCTATGAATGTTAGTTAGTTAGTTAGTTAGTTAGTTAGTTAGTTAGTTAGGAGGGAGGGCTGGGATCTGGCTATGAAGGTCATACAGAGAGAGTTAGTTAGTTAGTTAGTTAGTTAGTTAGTTAGTTAGTTAGTTAGTTAGTTAGTTAGGAGGGAGGGAGGGAGGGAGGGAGGGAGGGAGGGAGGGAGGGAGGGAGGGAGGGAGGGAGGGAGGGAGGGAGGGAGGGAGGGAGGGAGGGAGGGAGGGAGGGCTGGGATCTGGCTATGAAAGTCAGACATATAGTTACATAGTTACATATTTTGTAACATAATTAATTACATAGTTACATAATTAATTACATAAGTTACATAGGTAATTACATGTTTTACTAAATCACATTACTCCTGTGTGAAATAGAATCAGGTTGGTTCCCCATGTTCATGTTAAAAATTCAATACGGATCCTAAATCAGCACTCTACTCAGTTATATACAGCTCCTACCCTGGTCAAAAGCAGTGTACTATATAGGGAATAGGGTGTCATTTGGTACGTCTAGTGTGTGAATTAGCATCCATTTTGATCATCTTGTTTTGTTCTAACAACCGATTTCTGTTCCATTTTATTTTCAGCTTCTGGTGGGAAAAGTGATCTTGTGATATTTTTACTCGTTGTTGCTATGACAACGCTGCACTATGTTTTTCTGGGGGTTTGGTGAATCAAGAAGGGAAGGAGAGCCGAGGAAAAGGAAAGAAGATAAGGGTTTTTCCCCCCAGAATACGAATGGGTCTTTTTTTAATTTTCAAGGGTTTTGACCATGTGTAACGCAGGTTAATTAGGTATTTATTTGAAGGTTTACAAAATGAGGAATCATATTATATATATTTTTGTGTTTTTTGCCTTCCTTCATAATTTAACGTCATTCATGCCAATCAGGAATAGTTATGCTTGTGTTTTATATTTACAAATAAGAATAGTTATCTGAAATAATAATTTCTAATTTAACTGACTTGAATTGCTTACTTAATCAAGTGTGTTGATGGTGGAAATAGACTCGATGTCCGAGTTGTAGCTTTACAGTAGCCTGGCCCTAATTCATTTATCAGTGGATTGATTAAGTTAAGCAAGCTACAAGCTACACCATCACGCCATTAGAAGCCCTCACCGGAATGTTCTGGATGACTTGTCTAATGGATCTGTCAGGCGTTTGTTTGTCCAGCCAAGTTAAGTATCCAGTCCTACTAACAGTGGCTAGTGTTGTGTTGTGGAAGGTCCCAAGAGTATAGATGACGAGATAACAGTGAGTGGCTAGTGTTGTGTTGTGGAAGGCCCCAAGTGTATAGATGGCTAGCAGGCAGGCTAGCCTGACTGTTTCATTTGAGATGTATACTTAACCAGCCTCCGCGGGCATTCCCTTAGCTCACCAACACAAGGAAACGTGTAACCGCAGCACATTTAGCTAACCCAGCCCCTCCACCACACCCTCTCTCTCTCTCGTCTGAGGGGCAGAGAGGAGGTGAGGAGAAGGACAGCAAAGGGACAAGTGACTGGGCTCTGTTTGCAGTACCAAGGGGAAACCAGTCACAGAGTCCCACCTTCTTCACGAAACCCATGTCACGAACAGTCATGTCCCAATAGGCTAACAGTACATCAATAGGTTGTTGTTATTGTGGTGATGGCTGGGTTAATATGATATTTACCACCATAGAATGTAAATAGCTGTGTAGCTCTAGAAAATCTAGCTACATACAGGAAATACCAAAAATGACATCTTTGTTATTCTTTTATATTTCTACATGCACTAAGTGACCAAAAGTATGTGAACACCTGCTCATCGAACATCTCATTCCAAAATCATGGGCGTTAATATGGAGTTGATCCCCCCCTTTGCTGCTATAACAGCTTCCACTCTTCTGGGAAGGCTTTCCATTAGATGTTGGAACATTCCTGCTATAACAGCCTCCACTCTTCTGGGAAGGCTTTCCACTAGATGTTGGAACATTCCTGCTATAACAGCCTCTACTCTTCTGGGAAGGCTTTCCATGAGATGTTGGAACATTGCTGCTATAACAGCCTCCACTCTTCTGGGAAGGCTTTCCACTAGATGTTGGAACATTGCTGCTATAACAGCCTCCACTCTTCTGGGAAGGCTTTCCATGAGATGTTGGAACATTCCTGCTATAACAGCCTCCGCTCTTCTGGGAAGGCTTTTCACTAGATGTTGGAACATTCCTGCTATAACAGCCTCTACTCTTCTGGGAAGGCTTTCCATGAGATGTTGGAACATTGCTGCTATAACAGCTTCCACTCTTCTGGGAAGGATTTCCATTAGATGTTGGAACATTCCTGCTATAACAGCCTCCACTCTTCTGGGAAGGATTTCCACTAGATGTTGGAACAGTGCTGCTATAACAGCCTCCACTCTTCTGGGAAGGCTTTCCACTAGATGTTGGAACATTGCTGCTATAACAGCCTCCACTACACTGGGAAGGCTTTCCACTAGATGTTGGAAAATTCCTGCTATAACAGCCTCCACTCTTCTGGGAAGGCTTTCCACTAGATGTTGGAACATTGCTGCTATAACAGCCTCCACTCTTCTGGGAAGGCTTTCCACTAGATGTTGGAACATTGCTGCAGGGCCTTGCTTCCATTCTGTTCTGTGAGCTTGTGTGGCCTACCACTTCACGGCTGAGCTGTTGTTGATCCGAGACGTATTTCATACTATTCCATTATCCTTAGATTCCTATCTGTCTCCTTTCCTTTATGTTTGTAAATATCAGAAAAGTGATTGTTCCCTGGCTAAATAAAGGACTTCCCTGGCTAAATAAAGGACTTCCCTGGCTAAATAAAGGACTTCCCTGGCTAAATAAAGGACTTCCCTGGTTATATAAAGGACTTCCCTGGTTAAATGAAGGACTTCCCTGGTTAAATAAAGTGCTTCCGTGGCTAAATAAATGGCTTCCCTGGTTAAATAAAGGATTTCCCTGGCTAAATGAAGGATTTCCCTGGTTAAATAAAGGACTTCCCTGGCTAAATTAAGGATTTGCCTGGCTAAATGAAGGATTTCCCTGGCTAAATGAAGGACTTCCCTGGCTAAATGAAGGATTTCCCTGGCTAAATAAATGGCTTCCCTGGTTAAATAAAGGACTTCCCTGGTTAAACAAAGTGCTTCCCTGGCTAAATAAATGGCTTCCCTGGTTAAATAAAGGATTTCCCTGGCTAAATGAAGGATTTCCCTGGTTAAATAAAGGACTTCCCTGGCTAAATGAAGGATTTCCTTGGTTAAATAAAGGACTTCCCAGGCTAAATGAAGGATTTCCCTGGCTAAATGAAGCATTTCCCTGGTTAAATAAAGGACTTCCCTGGCTAAATGAAGGATTTCCCTGGCTAAATGAAGGATTTCCCTGGCTAAATGAAGGATTTCCCTGGCTAAATGAAGGACTTCCCTGGCTAAATAAAGGACTTCCCTGGTTATATAAAGGACTTCCCTGGTTAAATGAAGGACTTCCCTGGTTAAATAAAGTGCTTCCCTGGCTAAATAAAGTGCTTCCCTGGTTAAATAAAGGATTTCCCTGGCTAAATGAAGGATTTCCCTGGTTATATAAAGGATTTCCCTGGCTAAATGAAGGATTTCCCTGGTTAAATAAAGGACTTCCCAGGCTAAATGAAGGATTTCCCTGGCTAAATGAAGCATTTCCCTTGTTAAATAAAGGACTTCCCTGGCTAAATAAAGGACTTCCCTGGCTAAATAAAGGACTTCCCTGGTTATATAAAGGACTTCCCTGTTTAAATGAAGGACTTCCCTGGTTAAATAAAGTGCTTCCCTGGCTAAATAAATGGCTTCCCTGGTTAAATAAAGGATTTCCCTGGCTAAATGAAGGATTTCCCTGGTTAAATAAAGGATTTCCCTGGCTAAATGAAGGATTTCCCTGGTTAAATAAAGGACTTCCCAGGCTAAATGAAGGATTTCCCTGGCTAAATGAAGCATTTCCCTTGTTAAATAAAGGACTTCCCTGGCTAAATGAAGGATTTCCCTGGCTAAATGAAGGATTTCCCTGGCTAAATGAAGGATTTCCCTGGCTAAATGAAGGACTTCCCTGGCTAAATGAAGGACTTCCCTGGCTAAATGAAGGATTTCCCTGGCTAAATGAAGGATTTCCCTGGCTAAATGAAGGATTTCCCTGGCTAAATGAAGGATTTCCCTGGCTAAATGAAGGACTTCCCTGGCTAAATGAAGGATTTCCCTGGCTAAATTAAGGATTTCCCTGGCTAAATGAAGGACTTCCCTGGCTAAATGAAGGATTTCCCTGGCTAAATGAAGGATTTCCCTGGCTAAATGAAGGATTTCCCTGTCTAAATGAAGGATTTCCCTGGCTAAATGAAGGATTTCCCTGGCTAAATGAAGGACTTCCCTGGCTAAATGAAGGATTTCCCTGGCTAAATGAAGGATTTCCCTGGCTAAATGAAGGATTTCCCTGTCTAAATGAAGGATTTCCCTGGCTAAATGAAGGATTTCCCTGGCTAAATAAAGGTGAAAAAAATATATAATAAAAGGGAGAAGAGAAGACATGACAGGACAGGATATGACATGACAGGATATGACAGGACAGAACAGGATATGACAGGTGAAAGTAATAGGGCTGTAGTGGAAATCTATCCAGTTCTCCCACTGGTGATACAACCAAGGAGAGGAGAGGAGAGGTAAAGAAGAGTTGAGGAGAGGGGAAGAAGAGGAGAGGAGAAGAAGAGGAAGATGAGGGGAGGAGAGAAGAAGAGGTGAGGGGAGGAGAGGAGAGGGGAAGAAGAGGAGAGGAGAAGAAGATGAGGGGAGGAGAGAAGAGAAGAAGAGGTGAGGGGAGGAGAGGAGAGGAGAGGTAAAGAAGAGTTGAGGAGAGGGGAAGAAGAGGAGAGGAGAAGAAGAGGAAGATGAGGGGAGGAGAGAAGAGAAGAAGAGGTGAGAGGAGAAGAAGAGGAGAGGGGAAGAAGAGGAGAGGAGAAGAAGAGGAAGATGAGGGGAGGAGAGAAGAAGAGGAGAGGGGATGAGAGGAGAGGGAGCCTTGTAACTGGGACCCTTAGTGTGAGTCATAGGTTGACCTGAGATTAGGGGTCACTGAACACAGCATTGATTGATGATCATTTTATTGCTTCTATAGATTTACTTTAGTTGTTTTCTATCCATTGTATTGGTTCATTTATAATGTTACTGAAATTATTCTATACTGAACTAGTTTTATCTAGATCCATTTATGTTATAACGGTAGTAGATCATTTAAATATAATACTATATTAAATATAATATAATATTTGTACATTTTGTAGAGGCTTTTATCCAAAGCAACAGTGCATGTATATATTTTCGTATTGATGACCCCAACGTGATATATTTTATAGTTTACACTTATTTATAATTTCTGTAGAAACCAAATGTTTAGGTTACTCCATGCCCATAGCACAGCCCAGACATGCCTCTAACTCAAGGCAGCTATATACAGTGGAAGTCGGACGTTTACATACACTTAGGTTGGAGTCATTAAAACTCGTTTTTCAATCACTCCACAAATTTCTTGTTAACAAACTATAGTTTTAGCAAGTCGGTTAGGACATCTACTTTGTGCATGACACAAGTACATTTTCAAACAATTGTTTACAGACAGATTATTTCACTTATAATTCACTGTATCACAATTCCAGTGGGTCAGAAGTTTACATACACTAAGTTGACTGTGCCTTTAAACAGCTCGGAAAATTCCAGAAAATGATGCCATGGCTTTAGAAACTTCTGATAGGATATTTGACATCATTTGAGTCAATTGGAGGTGTACCTATGGATGTATTTCAAGGCCTACCTTCAAACTCAGTGCCTCTTTGCTTGACATCATTGCAAAATCAAAAGAAATCAACCAAGACCTCGGGAAAAAAATGTAGACCTCCACAAGTCTGGTGCATCATTGGGAGAAATTTCCAAACGCCTGAAGGTACCACATTAATCTGTACAAACAATAGTATGCAAGTATAAACACCATGGGACCACGCAGCCATCATACCTCTCAGGAAGGAGACACGTTCTGCCTCCTAGAGATGAACGTACTTTGGTGTGAAAAGTGCAAATCAATCCCAGAACAACAGCAAAGGACCTTGTGAAGATGCTGGAGGAAACAGGTACAAAAGTATCTATATCCACAGTAAAACGACTCCTATATCACATAACCTGTGAGAAGCAAGCTCAGCAAGGAAGAAGCCTGATGAAACAAAAATAGAACTGTTTGGCCATAATGACCATCGTTATGTTTGGAGGATAAAGGTGGTGCCACATGGAATGACGCCGGAGATACGAAGCAGGTACGGGGAGTAAAACATTGAATAAATAATGGACATGGAGCGAGACAGGAACAGCGTCAGCAGACTGGTAACACAAACAAAAGACAATCAATGCAGCAGCAGGTACAGAGCCGGGGAACTGACAAATATAGGGGAGGTAATAAACAGATGATGAGTGAGTCTAATATCGCTGATGTGCGTGACGAGGGGAGGCAGGTGTGCGTAATAGATTATAGGAGTGAGTGATGCAGGGCAGCCTGGCGTCCTCAAGCGCCAGACGGGAGAAGAGCGGGAGCAGACGTGACAGTACCTCCCCCTCCTAGGGGCGCCACCCGGCGTCCCACCTGGGTGAACCGGCCGAGACATGGGCGCTGAGTGTGAGAGCCTGGCGAGCCGGCTGAGGTGTGGGAGCCCAACGAACCGGCCGCAGCGTGAGAGCCTGGCGAGCCGGCTGAGGCAAGACACCTGTAGATCCCGCTGCAGCGAGGAGACGTGATGCAGGGCAACTTGGCGCCCTCGAGCACCAGGGGGGGAGCAGACGTGACATGGGGAGGCTTGCATGCCGAAAAACACCATCCCAAACATGAAGCATGGGGGTGGCAGTGAGAATGGTACATGGTGGTACTGGCACATGGTGGTACATGGTGATAATGGTACATGGTGAGAATGGTACATGGTGGTACTGGCACATGGTGGTACATGGTGATAATGGTACATGGTGAGAATGGTACATGGTGGTACTGACACATGGTGGTACATGGTGCGAATGGTACATGGTGGTACTGGACCATGTTGGTACATGGTGTTAATGGTACATGATGGTACTGGCACATGGCGGTGCATGATGATAATGGTACATGGTGATACTGGTACATGGTGGTGCTGGTACATGGCGCTAATGGTACATGGTGATACTGGTACATGGTGGTGCTGGTACATGGCGCTAATGGTACATGGTGATACTGGTACATGATGGTACTGGCACATGACGGTGCATGATGATAATGGTACATGGTGATACTGGTACTCCAACACCTTGTACGTGGTGGCACTGGTAATGGTGGTACTGACAATGGTGGTACTGGAAATGGTGCATGGTGGTAATGGTACATGGTGGTACTGGCAATGGTGCATGGTGGTAATGGTACATGGTGGTACTGGTTATGGTGGTAATGGTGCATGGTGTTCATAACAAGCTGAGTCTCATGTATTTCCTGTCATTCTCTCTTTGTTAGCTTGGAAGAAAGGAGATGTGTGAATGGGACGGTGTCACTGTGCAACCAACCTTGATGGTCTCAACAACAGGCATTGGAGCTTGTTTGTTTAAACACATTTATATATTCTATGCTGTCATGTTTTATAGAATGTGTCAATCTTTACAATACATTGTACTTCTTTCTCTCCCCTATCACTCCAGCTCTCTCTTTCTCCCTCTCTCCCTTCTCTTTGCATCTCTCTCCCCCTCTCTCCCATCTCTCTCCCCCTCTCTCCCTTCTCTTTGCATCTCTCTCCCCCTCTCTCCCTTCTCTTTGCATCTCTCTCCCCCTCTCTCCCTTCTCTCTTCATCTCTCTCCCTCTCTCTCCCTTCTCTCTCCCCCTCTCTCCCTCTCTCTCCCCCTCTCTCCCTTCTCTCCCCCTCTCTCCCTTCTCTTTGCATCTCTCTCCCCCTCTCTCCCTTCTCTCTCCCCCTCTCTCCCTTCTCTTTGCATCTCTCTCCCCCTCTCCCTTCTCTCTCCCCTCTCTTCATCTCTCTCCCTCTCTCTCCCTTCTCTCTCCCCCTCTCTCCCTTCTCTCTCCCCCTCTCTCCCTTCTCTTTGCATCTCTCTCCCTTCTCTCTCCCTTCTCTCTCCCCCTCTCTCCCTTCTCTCTCCCCCTCTCTCCCTTCTCTCTCCATCTCTCTCCCCCTCTGTCCCCCTCTGTCCCCCTCTCTCTCCCCCTCTGTCCCCCTCTCTTCCTTCTCTTTTCATCTCCCCCATCTCTCTCCCCCTCTGTCCCCCTCTGTCCCTTCTCTCCCCATCTCTCTCCCCCTCTGTCCCCCCTCTCCCTTCTCTCTCCATCTCTCTCCATCTCTCTCCCCCTCTCCCCCTCTGTCCCCCTCTCTTCCTTCTCTTTGCATCTCCCCCATCTCTCTCCCTTCTCTTTGCATCTCTCTCCTCTCCCCCATCTCTCTCCATCTCTCTCCCCCTCTCTCCATCTCTCTCCCCTCTCTCCATCTCTCCCCCTCTCTCCCCATCTCTCTCCATCTCTCTCCCCTCTCTCCATCTCTCTCCCCCTCTCTCCCTTCTCTCTCCATCTCTCTCCATCTCTCTCCATCTCTCTCCATCTCTCTCCCCCTCTCTCCATCTCTCTCCCCTCTCTCCATCTCTCTCCATCTCTCTCCATCTCTCTCCCCCTCTCTCCCTTCTCTCTCCATCTCTCTCCATCTCTCTCCATCCTCTCTCTCCCTTCTCTTTGCATCTCTCCCCATCTCTCTCCCTCTCTCCCCCTCTCTTTCCATCTCTCTCCATCTCTCTCTCCCTCTCTCCCTCTCTCCCCTCTCTCCCTTCTCTTTGCATCTCTCTCCCCCTCTCTCCCCCTCTCTCCCTTCTCTTTGCATCTCTCTCCCCCTCTCTCCCCCTCTCTCCCTTCTCTCTTCATCTCTCTTCCTTCTCTCTCCCTTCCTCTCCCTCTCTCTCCCTTCTCTTTGCATCTCTCTCCCCCTCTCTCCCTTCTCTCTTCATCTCTCTCCCTCTCTCTCCCTTCTCTCTCCCCCTCTCTCCCTTCTCTCTCCCCCTCTCTCCCTTCTCTCTCCATCTCTCTCCCCCTCTGTCCCCATCTCTCTCCCCCTCTGTCCCCCTCTCTTCCTTCTCTTTGCATCTCCCCCATCTCTCTCCATCTCTCTCCCCCTCTGTCCCTTCTCTCTCCATCTCTCCCCCTCTCTCCATCTCTCTCCATCTCCCCCCATCTCTCTCCATCTTTCTCCCCCTCTGTCCCCCTCTCTCCCTTCTCTCTCCATCTCCCCCATCTCTCTCCCCCTCTGTCCCCCTCTCTCCCTTCTCTCTCCATCTCTCTCCCCCTCTCTCCCTTCTCTTTGCATCTCCCCCCATCTCTCTCCATCTCTCTCCCCTCTGTCCCTTCTCTCTCCATCTCTCTCCCCCTCTCTCCATCTCTCTCCCCCTCTCTCCCTTCTCTCTCCATCTCTCTCCCCCTCTCTCCCCCTCTCTTCCTTCTCTTTGCATCTCCCTCCCCTCTGTCCCCCTCTCTCCCTTCACTCTCCATCTCTCTCCCCCTCTCTCCCTTCTCTCTCCATCTCTCTCCCCTCTCTTCCTTCTCTTAGCATCTCCCCCCATCTCTCTCCCCCTCTGTCCCCCTCTCTCCCTTCTCTCTCCATCTCCCCCATCTCTCTCCATCTCTCTCCCCCTCTCTCCCTTCTCTCTCCATCTCTCTCCATCTCCCCCATCTCTCTCCCCCTCTCTCCATCTCTCTCCCTCTCCCCCTCTCTTTCCATCTCTCTCCCCCTCTGTCCCCCTCTCTCCCTTCTCTTTGCATCTCCCCACCATCTCTCTCCATCTCTCTCCCCCTCTGTCCCCCTCTGTCCATCTCTCTCCCTTATCTCTCCATCTCTCTCCCCCTCTCTCCATCTCTCTCCCCCTCTCTTCATCTCTCTCCATCTCTCTCCCCTCTCTCTCTTCGCTTTGCATCTCCCCCCATCTCTCTCCCCCTCTCTCCATCTCTCTCCCCCTCTCTCCCTTCTCTCTCCATCTCTCTCCCCCTCTCTCCATCTCTCTCCATCTCTCTCCCCCTCTCTCTCCCTTCTCTTTGCATCTCTCTCCCTCTCTCTCCCTCTCTTCCCATCTCTCTCCCCCTCTCTCTGTGGTGATCAATGTACTCTCAGGGCTTATGCTGCTCTAGTGAAGGATGTGTGACAAGGGTAATGAAGGTCGTATTGTAGTGTGAGACTGATCACACTCTCCGTTTGGACAATTTCTCTGTGGCTGGTCATCATGTTGTGAAGATTGTATAGATGCTGAGCTGTCCTTCTCCTTTCCACCAAACCTCTCCTACCTCTCCATATCCTATGTGACTGGAATAGAGGACAGAGGAGAGGAGGGTGATGATGATAACATGTGAAATGCTCCAAAATGTATCTAAATCTGGGGTGGAATTAAAGCAAATGTACATTACAGCAATAATATAACCCAGATATAAACACTAGGCTTTAACCACACAGGACTAGGAAGGTCAATTCTGTAGTGATTAAAGAGAGGAACACACAAACTGACAGTGGTTCAGTTCTGTACCATACAGAATCTGCTATATTGACAGAGTTGGGTCCTGAGACTAAGGTAGTGAAGGACTAGCTGTGTGTGTGTGTGTGTGTGTGTGTGTGTGTGTGTGTGTGTGTGTGTGTGTGTGCGTGTGTGCGTGTGTGTGTGTGTGTGTGTGTGTGTGTGTGTGTGTGTGTGTGTGTGTGTGTGTGTGTGTGTGTGTGTGTGTGTGTGTGTGTGTGTGTGTGTGTGTGTGTGTGTGTGTGTGTGTTTCTGAGCAGAGCTCCATTGATGTCAAAGAATGCTGGTGGAGTGCTGTAGAGATGGTTGTCCTTCTGGAAGGTTCTCTCATCTCCACAGAGGAACTCTGGAGCTCTGTCACAGTGACCATCGGGTTCTTGGTCACCTCCCTGACCAAGGTCCTTCTCCCCCCGATTGCTCAGTTTGACCGGGCGGCCAGCTCCAGGAAGAGTCTTGGTGGTTCCAAACTTATTCCATTTAAGAATGATGGAGGCCACTGTGTTCTTGGGGACCTTCAATGCTGCAGAATGTTTTTGGTAGCCTTCCCCAGATCTGTGCCTCGCCACAATCCTGTCTCGGAGCTCTAAGGACAATTCCTTCAACCTCACGGCTTGGCTTTTCCTCTGACATGCACAGTGGGGCCTTATATGGACAGGTGTGTGCCTTTCCAAATCATGTCCAATCAATTGAAGGATGGTCGAAGGAAACAGGATGCACCTGAGCTCAATTTCGAGTCTCATAGCAAAGGGTCTGAATAATTATGTAAATAAAGTATCTGTTTAAAAAAAATGTTAATACATTTGCAAAAATGTCTAAAAACCTGTTTTTGCTTTGTCATTATGTGTGTAGATTGATGAGGAACATTAGTTATTGAATCCATTTTAGAATAAGGCTATAATGTAACAAAATTTGGAAAAAGTCAAGGGGTCTGAATACTTTCCCGAATGCACTGTATATACATTTTTGCAGTGCTCATTATGAACCTTCACTAATATCACAGTGGAGAGCGAGAGAGAGCGAGAGAGAGAGAGAGAGAGAGAGAGAGAGAGAGAGAGAGAGAGAGCGAGAGAGAGAGCGAGAGAGCGAGAGAGAGCGAGAGAGAGAGAGAGAGAGAGCGAGAGAGAGAGAGCGAGAGAGAGAGCGAGAGAGAGAGAGCGAAAGAGTGAGAGAGCGAGAGAGAGAGAGAGAGAGAGAGAGAGAGAGAGAGAGAGAGAGAGAGAGAGAGAGAGAGAGAGAGAGAGAGCAGTAGACTGTCCAAGTATCTACATTATAGTTGTAGTAACCAAGACTGTATATTTACAGTGAGAGTCCAGCGGTATCATCAGTGTGGACAGGAGAACATAGAGCTGTAGAGTATAGAGTTGTGGACTGGAGAACATAGAGCTGTAGAGTAGAGTTGTGGACAGTAGAACATAGAGCTGTAGAGTATAGAGTTGTGGACAGTAGAACATAGAGCTGTGGACAGTAGAACATAGAGCTGTAGAGTATAGAGTTGTGGACAGTAGAACATAGAGCTGTGGACAGTAGAACATAGAGCTGTAGAGTATAGAGTTGTGGACAGTAGAACATAGAGCTGTGGACAGTAGAACATATAGCTGTAGAGTATAGAGCTGTGGACAGTATAACATAGAGCTGTAGAGTATAGAGATGTGGACAGTAGAGTATAGAGCTGTTGACAGTAGAACATAGAGCTGTAGAGTATAGAGATGTGGACATTAGAGAATATAGCTGTGGACAGTAGAACATAGAGCTGTAGAGTATAGAGTTGTGGACAGTAGAGTATAGAGCTGTGGACAGTAGAACATAGAGCTGTAGAGTATAGAGATGTGGACAGTAGAATATAGAGCTGTGGACAGTAGAGCATAGAGCTGTGGACCGTAGAACATAGAGCTGTGGACAGGAGAGTATAGAGCTGTGGACAGTAGAACATAGAGCTGTGGACAGTAGAGTATAGAGCTGTGGACAGTAGAACATAGAGCTGTGGACAGGAGAACATAGAGCTGTGGACAGGAGAGTATAGAGCTGTGGACAGTAGAGCATAGAGCTGTGGACAGTAGAACATGAGTTGTGGACAGTAGAGTATAGAGCTGTGGACAGTAGAACATGGAGCTGTGGACAGTAGAGTATAGTGCTGTGGACAGTAGAACATAGAGCTGTGGACAGTAGAACATAGAGCTGTGGACAGTAGAGTATAGAGCTGTGGACAGTAGCACATAGAGCTATGGACAGTAGAACATAGAGCTGTGGACAGTAGAACATAGAGCTGTGGACAGTAGAGTATAGTGCTGTGGACAGTAGAACATAGAGCTGTGGACAGTAGAACATAGAGCTGTGGACAGTAGGACATGGAGCTGTGGACAGTAGGACATGGAGCTGTGGACAGTAGAACATAGAGCTGTGGACAGTAGAACATAGAGCTGTGGACAGTAGAACATAGAGCAGTGGACAGTAGAACATAGAGCTGTGGACAGTAGAACATAGAGCTGTGGACAGTAGAACATAGAGCTGTGGACAGTAGGACATGGAGCAGTGGACAGTAGGACATGGAGCTGTGGACAGTAGAACATAGAGCTGTAGAGTATAGAGCTGTGGACAGTAGAACACAGAGCTGTGGACAGTAGAACATAGAGCTGTGGACAGTAGAACACAGAGCTGTAGAGTATAGAGCTGTGGACAGTAGAACACAGAGCTGTGGACAGTAGAACATAGAGCTGTGGACAGTAGAACACAGAGCTGTAGATTGGAGATAACTGCTAGCCTCCCGCAGGAGACACTGAGTAAGATTATGTCCCAAATGGCATCCTATTACCTTTGTAGTGCACTACTATTGACCCAGGCCCATAGGGCTGTAGTGCACTACAACGGGAATAGGGTCCCATTTAGGACACATACTCTGAGTGACAGACACTCGATCCTAAGGTGCCGCTCACACTCCCCAGAGGGGGAGAGAGGGGAGGGGAAGAGGGGGAGAGAGGGGAGGGGAAGAGGGGGGAGAGAGTGAGAGGGAGACAATTGATCAACACTCCGATAATGAGAGAGACGTTCAAGATTGGTGGAGAAAGAGTATAGTGCAATTTGGGACACACTTCTAGTCTCGCTGCTTTAAGAATCCTCTTCAATGTAAAAGGCCTCAAATTATGAGCCATTTTTTTTATGTGCAAAACATCAATATATTGAGGATATTTTGACTCCCAAGGGATTAAAGACCAGGTTGGTAAAACACAACCAGAGGAGATAAATGATAAGTGCTGTAGATATAAAATAGAGAAAAGCTTAATGACTTCATGTGTATCATGTTCTGTTTTTCACTTCATTTTATTACAATCTGCTCTGTAACAGATGATGATACCACACTGCAGTGTTCCCTCTGCTGGGTAGGACTGTGGGTGGGTGGGTGGGTTGTTGGGTGGGTGGGTGGGTTGGGTGGTTGGGTGGGTGAGTGGGTGGGTGGGTGGTGGGTGGGTTGTTGGTTGGTTGGTTGGTTGGTGGGTGGGTTGTTGGTAGGGTGGGTGGGTGGGTTGTTGGTTGGGTGGGTGGGTGGGTGGGTGGGTGGGTTGTTGGTTGGTTGGTTGGTTGGTTGGGTGGGTGGGCGGGCGGGTGGATGGATGGGTGGGTGTGTGGGTTGTTGGTTGCGTGGGTTGTTGGTTGGGTGGTTGGGTTGTTGTTGGGTGTTCCTCTGCTGGGTAAGTACTGTGGGTGGGTGGGTGGGTTGTTGGTTGGGTGGGCAGGTGGATGGATGGGTGGGTGGGTTGTTGGTTGGGTGGGCAGGTGGATGGATGGGTGGGTTGTTGGTTGGGTGGGGTGTTGGTTGGGTGGGTTGTTGGGTTGTTGGTTGGGTGGGTGGGTTGTTGGTTGGGTGGATGTGTGGGTGGGTTGTTGGTTGGGTGGATGTGTGGGTGTTCCCTCTGCTGGGTTGTACTGTGGGTGGGTGGGTTGTTGGTTGGGTGGGTTGTTGGTTGGGCGGGTTGTTGGTTGGGTGGGTGGGTTGTTGGTTGGGTGTTCCCTCTGCTGGGTTGTACTGTGGGAGGGTGGGTGGGTTGTTGGTTGGACGGGTTGTTGGTTGGGTGGTTGGCTGGATGGGTGGGTTGTTGTTTGGGTGGGTGGGCAGGTGGATGGATGGGTGGGGGGTTGTTGGTTGGGTGGGTGGGGTGTTGGATGGGTGGGTTGTTGGTTGGGTGTGTGGGTGATTGGATGGGTTGTTGGTTGGGTGGGGGGTTGTTGGTTGGGTGTTCCCTCTGCTGGGTTGTACTGTGGGTGGGTGGGTGGGTGGGTTGTTGGTTGGGTGGATGGGTTGTTGGTTGGATGGATGGGTTGTTGGTTGGGTGGGTTGTTGGTTGGGTGGGGGGTGGGTGGGTTGTTGGTTGGGTATGTTGGTTGGGTGGGTCGGTTGTTGGTTGGGTGGGTTGTTGGTTGGGTGGGGGGTGGGTGGGTTGTTGGTTGGGTATGTTGGTTGGGTGGGTCGGTTGTTGGTTGGGTGGGTTGTTGGTTGGGTGGGTGATTGGATGGGTTGTTGGTTGGGTGGGTTGTTGGTTGGGTGGGTGGGTTGTTGGTTGGGTGGTTGGGTGGGTTGTTGGTTGGGTGGTGGGTGGGTTGTTGGTTGGGTGGGTGGATGGGTGTGTGGGTGGGTTGTTGGTTGGGTGTTCCCTCTGCTGGGTTGTACTGTGGGTGGGTTGTTGGTTGGCTGGATGGGTTGTTGGTTGGGTGGGTGGTTGGTTGGGTGGTTGGGTGGGTTGTTGGTTGGGTGGGTGGGTTGTTGGTTGGGCGGATGGGTGTGTGGGTGGGTTGTTGGGTGGGTTGTTGGTTGGGTGGGTTGTTGGTTGGGTGGATGGGTGGGTTGTTGGTTGGGTGGGTGGGTTGGCGTGTTGTTGGTTGGGTGGGTGGGTGGATGGGTTGTACTGTGGGTGGGTTGTTGGTTGGGTGGGTGGATGGGTTGTTGGTTGGGTGGGTGGGTTGTTGGTTGGGTCGGTTGTTGGTTGGGTGGGTGGGTTGTTGGTTGGGTGGGTGGGTGCGCGGGTGGATGGATGGGTGGGTGGGTTGTTGGTTGGGTGGGTGCGCGGGTGCACGTGTGGATGGATGGGTGGGTGGGTGGGTTTATTTTGAGAGAGGTGTAGACAGTAAGTCCAGTAATGTACATGCGTATGTTATGTCTCACTGGCAGTGTGAGCATGTGTAGGTTTGCCTAGGTTTTATTTATGGAGTACGATAGGGAACTGGTAAACGGTAGGAGAGTGGGGGGGGGGGGCAGCCATCTCTAGTCATCAATGCCCAATGGTGACCAATTCATACCTGGGAAACCAGCAGCAAACACTGACTTCAGGAATGGAAGCTAGGTACTGTGTCTGTTTGCAGTAGTAAATGCTTACAAACAGGAGAGAGAGAGAGAGAGCCCCAGCTGGTGTACTCTATTGGGTCTGTAAAGGGTAGGGAAGCATGAGAGAGTGATGGATAGAGTGAGAGATGGATGGATGGACTAAAGGGAGAGAGGTATTGTCCTCATAAACCATGGACTGTCTCCATCGGAGTGGAAGCAGTATATTTTCATCATGGGCCAGCCAGCTGAGACAGCTGAGGAATTAACCCTCAGGTTGTTGCCCCCGTCAGTGGCTGCTTCTGAAAGGGCAACCTATTCCCTATGTAGTGCACTACTTTTGACCAGGGCCCATAGGCTGCCATTAGGCTTTGGTCAAACGAAGTGCGAGGGAATAGGGTGCCATTTGGGACCAGTAAGTCAGCCAGGTGGAGAGCAGTGTTGGCTGAGTATCAACCCCCTAACCCCAGTCAGCACGACCACTACTGCCCCCAGTAGAGATCAGTTACAGGTCAGTAGAGGTCAGTTACAGGTCAGAGGTCAGTTACAGTCCTGTGTGACTCAGTTCGTAGAGGTCAGTTAGTCCTGTGTGGTTCAGTAGAGGTCAGTTAGAGGTCAGTTATAGGCCAGTAGAGATCAGTTATAGGCCAGTAGAGGTCAGTTATAGGCCAGTAGAGGTCAGTTATAGGCCAGTAGAGGTCAGTTATAGGCCAGTAGGGGTCAGTTATAGGCCAGTCAGTTATAGGCCAGTAGGGGTCAGGTATAGGCCAGTAGAGGTCAGTTATAGGCCAGTAGAGGTCAGTTATAGGCCAGTAGAGGTCAGTTATAGGCCAGTAGAGGTCAGTAGAGAACAGTTATAGGCCAGTAGAGGTCAGTTATAGGCCTGTAGAGGTCAGTTATAGGCCAGTAGAGGCCAGTAGAGGTCACTTATAGGCCAGTAGAGATCAGTTATAGGTCAGTTAGAGGTAAATTATAAGCCAGTAGAGGTCAATTATAGGCCAGTAGAGGTCAATTATAGGCCAGTAAAGGTCAGTTATAGGCCAGTAGAGGTCAGTTATATTCCAGTAGAGGTCAGTTACCGGTCAGTAGAGATCAGTTACAGTCCTGTGTGACTCAGTTCGTAGAGGTCAGCTAGTCCTGTGTGGTTCAGGTCAGTAGAGGTCAGTTAGTCCTGTGTGGCTCAGTTCGTAGAGGTCAGTTACAGTCCTGTGTGACTCAGTTTGTAGAGGTCAGTTACAGGTCAGTAGAGGTCAGTTAGTCCTGTGTGACTCAGTTCGTAGAGGTCAGTTAGTCCTGTGTGACTCAGTTCGTAGAGGTCAGCTAGTCCTGTGTGACTCAGTTCGTAGAGGTCAGTTTCAGGTCAGTAGAGGTCAGTTAGTCCTGTGTGACTCAGTTCGTAGAGGTCAGTTTCAGGTCAGTAGAGGTCAGTTAGTCCTGTGTGACTCAGTTCGTAGAGGTCAGTTTCAGGTCAGTAGAGGTCAGTTAGTCCTGTGTGACTCAGTTCGTAGAGGTCAGTTACAGTCCTGTGTGACTCAGTTTGTAGAGGTCAGTTACAGGTCAGTAGAGGTCAGTTACAGGTCAGAGGTCAGTTAGTCCTGTGTGACTCAGTTCGTAGAGGTCAGTTAGTCCTGTGTGGTTCAGTAGAGGTCAGTTAGAGGCCAGTTATAGGCCAGTAGGGGCCAGTTATAGGCCAGTGGAGATCAGTTATAGGCCAGTAGAGGTCAGTTATAGGCCAGTAGAGGTCAGTTATAGGCCAGTAGAGATCAGTTATAGGCCAGTAGAGGTCAGTTATAGGCTAGTAGAGATCAGTTATAGTCCAGTAGAGGTCAGTTATATGCCAGTAGAGGTCAGTTATAGGCCAGTAGAGGTCAGTTATAGGCCACTAGAGGTCAATGCCGTTTCAGACTGTTCTACACCAACCATACCATGTAGATGACCTTCTGCTGTTCAGTTAGACTGTATGGTGAAGGAAAATACCACTAAACCTTCTGCTGTTCAGCTAGACTGTATGGTGAAGGAAAATACCACTCAACCTTCTGCTGTTCAGCTAGACTGTCACCAAGCAAGCTGAGATCTACAGCTCAGATTTAACCTAATAAAAGCAGCTCTGTATGAATGAGGTTTGTGCAGTGGGCCTGATACACAATCAGAGCATAATGGTTATATGCTTGGCCTGCCAGTAGTGTTTATCTCAGACCATATTATACTGAAAAACTCGAGCTTTGATAACTAACTAGATCAGTTGAGAGAAACAGCTGAGCATGAATTGAAATCATTTGTAAATAATTCGCATTTTTTATTTATTTTACTGGATGGTACCTGCATCTTACGGTCAAGGTGGTTTCAACACAACTGTGAACTTGAAAAAAAAAACAGAGGTCAAATCATGATATCAGCGATCCTCAGGTCGTAAAGTCGGAGCCGTAGAAAGATGCCCGAGTTTCTGACTTGGAATTCCGAGGCAGGCTGAACGTTCAAAACTAGTTTTCCCAGTCGGAGTTCCCAGTTGTTTTGAACACGTCATTAGTCTCAGCGGAGGGAGGGAGGGAGGGCGCAGCAGAGGGTCCGACTCTCACCGGTCCCTGCTCTTTCCTTCCTTTCCTCCGGTGACACTGACTAGAGAGAGGGGACACAGTCTTCCGCCTGATGGTGAAACTGGAGTCGCACTGCATCTGCCTCATGCACAAATTCACGTTGTTCCTGTGACCAGAGAAAGTGAACTACTCCTTGATATTAAAATAGATACGATGAGCTGCTAATAATAATAACATTGCAGGGCTGGCTATCAATACACTTGGCTACAAATTGCAGCCCAAGTGGAAGTAGGGAGAAGCGCGTTTTATGTTTTGTAATAGAGCTGAATAAAAACAGTTGACAGTGCTGAATAAAAACGTAGACTTGAACTCACTTTTAAAAACAACTGCTCTTTGCTGTATTCTTTGACAGTCTCTCTGGTCATGGTTTTAAAAGTTATGAAATCTCACGTAGGCTAGTATCACACTTTGCTGCGGGAACTGTGATCTGAGCTATCCGATTGGCTAGCACAGTAGGTGCACTCGATTTAACCACAGATCTCCCGGGTCGGAGGAGTTTGATTTTCCAGACAAATAGTTCCAAATGGGAACCCTTAGCCTACACAGTGTGCAGGGCTTGTGAATCAAGTGCAGCTGTAACAGTATAACTTTAGACCGTCCCCTCGCCCATACTCTGGCGCGAACCAGGGACACTCTGCACACATCAACAACTGTTGATGTCGCTCCACAAAAGCCACGGCCCTTGCAGAGCAAGGGGAACCACTAGTTGCAAGTGACGTCACCGATTGAAACGCTATCGGCAACAGCGCATCACAAATAAATACAAAAAATAAATAGGATAAAAGCTTATGCTCCCAAGCTTTTATTGTCTGCTTTTCTACAGAAACGTTTGGTGATCCTGAACTAGACTGTATGTTAATTAATTAATTCCCTCTTTCGATCTATCTCAGAATGTCGTGTTATGAGATGTACAGTCCAGTAGGTTTATCCACTTTTCTCCTACTCCGGGACTACACATTGACATGTAGTTTCAGCTACCTATCCCATCTATCCCTCTCTCCACTCGTTTACTGACTCTTCTCTTTCCTCCCCCTCTCTTCCGGGACTACACGTTGACATGTAGTTTCAGCTACCTATCCCATCTATCCCTCTCTCCACTCGTTTACTGACTCTTCTCTTTCCTCCCCCTCTCTTCCAGGAGTACACGTTGACATGTAGTTTCAGCTACCTATCCCATCTATCCCTCTCTCCACTCGTTTACTGACTCTTCTCTTTCCTCCCCCTCTCTTCCAGGACTACACGTTGACATGTAGTTTCAGCTACCTATACCATCTATCCCTCTCTCCACTCGTGTACTGACTCTTCTCTTTCCTCCCCCTCTCTTCCAGGACTACACGTTGACATGTAGTTTCAGCTACCTATACCATCTATCCCTCTCTCCACTCGTTTACTGACTCGTCTCTTTCCTCCCCCTCTCTTCCAGGACTACACGTTGACCATGTAGTTTCAGCTACCTATACCATCTATCCCTCTCTCCACTCGTTTACTGACTCTTCTCTTTCCTCCCCTCTCTTCCAGGACTACACGTTGACCATGTACTTCCAGCAGGCCTGGCGGGACAAGCGTCTGTCCTACTCTGAGATAGCCCTCAACCTGACGTTGGATAACAGGGTAGCCGACTCGCTCTGGGTTCCCGACACCTACTTCCTCAACGATAAAAAGTCCTTTGTCCACGGCGTCACGGTCAAGAACAGAATGATCCGACTGCATCCGGACGGCACCGTTCTCTATGGACTCCGGTCAGGGATTTCATCGCTTCTGATGGTTACCAATTGGTTACCAATATCTGTGTTGGTTTCTCTCAGCCAGTAGGTTGAATGACCCTCTTTCATTTATTTATTTATTTTATCAAACCTTTTTTTAACTAGGCAAGTCAGTTAAGAACAATTTTTTTATTTACAATGACGGCCTACCAAAAGGCAAAAGGCAGGACAAAACACACATCATGACAAGAGAGACAACACAACACTACATAAAGAGAGACCTAAGACAACAACATAGCAAGGCAGCAACACATGACAACACAGCTTGGTAGCAACACAACATAACAACAACATGGTATCAACACAACATGGTAGCACAACATGGTACCACAAAACATGGTACAGACATTATTGGGCACAGACAACAGCACAAAGAGCAAGACGGTAGAGACAACAATACATCACGCAACACAGCCACAACTGTCAGCAAGAGTGTCCATGATGGAGTCTTTGAATGAAGAGATGGAGATAAAACTGTCCAGCTTGAGTCTTTGAATGAAGAGATGGAGATAAAACTGTCCAGCTTGAGTCTTTGAATGAAGAGATGGAGATAAAACTGTCCAGCTTGAGTCTTTGAATGAAGAGATGGAGATAAAACTGTCCAGCTTGAGTCTTTGAATGAAGAGATGGAGATAAAACTGTCCAGCTTGAGTCTTTGAATGAAGAGATGGAGATAAAACTGTCCAGCTTGAGTCTTTGAATGAAGAGATGGAGATAAAACTGTCCAGCTTGAGTCTTTGAATGAAGAGATGGAGATAAAACTGTCCAGATGGAGTCTTTGAATGAAGAGATGGAGATAAAACTGTCCAGCTTGAGTCTTTGAATGAAGAGATGGAGATAAAACTGTCCAGCTTGAGTGTTTGTTGCAGCTCGTTCAAATCGCTAGCCGCAGCAAACTGAAAAGAGGAGCGACCCAGGGATGTGTGTGCTTTGGAGACCTTTATCAGAATGTGACTGGCAGAATGGATGTTGTATGTGGAGGATGAGGGCTGCAGTAGATATCTCAGATAGGGAAGAGTGAGGCCTAAGAGGGTTTTATAAATAAGCATCAACCAGCGGGTCTTGCGATGAGTATAGAGCGATTACCAGTTTACAGAGGAGTATAGAATGCAGTGATGTGTCCTATAAGGAGCATTGGTGGCAAATCTGATGGCTGAATGGTAAAGAACATCTAGCCGCTAGAGAGCACCCTTACCTGCCGATCTATAAATTATGTTTCCGTAATCTAGCATGGGTAGGATGGTCATCTGAATCACGGTTAGTTTGGCAGCTAGGATGAAAGAGGAGCGATTATGATAGACGAAACCAAGTCTAGATTATATTTGATATGTGCTGAGAGAAGGACAGTGCGCCGTCTAACCATACTCCCAAGTACTTGTATGAGGTGACTACCTCAAGCTCTAAACCCTCAGAGGTAGTAATAATACCTGTGGGAAGAGGAGCATTTTTCTTACCAAACCTCATGACCTTTGTTTTGGAGGTGTTCAGAACGAGGTTAAGGGTAGAGAAAGCTTGTTGGACACCAAGAAAGCTTTGCTGTAGAGCATTTAACACAAAATACGGGAAGGGACCAGCTAAGTACAAGACTGTATCATCTGCATATAATTGGATGAGAGAGCTTCCTACTGCCTGAGCTATGTTGTTGATGTAAATTGAGAAGAGCGTGGGGCATAGGATCGAGCCTTGGGATACTCCCTTGGTGACAGGCAGTGGCTGAGACAGCAGATGTTCTGACTGTGTGAGAGAGTTAGTTAGCAAACCAGCCCAAAGACCCCTCAGAGACACCAATACTCACCAATTTCAGTCTACCTCGGTATGGATACGTTTTCTCATTATTGACCATCTGGGTCTACACACTACATACTATACTGAACGTCTGGATTGGTTACTTTGGTGTTTTATCATTAAATAATGAAACAGTAGTGTACAGAAAGAGTAGATGTATTTGATTGAGGGTAAAGGATGTCACAGGCTCATAGCTAGTCTGTCCACCTAGGAATCTAGACCCTTTCACATTCTCTGATGATGCTTTACCTTTTCATGGTCTCAATATCAATAACTGATCCGTTTATGATCAATAATGGAACAGAGCTGTAGAACGGCAACAAAGGGAGGAAATGTATTTGACTGTATGGTGGAGGTCCTGTCCATCCTGAAAACATCTCTTTGTGACGTTGTCTGTGTCCCAAATGCCACCCTAGTCCCTATGTAGTGCACTATTTTTGACAAGGGCCCGATAGAACCTTATATAGTACACTACTTTAGACCAGAGCAGTGTACTATGTAGGGAATAGGGTGGCATTTAGGATTCAGATGTTCAGTCTCTGATGCTGCAGAGAAGATTGCCGTTCATAAGAGTTGTTCATCAATAATGTAAAAGAACAATACAAACATACAACACACACACACTGGACGGTCTTTTATGTGATGTTGTGCTGCCTGTAAAGGGATAGCTCAGTTGGTAGAGCATGGCGCTTGTAACGCCAGGGTAGTGGGTTCGATTCCCAGGACCACCCATACGTAGAATGTATGCACACATTACTGTAAGTCGCTTTGGATAAAAGCATCTGCTAAATGGCATATATTATTATATTATTATGAACATTCCTAGGTAGTAGCTACCCCCTCCTGGGCCTACACTTCACACTAACACCAATCTGAACATTCCTTGCCATAAAGAAGAAAGACAGATAGTCCCAAACTGTTCTGAAGCTTGTATGGGAACATTGAAACAGAGTAGGAGTATTTGGCGGTAGGAGTGCAGAGGCCAAAGTCTCACTCAGGAGTCTCCATTCCGTGGCTGTCAGCTCTGATTCACAACGAGTCCATGTTCAATTTAACAACTTCAAAAGATGTGGCAGAGTACAAACAACATGTTCTATTGCCATGAAAAGAAAGTACACTACTCGTTCTCTGTTTCAATGGTCCCACACCAGCTTGGGAACAGTGTGTGACTATATTTAATTTCATGATCCTACTCAGTCAGCCGTACCTCCATGTTGCTGGTACACTTCAGATTGGGCTGTGACTTGTATTAAAGAAGTTAGGAAATCATTTCATGGACCTTCTCATACCAGATACCTGTATTCATTAAAACCCAACAAGTCACAAGTTCATGGATACGATTGTTGTGAGGAAAATAATATTTTTGGAACAGGAGAAACCACAGTGCACATGCGCAGACGCTAAGCTAAGGCTGTTCATCTTTGTCGGTGGCACATGCCCAGCTAGTGTTAGCATGAGAGCTAAGAATCACGGTGTCTTATGGGAAATGCTAACTGTTCACCGTCTCAGTAGTGTCTTTGAGCGTAGGACTAGAATCAGAGAGCTTTGGGGCAAACAATGCTAGGAGAAACTGTTCACCGTCTCAGTAGTGTCTTTGAGCAGTTATAGGAGAAGAGTTTAGGACAGTTATAGGAGAAGAGTTTAGAATCAGAGAGCTTTGGTTTTAGCTTGCAAACAACTCCAGTTCCAATTCCAGATATAGGAGAAGAGTTTAGAACACCTCCAGTTACAGTTATAGGAGAAGAGTTTAGAACACCTCCAGTTCCAGATATAGGAGAAGAGTTTAGAACACCTCCAGTTACAGTTATAGGAGAAGAGTTTAGAACCTCCAGTTACAGATATAGGAGAAGAGTTTAGAACACCTCCAGTTACAGATATAGGAGAAGAGTTTAGAACACCTCCAGTTACAGTTATAGGAGAAGAGTTTAGAACACCTCCAGTTACAGATATAGGAGAAGAGTTTAGAACCTCCAGTTACTGTTATAGGAGAAGAGTTTAGAACACCTCCAGTTACAGATATAGGAGAAGAGTTTAGAACACCTCCAGTTACAGTTATAGGAGAAGAGTTTCAAAGCTCTAATGCTTCAAGTTTTATCTGCTGATTCCTAAGCAGCCTCAAGCAGCCTCTCCTCTCCCCTCCTTCCCTCTCCACTCCTCAACTCCCTCCTCTCCTCTCCTATCCTCCTCTTCTCTTCTCTCCTCGTCCCTCCACTACCCTCCTCCCCTCTCTTTCTCAGTCAGTCTGATATTTGATGTTAGTAAGTCCAGACACCCAGTCAGCAGGACCAGATGCCAGAATGCTCAGAGCAGTGTGTGAGTGTGAGTGTGAGTGTGTGTGTACCTGTAGATGTGCTGTAGAGACAGGCTGGTTAGAACAGGCTGGTTAGAACAGCAGGGAGGATGTGTGTGTGTGTGTGTGTGTGTGTGTGTGTGTGTGTGTGTGTGTGTGTGTGTGTGTGTGTGTGTGTGTGTGTGTGTGTGTGTGTGTGTGTGTGTGTGTGTGTGTGTGTGTGTGTGTGTGTGTGTGTGTGTGTGTGTGTGTGTGTGTGTAGAAGATGGCTAGCCTACGGGAGACAGTCTTCAGTAACACATTGTACTACAGACTGTAAGACACACAGACATATAGTTGTTACCAGTTAAGATACTGGCCACAGCATATCATACATTTATTTTCAAGAATTCAATGGACATATTAAGGGACACATTTATTCACTGTTGTTGAAAACCATATAAGAGTCACTGCAATTTTCTCTTAGTGTATTCTAGCTCTTTTTGTGAAAGGACAGGATTTATCTCTGTGCTATGGAGACATTCAGCCCTGGTCTTTTGTCAGTAGCAGGAGAGATGGGCTGCCCAGTTCAATAGAAATCATGATAGTGAGAGATGGATAAAAATAACCTTACTTGTTCCTGTCGATATATGAACAGAACAGTTTCATTAACAAAAGTCTCTCTCTCTCCCTCTCTGAGTAGGCATGACAGATGAGAAGGAGAGAATGAGAGAGATGGTCACCTAGCTACAGCATCCATACTCTGTTCCCCCTCCTTCTAGTCACCTAGCTACAGATATACAGCATCCATACTCTGTTCCCCCTCCTTCTAGCTACAGATCTACAGCATCCATACTCTGTTCCCCCTCCTTCTAGTCACCTAGCTACAGATCTACAGCATCCATACTCTGTTCCCCTCCTTCTAGTCACCTAGCTACAGATCTACAGCATCCATACTCTGTTCCCCCTCCTTCTAGTCACCTAGCTACAGATCTACAGCATTCATACTCTGTTCCCCCTCCTTCTAGTCACCTAGCTACAGATCTACAGCATCCATACTCTGTCCCCCTCCTTCTAGTCACCTAGCTACAGCATCCATACTCTGTTCCCCCTCCTTCTAGTCACCTAGCTACAGATCTACAGCATCCATACTCTGTTCCCCCTCCTTCTAGTCACCTAGCTACAGCATCCATACTCTGTTCCCCCTCCTTCTAGTCACCTAGCTACAGCATCCATACTCTGTTCCCCCTCCTTCTAGTCACCTAGCTACAGCATCCATACTCTGTTCCCCCTCCTTCTAGTCACCTAGCTACAGCATCCATACTCTGTTCCCCCTCCTAGTCACCTAGCTACAGCATCCATACTCTGTTCCCCCTCCTTCTAGTCACCTAGCTACAGCATCCATACTCTGTTCCCCCTCCTTCTAGTCACCTAGCTACAGCATCCATACTCTGTTCCCCCTCCTTCTAGTCACCTAGCTACAGCATCCATACTCTGTTCCCCCTCCTTCTAGTTACCTAGCTACAGCATCCATACTCTGTTCCCCCTCCTTCTAGTCACCTAGCTACAGATCTACAGCATCCATACTCTGTTCCCCCTCCTTCTAGTCACCTAGCTACAGATCTACAGCATCCATACTCTGTTCCCCCTCCTTCTAGTCACCTAGCTACAGATCTACAGCATCCATACTCTGTTCCCCCTCCTTCTAGTCACCTAGCTACAGCATCCATACTCTGTTCCCCCTCCTTCTAGTCACCTAGCTACAGCATCCATACTCTGTTCCCCCTCCTTCTAGTCACCTAGCTACAGCATCCATACTCTGTTCCCCCTCCTTCTAGTCACCTAGCTACAGCATCCATACTCTGTTCCCCCTCCTTCTAGTCACCTAGCTACAGCATCCATACTCTGTTCCCCCTCCTTCTAGTCACCTAGCTACAGCATCCATACTCTGTTCCCCTCCCTAGTCACCTAGCTACAGCATCCATACTCTGTTCCCCCTCCTTCTAGTCACCTAGCTACAGCATCCATACTCTCTTCCCCCTCCTTCTAGTCACCTAGCTACAGCATCCATACTCTGTTCCCCCTCCTTCTAGTCACCTAGCTACAGATCTACAGCATCCATACTCTGTTCCCCCTCCTTCTAGTCACCTAGCTACAGATCTACAGCATCCATACTCTGTTCCCCCTCCTTCTAGTCACCTAGCTACAGCATCCATACTCTGTTCCCCCTCCTTCTAGTCACCTAGCTACAGATCTACAGCATCCATACTCTGTTCCCCCTCCTTCTAGTCACCTAGCTACAGATCTACAGCATCCATACTCTGTTCCCCCTCCTTCTAGTCACCTAGCTACAGATCTACAGCATCCATACTCTGTTCCCCCTCCTTCTAGCTACAGATCTACAGCATCCATACTCTGTTCCCCTCCTTCTAGTCACCTAGCTACAGATCTACAGCATCCATACTCTGTTCCCCATCCTTCTAGTCACCTAGCTACAGATCTACAGCATCCATACTCTGTTCCCCCTCCTTCTAGTCACCTAGCTACAGATCTACAGCATCCATACTCTGTTCCCTCTCCTTCTAGTCACCTAGCTACAGATCTACAGCATCCATACTCTGTTCCCCCTCCTTCTAGTCACCTAGCTACAGCATCCATACTCTCTTCCCCCTCCTTCTAGTCACCTAGCTACAGCATCCATACTCTGTTCCCCCTCCTTCTAGTCACCTAGCTACAGATCTACAGCATCCATACTCTGTTCCCCCTCCTTCTAGTCACCTAGCTACAGATCTACAGCATCCATACTCTGTTCCCCCTCCTTCTAGTCACCTAGCTACAGCATCCATACTCTGTTCCCCCTCCTTCTAGTCACCTAGCTACAGATCTACAGCATCCATACTCTGTTCCCCCTCCTTCTAGTCACCTAGCTACAGATCTACAGCATCCATACTCTGTTCCCCCTCCTTCTAGTCACCTAGCTACAGATCTACAGCATCCATACTCTGTTCCCCCTCCTTCTAGCTACAGATCTACAGCATCCATACTCTGTTCCCCTCCTTCTAGTCACCTAGCTACAGATCTACAGCATCCATACTCTGTTCCCCATCCTTCTAGTCACCTAGCTACAGATCTACAGCATCCATACTCTGTTCCCCCTCCTTCTAGTCACCTAGCTACAGATCTACAGCATCCATACTCTGTTCCCCCTCCTTCTAGTCACCTAGCTACAGATCTACAGCATCCATACTCTGTTCCCCCTCCTTCTGGTTACCTAGCTACAGCATCCGTACTCTGTTCCCCCTCATTCTAGTCACCTAGCTACAGATCTACAGCATCCATACTCTGTTCCCCCTCCTTCTGGTTACCTAGCTACAGCATCCATACTCTGTTCCCCCTCCTTCTAGTCACCTAGCTACAGCTCTACAGCATCCATACTCTGTTCCCCCTCCTTCTAGTCACCTAGCTACAGATCTACAGCATCCATACTCTGTTCCCCTCCTTCTAGTCACCTAGCTACAGCATCCATACTCTGTTCCCCCTCCTACTGGTTACCTAGCTACAGATCTACAGCATCCTGACAAGTTTTGTTGAAACACTAGGCAGTAACACATATGACACGCTACCAGGCATCTCTCTCTCTCACACACACACACACACACACACACACACACACACACACACACACACACACACACACACACACACACACACACACACACACACACACACACACACACACACACACACACACACACACACACACACACACACACACACACACACACACACACACACACACACACACACACACACACACACAGCAGCACCATAACTAAAGGATCCTGAAAAACACCGGTTGTTGGCTGGTCCTTCTTTAAACTCAGACAAAAGCTTGTAGACTTCTGCTGCTACTGATGATGTAGGAGCAGCCTATAAATAACATGTTATTCTTAACCCTGCCATCTTGGCCTAATTTTACATGTCCCAGGAGCTTCCTTTCTGATCCTGAGAATAGTGTGATGATTGAGTGGTGAAGTGTTGGATGATGACTGACACCCTATCTTGTATGTAGTGCACTACTTTTGACCAGAGCTCTATGGTTATAGTAAAAGGACTCTGGTTAAAAGCAGTGCACTATGTAGGGAATATGGTGTCATTTAGGATATACCCAGTGAGTGTGGCAATGTCTAGCTGGCTTACTGGGTGGGTGGCTGTGTGGCTGTGTGGCTGTGTGGTTGAAGGGCTGGCTGGGTGGCTATGTGGCTGAAGGGCTGGGTGGCTGTGTGGCTGAAGGGCTGGGTGGCTGAAGGGCTGGGTGGCTGGGTGGCTGAAGGGCTGGGTGGCTGAAGGGCTGTGTGGCTGAAGGGCTGGGTGGCTGGGAGGCTGAAGGGCTGGGTGGCTGGGTGGCTGAAGGGCTGGGTGGCTGAAGGGCTGGGTGGCTGAAGGGCTGGGTGGCTGGGTGGCTGAAGGGCTGGGTGGCTGAAGGGCTGTGTGGCTGGGTGGCTGGGTGGCTGAAGGGCTGGGTGGCTGGGTGGCTGAAGGGCTGGGTGGCTGAAGGGCTGGGTGGCTGAAGGGCTTGGTGGCTGAAGGGCTGTGTGGCTGAAGGGCTGGGTGGCTGCGTGGCTGAAGGGCTGGGTGGCTGGGTGGCTGAAGGGCTGGGTGGCTGAAGGGCTGAAGGGCTGGGTGGCTGAAGGGCAGTGTGGCTGAAGGGCTGGGTGTCTGAAGGGCTGGGTGGACCCTTTGGCAAGTACCAGGCATAGCATGGTGAGATAGTGATAGCCATGGCAGGCAGAGAGAGGGCTAAACTAGGACATCCATCCATAGGACTCCTCTGATAATACTCCGGGGCACTTTGGTTCCTTCCTCTCTCTCTCTGCTCTGCCTTCCTCCCTGCCTCCCTCCCTCCATCCCTCCCTGCCTTCCTTCCTCCCTGCCTCCTTCCCTCCCTCCCCCTCCCTCCCTGCCTCTCTCCCTGCCTTCCTGCCTCCCTGCCTTCCTCCCTGCCTCCCTGCCTCCCTGCCTCCCTCCCTCCCTGCCTGCTCACTGGCTTGTTACATAATAGAGAACAATGACAATGGAGGGAGGGAAGGGAGGGAGGGAGGCAGGGAGGAAGGCAGGGAGGCAGGGAGGGAGGAAGGCAGGGAGAATGTTGAATGTTTCTATGTCTCTGAAAATGTTAATTCCCCAAACTTGTCTTCAGTGAGACCCAAGGGACCTGAGTGCCTGGGTATTTTTTGCAAATATTTCAAACGAACTTGTGCTGTTTAATTATGAAACACATGTCCACTCTTCTAGATCAGCTTGTACTTATGGTGGAATGGAAAACAATGATTTGTTGTCAGATTTAGGTTACAATCAGCTATTTCAGGTCACTAAAAGTATGTACAAAATAAAGTTATTTTACAACCAGTATACAACCTGACCATAACGTCACAAACAACGTCATAATGACAACCAGTGTACAATTTGACCATAACGTCACAAACGTCATAATGACAACCAGTGTACAACCTGACCATAACGTCACAAACAACATCATAATGACAACCAGTATACAATTTGACCATAACGTCACAAACATCATAATGACAACCAGTGTACAACCTGACCATAACGTCACAAACAACATCATAATGACAACCAGTATACAACCTGGCCATAACGTCACAAACAACATCATAATGAAAACCAGCATACAACCTGGCCATAATGTCAGAAACAACATCATAATGACAACCAGCCTACAACCTGGTCATAGCGTCTTAATGACAACCAGCATACAACCTGGTCATAGCGTCTTAGTAACAACCAGCATACGACCTGGTCATAGCGTCTTAATGACAACCCGTATAGAACCTGACCATAATGTCACAAACAACGTTATAATGACTTTTTGCCTGTTGGGGAAAAGTCAAAGATTCTACAAATCATTGATCTCTACTCAACCATTGTTCATTTGGAAATGGTTACTTGCCAAAGGGTCTTCCTGATCCTATCATATTTGATATCAATCACAATGTTGTTCTTCCATGAAGACTATGAGAGTAGTGTTGTCTATCTGATTCCTGCTTACAAGCAAAAACTAAAGTAGGAAGTACCAGTGATTCTACTTAATACGGAAGTGGTCAGATGAAGCGGATGCTACACTACAGGACTGTTTTGCTAGCACAGACTGGAATATGTTCTGGGATTCATCCAATGGCATTGAGGAGTACACCACCTCAGTCACCGGCTTCATCAATAAGTGCATCGACGACATCGTCCCCACAGTGACTGTACGTACATATCCCAACCAGAAGCCATGGATTACAGGCAACATCCGCATTGAGCTAAAGGCTAGAGCTGCCGCTTTCAAGGAGCGGGACACTAATCCGGATGCTTATAAGAAATCCTGCTATGCCCTCTGACGAACCATCAAACAAGCAAAGCGTCAATACAGGATTAAGATTGAATCCTACTACACCGGCTTTGATGCTCGTCTGATGTGGCAGGGCTTACAAACTATTACAAAGGGAAACCCAGACGCGAGCTGCCTAGTGACGCGAGCCTACCAGACGAGCTAAATGCCTTTTATGCTCGGTTCGAGACAAGCAACACTGAAGCATGCACGAGAGCCCCGGCTGTTCTGGATGACTGTGTGATAACGTTTTCGGTAGCCGATGTGAGCAAGACCTTTAAACAAGTCAACATTCACATAGCCGAGGGGCCAGATGGATTACCAGGATGCGTACTCAAAGCATGCGCGGACCAACTGGCAAGTGTCTTCACTGACATTTTTAACCTATTCCTGACTGAGTCTATAATACCAGTTTCAAGCAGACCACCATAGTCCTTGTGCCTCCCAAGGAAGCGAAGGTAACCTGCCTAAATTATTACTGCCCTGTAGCACTCGCGTCGGTAGCCAGGAAGTGCTTTGAAAGGCTGGTCATGGCTCACATCAACAGCATCCTCCCGGATGCACTCCACACTGCCCTTTCCCACCTGACTGAAAAGATTTGGCATGGGTCCCCAGATCCTCAAAAGGTTATACAGAAGCACCATCGAGAGCATCCTGACTGGCTGCATCACTGCCTGGTATGGCAACTGCTCATTGGCTCGTTCCCCCCTCACCTGTAACTATTCCCCTGGTCGTTGATGTGAATGGGAATGTGTTCTCAGTCAATTTATCTGGTAAAATATGGATTAAAATGTTGTTGTTTTTTAAAGCTGATATGGAGTCTTCCCTATACCTGAAGTCTAACGTTTTTTTCCTGTGTGTGTGTGTGTGTGTGTGTTTGTGTGTGTGTGTGTGTGGTTGTGTGTAGGATCACAACCACAGCAGCCTGTATGATGGATCTGAGGCGGTATCCTCTGGACGAACAGAACTGCACACTGGAGATCGAGAGCTGTGAGTACCACCTTCACCCCTGGTTGCAGAACACTCCCCTCCCGTGGAGACGTCACACCCGGACCAATCTATATAGAACACTTCTATCATAGAAATAGAATTAGTAGGATATTCATTTCTTTGACCTTTTGTAAGCATTATACAACTCGTTCTCATGCCAAACATGTATGGTGAACAGGAAATGAACATGGGACATACAGTATAATGTATACATTATGCAGCAGAGAGAGAGAGAGAGAGAGAGAGAGAAAGAGAGATATTCTCATTTCATTAAAACCTCACCACCCCCCTTAAAAAACACCAAAATATATCCTGTACTGTATACATGTACCATACTCACCTTTCAATCTACCACACGATACAAAACAACATCTCAATAACCAAAACCGCGCCATTTCTACAACCGTATATCCAAAACATCTTCCCCAGCTATACAGACAGCCCCCCCAACACACCGTATCTCCTGAAACATCTCCACACGTTTTATCACTCTATAGAACTCAAATTCGACCCTAAGGCACACAGAGACCATCCCATTAAATAATAGTAAAGAGTCTGTTACCCCCCCCCTAAGGGCACAGAGACCATCCCATTAAATACTAGTAAAGAGTCTGTTATCCCCCCACCCTAAGGACACAGAGACCATCCCATTAAATAATAGTAAAGAGTCTGTTACCCCCCCCCACCCTAAGGACACAGAGACCATCCCATTAAATACTAGTAAAGAGTCTGTTATCCCCCCACTCTAAGGGCACAGAGACCATCCCATTAAATACTAGTAAAGAGTCTGTTATCCCCCCACCCTAAGGACACAGAGACCATCCCATTAAATAATAGTAAAGAGTCTGTTACCCCCCCCACCCTAAGGACACAGAGACCATCCCATTAAATACTAGTAAAGAGTCTGTTATCCCCCCACCCTAAGGGCACAGAGACCATCCCATTAAATACTAGTAAAGAGTCTGTTATCCCCCCACCCTAAGGGCACAGAGACCATCCCATTAAATAATAGTAAAGAGTCTGTTACCCCCCACCCTAAGGACACAGAGACCATCCCATTAAATAATAGTTAAGAGTCTGTTATCCCCCACCCTAAGGACACAGAGACCATCCCATTAAATACTAGTAAAGAGTCTGTTACCCCCCCACCCTAAGGGCACAGAGACCATCCCATTAAATAATAGTTAAGAGTCTGTTATCCCCCCACCTTTGACCCTGTTCCTCCTCGTTAGCCAAATAGACAACTTTGCCAGAGCACACAGAAAATTCAACAAAACACATTTGTCCTTCTCCTTATTTTAATACCTGTACCCCAGTATAAACATCCCAACAGTAAAATCCACCACCAACCTCTCGCACAGATATTCCAACAGAGACATTAATGGCATTAACCTGGTGCACACAGAATACACATGAATCACAGTTTCTCTCATAACACAGAAAGGACCCCCCTGCCTGATTCCCGGTTCAAACCGTACCAACCAGCTGTTAGTGGCCAAGGCTCCATGTAGAACCCTCCACTGGAGGTCCCCTGACCTCCATCTAAACCCACCATACTTTCCTCCCCACATATCCCCTGCCACTGATGTGCCTTCACTCCTGTTAGGCTCCTAACGTTCCTCATCTTAATGCAGAGGTTGTAGAAGGCTTTACCTCCCACCCCTTCAAACTCCCCCGGGTTCAGAGTGTTAAAATCTAACAAGTCCTCCAGACCCCCTTTGCCAGTCCCCAGTCTCTGCCGTCATCTGCAGTGGCAGAAATATTGGTGGCCCCTCCCCCTTTGGCCGCTCAAACACCCCCCTTAACCGGCTCAGACAGTGCCTCCTGGACCTCCTCCAGGAATCTCTACAGCAGCCTACGAGACGTTATTCCTGTTTGTTGTGCCAGGACTTCCAGGGTTTTCCACCCCTCCTCTCCCAGCAGTCGTTGGTCATCCAGCCTTAGTAAGCCCGCTGCCATAAGTTGCCTCTGCAGGGTGGCCGACTGAACCGATCTCAAAGGGATGGCTGGGTTGTGGAAGATAGGCTCCTCCCACACCCACAGCCCAGGCTCCACACCCCCTTCTCATATGGGACTTAGCAGCTGCCAGGCCCTCAGCACTGCAGAGTAAAAATCAGAGAGACCTGCTGTACTCAGCCTCTACAGCTTCACGAGGAACAGCTGCCGGTCCAACCCTAATCCGCCAGCTCTCCTCAGCAGTGCGCATGCTGGTTCCCTCCAGCCAACATCAGTATAGTACAGCAGTCTCTGTGCCTCCTTTAGTCAGAATGCAGCCACTCTGCTCTTCAGTTCCACCAGGCCCTGTGCTCCTTCGTGGAGGGTCATGTACAACACTGCCGCCCTCAGCCAGTGATGCCCGACCAGAAAAAGTCCACCAGCTTGTGTTGCAGGTCTGTGAGCAGACCAGCAGGGGGTTGAGGACAGCCAGTTTATGCCACAGGGAAGATGCCACCAGCTTGTGTTGCAGGTCTGAGAGCAGACCAGCGGGGGGGTTGAGGACAGCCAATTTATGCCACAGGGAAGATGCCACCAGGTTATTTATTATCAGCACCTTGCCTCATTATATGACACTTGGGACAGGAGCCACCTCCACCTGGATAGTCTTGACACCACTGCCTGTGACATCAAATCAAATCAAATCAAATTTATTTATATAGCCCTTCGTACGTCAGCTGATATCTCAAAGTGCTGTACAGAAACCCAGCCTAAAACCCCAAACAGCAAACAATGCAGGTGTAAAAGCACGGTGGCTAGGAAAAACTCCCTAGAAAGGCCAAAACCTAGGAAGAAACCTAGAGAGGAACCGGGCTATGTGGGGTGGCCAGTCCTCTTCTGGCTGTGCCGGGTAGAGATTATAACAGAACATGACCAAGATGTTCAAATGTTCATAAATGACCAGCATGGTCAAATAATAATAAGGCAGAACAGTTGAAACTGGAGCAGCAGCACAGTCAGGTGGACTGGGGACAGCAAGGAGCCATCATGTCAGGTAGTCCTGGGGCACGGTCCTAGGGCTCAGGTCCTCCGAGAGAGAGAAAGAAAGAGAGAATTAGAGAGAGCATATGTGGGGTGGCCAGTCCTCTTCCGGCTGTGCCGGGTGGAGATTATAACAGAACGTGGCCAAGATGTTCAAATGTTCATAAATGACCAGCATGGTTGAATAATAGTAAGGCAGAACAGTTGAAACTGGAGCAGGAGCATGGCCAGGTGGACTGGGGACAGCAAGGAGTCCTCATGTCAGGTAGTCCTGGGACATGGTCCTAGGGCCCAGGCCAGTTGAAACTGGAGCAGCAGCATGGCCAGGTGGACTGGGGACAGCAAGGAGTCATCATGTCAGGTAGTCCTGGGGCATGGTTCTAGGGCTCAGGTCCTCCGAGAGAGAGAAAGAAAGAGAGAAGGAGAGAATTAGAGAACGCACACTTAGATTTACACAGGACACCGAATAGGACAGGAGAAGTACTCCAGATAAACAAACTGACCCTAGCCCCCGACACAAACTACTGCAGCATAAATACTGGAGGCTGAGACAGGAGGGGTCAGGAGACACTGTGGCCCCATCCGAGGACACCCCGGACAGGGCCAAACAGGAAGGATATAACCCCACCCACTTTGCCAAAGCACAGCCCCCACACCACTAGAGGGAAATCTTCAACCACCAACTTACCATCCTGAGACAAGGCCGAGTATAGCCCACAAAGATCTCCGACACGGTACAACCCAAGGGGGGGGAAACCCAGACAGGCCGACCACAACAGTGAATCAACCCACCCAGGTGACGCACCCCCCAGGGACGGCACGAGAGAGCCCCAGCAAGCCAGTGACTCAGCCCCCGTAACAGGGTTAGAGGCAGAGAATCCCAGTGGAAAAAGGGGAACCGGCCAGGCAGAGACAGCAAGGGCGGTTCGTTGCTCCAGAGCCTTTCCGTTCACCTTCCCACTCCTGGGCCAGACTACACTCAATCATATGACCCACTGAAGAGATGAGTCTTCAGTAAAGACTTAAAGGTTGAGACCGAGTTTGCGTCTCTGACATGGGTAGGCAGACCGTTCCATAAAAATGGAGCTCTATAGGAGAAAGCCCTGCCTCCAGCTGTTTGCTTAGAAATTCTAGGGACAATTAGGAGGCCTGCGTCTTGTGACCGTAGCGTACGTATAGGTATGTACGGCAGGACCAAATCAGAGAGGTAGGTAGGAGCAAGCCCATGTAATGCTTTGTAGGTTAGCAGTAAAACCTTGAAATCAGCCCTTGCTTTGACAGGAAGCCAGTGTAGAGAGGCTAGCACTGGAGTAATATGATCAAATTTTTTGGTTCTAGTCAGGATTCTAGCAGCCGTATTTAGCACTAACTGAAGTTTATTTAGTGCTTTATCCGGACAGCCGGAAAATAGAGCATTGCAGTAGTCTAACCTAGAAGTGACAAAAGCATGGATTAATTTTTCTGCATCATTTTTGGACAGAAAGTTTCTGATTTTTGCAATGTTACGTAGATGGAAAAAAGCTGTCCTCGAAATGGTCTTGATGTGTTCTTCAAAAGAGAGATCAGGGTCCAGAGTAACGCCGAGGTCCTTCACAGTTTTATTTGAGACGACTGTACAACCATTAAGATTAATTGTCAGATTCAACAGAAGATCTCTTTGTTTCTTGGGACCTAGAACAAGCATCTCTGTTTTGTCCGAGTTTAATAGTAGAAAGTTTGCAGCCATCCACTTCCTTATGTCTGAAACACATGCTTCTAGCGAGGGCAATTTTGGTGCTTCACCATGTTTCATTGAAATGTACAGCTGTGTGTCATCCGCATAGCAGTGAAAGTTTACATTATGTTTTCGAATAACATCCCCGAGAGGTAAAATATATAGTGAAAACAATAGTGGTCCTAAAACAGAACCTTGAGGAACACCGAAATGTACAGTTGATTTGTCAGAGGACAAACCATTCACAGAGACAAACTGATATCTTTCCGACAGATAAGACCTAAACCAGGCCAGAACATGTCCGTGTAGACCAATTTGGGTTTTCAATCTCTCCAAAAGAATGTGGTGATCGATGGTATCAAAAGCAGCACTAAGGTCTAGGAGCACGAGGACAGATGCAGAGCCTCGGTCCGATGCCATCAAAATGTCATTTACCACCTTCACAAGTGCCGTCTCAGTGCTATGATGGGGTCTAAAACCAGACTGAAGCATTTCGTATACATTGTTTGTCTTCAGGAAGGCAGTGAGTTGCTGCGCAACAGCCTTCTCTAAAATCTTTGAGAGGAATGGAAGATTCGATATAGGCCGATAGTTTTTTATATTTTCTGGGTCAAGGTTTGGCTTTTTCAAGAGAGGCTTTATTACTGCCACTTTTAGTGAGTTTGGTACACATCCAGTGGATAGAGAGCCGTTTATTATGTTCAACATAGGAGGGCCAAGCACAGGAAGCAGCTCTTTCAGTAGTTTAGTTGGAATAGGGTCCAGTATACAGCTTGAAGGTTTAGAGGCCATGATTATTTTCATCATTGTGTCAAGAGATATAGTACTAAAACACTTGAGCGTCTCTCTTGATCCTAGGTCCTGGCAGAGTTGTGCAGACTCAGGACAACTGAGGTTTGGAGGAATACGCAGGTTTAAAGAGGAGTCCGTAATTTGCTTTCTAATAATCATAATCTTTTCCTCAAAGAAGTTCATGAATTTATCACTGCTAAAGTGCAAGTCATCCTCTCTTGGGGAATGCTGCTTTTTAGTTAGCTTTGCCACAGTATCAAAAAGGAATTTCGGATTGTTCTTATTTTCCTCAATTAAGTTAGAAAAATAGGACGATCGAGCAGCAGTAAGGGCTCTTCGGTACTGCACGGTACCATCCTTCCAAGCTAGTCGGAAGACTTCCAGTTTGGTGTGGCGCCATTTCCGTTCCAATTTTCTGGAAGCTTGCTTCAGAGCTCGGGTATTTTCTGTGTACCATGGAGCTAGTTTCTTATGAGACATTTTTTTAGTTTTTAGGGGTGCAACTGCATCTAGGGTATTGCGCAAGGTTAAATTGAGATCCTCAGTTAGGTGGTTAACGGATTTTTGTCCTCTGGCGTCCTTGGGTAGGCAGAGGGAGTCTGGAAGGGCATCAAGGAATCTTTGTGTTGTCTGTGAATTTATAGCACGACTTTTGATGTTCCTTGGTTGGGGTCTGAGCAGATTATTTGTTGCAATTGCAAACGTAATAAAATGGTGGTCTGATAGTCCAGGATTATGAGGAAAAACATTAAGATCCACAACATTTATTCCATGGGACAAAACTAGGTCCAGCGTATGACTGTGAGAGTGAGTGGGTCCAGAGACATGTTGGACAAAACCCACTGAGTCGATGATGGCTCCAAAAGCCTTTTGGAGTGGGTCTGTGGACTTTTCCATGTGAATATTAAAGTCACCAAAGATTAGAATATTATCTGCAATGACTACAAGGTCTGATAGGAATTCAGGGAACTCAGTGAGAAACGCTGTATATGGCCCAGGAGGCCTGTAAACAGTAGCTATAAAAAGTGATTGAGTAGGCTGCATAGATTTCATGACTAGAAGCTCAAAAGACGAAAACGTCATTTTTTTTTTTTGTAAATTGAAATTTGCTATCGTAAATGTTAGCAACACCTCCGCCTTTGCGGGATGCACGGGGGATATGGTCACTAGTGTAGCCAGGAGGTGAGGTCTCATTTAACACAGTAAATTCATCAGGCTTAAGCCATGTTTCAGTCAGGCCAATCACATCAAGATTATGATCAGTGATTAGTTCATTGACTATAATTGCCTTTGAAGTAAGGGATCTAACATTAAGTAGCCCTATTTTGAGATGTGAGGTATCATGATCTCTTTCAGTAATGACAGGAATGGAGGTGGTCTTTATCCTAGTGAGATTGCTAAGGCGAACACCGCCATGTTTAGTTTTGCCCAACCCAGGTCGAGGCACAGACACGGTCTCAATGGTGATAGCTAAGCTGACTACACTAACTATGCTAGTGGCAGACTCCACTATGCTGGCAGGCTGGCTAATAGCCTGCTGCCTGGCCTGCACCCTATTTCATTGTGGAGCTAGAGGAGTTAGAGCCCTGTCTATGTTGGCAGATAAGATGAGAGCACCCCTCCAGCTAGGATGGAGTCCGTCACTCCTCAGCAGGTCAGGCTTGGTCCTGTTTGTGGGCGAGTCCCAGAAAGAGGGCCAATTATCTACAAATTCTATCTTTTGGGAGGGGCAGAAAACAGTTTTCAACCAGCGATTGAGTTGTGAGACTCTGCTGTAGAGCTCATCACTCCCCCTAACTGGGAGGGGGCCAGAGACAATTACTCGATGCCGACACATCTTTCTAGCTGATATGCACGCAGAAGCTATGTTGCGCTTGGTGATCTCTGACTGTTTCATCCTAACATCGTTGGTGCCGACGTGGATAACAATATCTCTATACTCTCTACACTCGCCAGTTTTAGCTTTAGCCAGCACCATCTTCAGATTAGCCTTAACGTCGGTAGCCCTGCCCCCGGGTAAACAGTGTATGATCGCTGGATGATTCGCTTTAAGTCTAATACTGCGGGTAATGGAGTCGCCAATGACTAGAGTTTTCCTCCCAGTTCTTCCTGACCCACCTCTCTGAGCCCAGGTACACCCCCAACATTATAAGCCCTTCACAACCCCACTGCAAGCCCCCTGGAAGCAGAGGAGGAGCCCTATCCCCCCATGCCGCACATAACAGAGCTTTGCTCTTGCCCCAGTTTACCATAGCTGATGAAGCTCCTTCATACACCTTCAGACTAGTCTCTGTGCCTGCATATCCTTACCATCCCTGACCATCTCAGAAATGTCATCTGCACACGCTGACACAGCTATGCCTGTCAACACACCCATGCCTGTCCAGCACACTGCCGTCTCCTGCGTAGCAGGCCCAAAAAAGGTTCAATGGCTAATGTAGATAACTACCCCGATAGAGGGCAGCCTTGTCTAATGCCCAGTCTCACCCAGACTGGCCTACTGAGCCCCCCTCCCACCTTGACCATACATGACGCCCCAGCATACAACATCTTCACACAGGTCAAAAAACCTTTCCCCCAAACACAGATATCACATTAAACAGATACTCATGGTCCACTCTATTAAATGCTTTCTCTTGATCTAAAGAGACCAGTGTAAAGTTCACATTAAAACCTATCGACAAGTCCAACATGTCCCTGATTAAGAGGTTGTCTGTGATTGAGCGTCCTGGTAAACAATATGTTTGGTCCTTATGTACTATTGAATCCAGATGGGACTTCAGTCTGTTAGAGAGGACCAATGGTCAAATGTCTTGTAGTCCACACAGAGTAATGCCACAGGCCTCCAGTTCTTAAGTTCACACAAGTCCCCTTTATTGGGCAGGAGAGTCAGAGCCACCCGACGGCAGCTCATCGGCAACTCTCCTACCCCGACGCATTCACGCAACATACAAAATAAGTCCAATTGTTCCCAGAATTTTTTTATAAAACTCCACTGGGAGCCCATCGACCCCTGGTGCACGACCAGAGGACATCTGGGTTACGGCCTCTGCCAGTTCAATGGACAACAGAGGAATGTCAATTTCAGAGAACTTAGGGAGTTCTGCGAACAAGACCTGAGCGCACATAGGATCATACAGTTCTGCCCTATACAACTCAGTACAAAACTCCACAGTTCGCTCCCGCATCTCCCCACCACAGAGGTCACCCGCCCATCAAACAGCCGTAGACAATGCATACCCTTGGCTTCACCAATACATACCCTTGGCTTCAAACCAAAGAAGAAGGAGCTGAGAGCATCCATCTCCTTGCGCATGGAGAACCTAGCTCTTACAAGTGCTCTCTTTGCTTTAACCTGGAAAAAACTGCCCAGGTCCCTAAGTAATTCAGCTAAATTAGCCTTGAGGCCTACATTCCCTTGCCCCACCATCTCTACCTCCATCTCACTAATACTATGCTCTAGTTCCCCCAATACTCTCCTAGCCTCTGAGGGTGAGAGAGCTGTATACTGTTGAAAGAAAAGCCGAATTTGGACTTTCCCCACATCCCACCATTGACTCAGAGACTCATACTCCTCTCTTCGCTGCAATGGATTTTATGAAAGACAGAAATGGGGAAGATCCTCATTCAGGGTCAGTGGGAGTGTTAAGGGACGTCATTAATCAGTTTGACCTAGTGGATGTTTGGAGAACTAAACATCCCAATACAAGACAGTAATAATGGGTGAAGGTTGTGGGGGCTAGGGTGAGTGCAGCCCAACACCAGACAGTAATAATGGGTGAAGGTTGTGGGGGCTAGGGTGAGTGCAGCCCAACACCAGACAGTAATAATGGGTGAAGGTTGTGGGGGCTAGGGTGAGTGCAGCCCAACACCAGACAGTAATAATGGGTGAACGTTGTGGGGGCTAGGGTGAGTGCAGCCCAACACCAGACAGTAATAATGGGTGAAGGTTGTGGGGGCTAGGGTGAGTGCAACCCAACACCAGACAGTAATAATGGGTGAACGTTGTGGGGGCTAGGGTGAGTGCAGCCCAACACCAGACAGTAATAATGGGTGAACGTTGTGGGGGCTAGGGTGAGTGCAGCCCAACACCAGACAGTAATAATGGGTGAAGGTTGTGGGGGCTAGGGTGAGTGCAGCCCAACACCAGACAGTAATAATGGGTGAAGGTTGTGGGGGCTAGGGTGAGTGCAGCCCAACACCAGACAGTAATAATGGGTGAAGGTTGTGGGGGCTAGGGTGAGTGCAGCCCAACACCAGACAGTAATAATGGGTGAAGGTTGTGGGGGCTAGGGTGAGTGCAGCCCAACACCAGACAGTAATAATGGGTGAAGGTTGTGGGGGCTAGGGTGAGTGCAACCCAACACCAGACAGTAATAATGGGTGAAGGTTGTGGGGCTAGGGTGAGTGCAGGGCTAGGGTGAGTGCAGCCCAACACCAGAGAGTAATAATGGGTGAAGGTTGTGGGGGCTAGGGTGAGTGCAGCCCAACACCAGACAGTAATAATGGGTGAAGGTTGTGGGGGCTAGGGTGAGTGCAGCCCAACACCAGACAGTAATAATGGGTGAAGGTTGTGGGGGCTAGGGTGAGTGCAGCCCAACACCAGACAGTAATAATGGGTGAAGGTTGTGGGGGCTAGGGTGAGTGCAGCCCAACACCAGACAGTAATAATGGGTGAAGGTTGTGGGGGCTAGGGTGAGTGCAGCCCAACACCAGACAGTAATAATGGGTGAAGGTTGTGGGGGCTAGGGTGAGTGCAGCCCAACACCAGACAGTAATAATGGGTGAAGGTTGTGGGGGCTAGGGTGAGTGCAGCCCAACACCAGACAGTAATAATGGGTGAAGGTTGTGGGGGCTAGGGTGAGTGCAGCCCAACACCAGACAGTAATAATGGGTGAAGGTTGTGGGGGCTAGGGTGAGTGCAACCCAACACCAGACAGTAATAATGGGTGAAGGTTGTGGGGGCTAGGATGAGTGCAACCCAACACAAGACAGTAATAATGGGTGATGATTGTGGGGGCTAGGGTGAGTGCAGCCCAACTTGATCATTTTTACATGTCCAGCAATCAGAGCAATAGGCTGCTGGGAACTACCATTCTCCCAGTGGGGTTTTCGGAACACCACATAACCATGGCTCGGCTGTCTCTTCCAGCAGGGCCCCAACACCAGAGTTCAAGTAAGCTCTTAGATGGGTGAAGGTTTACCACAGTGCCAGAAAGAGACTCTACATCTAAATAGTGTGTGAAGGTAGACCCTTACTCACTGTTGTTATCCACTTCCTCAACCTAAACCGTTTCCTGGGTGAGAGGACAATATGCCCCTAATTTTTCATAGCATGTTGTACTGATCTTACAAACTTTCTTGGATCAGAAAAAAAATCCTCAAGATGAACTTTTTTCCCCTTGGTCTCATTCAGGAACCTTGTCAGTTCCCTCAACGTGCACTTTGACCCCTCTGCTCAGCTCCGGACCCATTGAAGAGGAGTCTGAAAAAAACCCTCCTCATCATCCTCTTCCACAGATTCACTTTCCTCCTCATCTCCATCTCCCATCCTGACCACCTGCCCTTCCTCTCTTGTTAGCTCCCCCCCCAGCACAAGGCAAAGATTCCATGGTGCCTTTGCCCACCCCAGCCTCCCACCTCCTTTCTTCTCCCACGTTTTCCTTTTCCGCTTGACACCCCCCCCCAGTCTCTTACACTTCAACACTACACTCTCCTCATCCACTAGAATAACCTGACTAGACCCAGCCTCATCTACACCACCCTCCTACTCCCCCCAGTCTCTTACACTTCAACACTACACTCTCCTTATCCACTAGAATAACCTGACTAGACCCAGCCTCATCTACACCACCCTCCTACTCCCTCCCAGTCTCTTACACTTCAACACTACACTCTCCTTATCCACTAGAATAACCTGACTAGACCCAGCCTCATCTACACCACCCTCCTCCCCCCCCAGTCTCTTACACTTCAACACTACACTCTCCTTATCCACTAGAATAACCTGACTAGACCCAGCCTCATCTACACCACCCTCCTCCCCCCAGTCTCTTACACTTCATCACTACACTCTCCTTATCCACTAGAATAACCTGACTAGACCCAGCATAATCTATACCACCCTAATCTCTTACACTTCTCCACTACACTCTCCTCATCCACTAGCATAACCTGACTAGGCCCAGCCTCATTTACACCACCCTCCTCCTCCCCCCTAGTCTCTTACACTTCCCCACTACACTCTCCTCATCCACTAGAATAACCTGACTAGGCCCAGCCTCATCTACACCACCCTCCTCCTCCCCCCTCAGTCTCTTACACTTCCCCACTATACTCTCCTCATCCACTAGCATAACCTGACTAGGCCCAGCATCATCTACACCACCCACCTCCTCCCTCCCTAATCTCTTACACTTCCCCACTATACTCTCCTCATCCACTAGAATAACCTGACTAGGCCCAGCCTCATCTACACCACCCTCCTCCTCCCCCCTCAGTCTCTTACACTTCCCCACTATACTCTCCTCGTCCACTAGCATAGCCTGACTATACCCAGCATCATCTACACCACCCTCCTCCTCCCTCCCTAATCTCTTACACTTCCCCACTATACTCTCCTCATCCACTAGAATAACCTGACTAGGCCCAGCCTCATCTACACCACCCTCCTCCTCCCCCCTCAGTCTCTTACACTTCCCCACTATACTCTCCTCGTCCACTAGCATAGCCTGACTATACCCAGCATCATCTACACCACCCTCCTCCTCCCCCCAGTCTCTTACACTTCCCCACTACACTCTCCTCATTCACTAGCATAACCTGACTAGATCCAGCCTCATCTACACCACCCTAGTCTCTTACACTTCCCCACTATACTCTCCTCATCTACTAGCATAACCTGACTAGGCCCAGCCTCATCTACACCACCCGCCTCCTCCCCCCCTAATCTCTTACACTTCCCCACTATACTCTCCTCATCCACTAGCATAACCTGACTAGATCCAGCCTCATGTATACCACCCTAGTCTCTTACACTTCCCCACTATACTATCCTCATCCACTAGCATAACCTGACTAGATCCAGCCTCATCTACACCACCCTCCTCCTCCCCCCTCGTCTCTTACACTTCCCCACTACACTCTCCTCATCCACTAGCATAACCTGACTAGATCCAGCCTCATCTACACCAGCCTCCTTCTCCCCCCCTAATCTCTTACACTTCCCCACTATACTCTCCTCATCCACTAGCATAGCCTGACTAGACCCAGCATCATCTACACCACCCTAGTCTCTTACACTTCCCCACTATACTCTCCTCATCCACTAGAATAACCTGACTAGATCCATCCTCATCTACAACACCCTACATAGTATGACTAGACCCAGCCTCATCTACAACACCCTCCATAGCCTGACTAGGCCCAGCCTCATCTACACCACCCTCCATAGCCTGACTAGGCCCAGCCTCATCTACACCACCCTCCATAGCCTGACTAGGCCCAGCCTCATCTACACCACATTAAAGCATTAAACTGTGGGGTCAGTACTGCTCCACTTTGGTCTTCTACTATCTACCATTTACTATCTACTATATACCATCTACTATCTACCATCTACCTTCTACTATTTACTATATATCATATACTATCTACCATCTACTATCTACCATCTACTATCTACTATATACCATATACTATCTACCATCTACTATATACCATCTACTCTCTACCATCTACTATATACCATCTACTATCTACTATTTACTATATACCATATACTATCTACCATCTACCATCTACCTTTTATTATTTACTATATACCATCTACTATCTACTATATACCATCTACTATATACCATCTAATATCTACTATATACCATCTACCTTTTATTATCTACTATATACCATCTACTTACTATCTACTATATACCATCTACTATCTACTATATACCATCTACTATCTACTATATACCATCTACTATCTACTATATACATTTACATTTAAGTCATTTAGCAGACGCTCTTATCCAGAGCGACTTACAAATTGGTGCATTCACCTTATGACATCCAGTGGAACAGTCACTTTACAATAGTGCATCTAAATCTTAAGGGGGGGGGGGTGAGAGGGATTACTTATCCTATCCTAGGTATTCCTTAAAGAGGATACCTATATACCATCTACTATCTACTATATACCATCTACTATCTACTATATACCATCTACTATCTACTATATACCATCTACTATATACTATATACCATCTACTATATACCATCTACTATCTACTATTTACTATATACCATCTACTATATACCATCTACTATCTACTATATACCATCTACCTTTTATTATCTACTATATACCATCTACTATCTACTATATACTATCTACTATATACCATCTACTATATACCATCTACTATCTACTATATACCATCTACTATCTACTATATACCATCTACTATATACCATCTACTATCTACTATATACCATCTACTATCTACTATATACCATCTACTATCTACTATATACCATCTACTATATACCATCTACTATCTACCATCTACTATCTACTATATAGCATATACTATCTACCATCTACTATATACCATCTACTCTCTACCATCTACTATATACCATCTACTATCTACTATTTACTATATACCATATACTATCTACCATCTACCTTTTATTATTTACTATATACCATCTACTATATACCATCTACTATCTACTATATACCATCTACCTTTTATTATCTACTATATACCATCTACTATCTACTATATACCATCTACTATCTACTATATACCATCTACTATCTACTATATACCATCTACTATATACCATCTACTATCTACTATATACCATCTACCTTTTATTATTTACTATATACCATCTACTATGCACCAATTTGTAAGTCGCTCTGGATAAGAGCGGCTGCTAAATGACTTAAATGTAAATGTAAATATACCATCTACCATCTACCTTTTATTATTTACTATATACCATCTACTATATACCATCTACTATCTACTATATACCATCTACTATCTACTATATAATCTACTATATAATGACTGACAACACAGCTCTTAGCTCCCTCAGTAGATGCCTACTGGATAACTTATTGGTATTGCTTTTAATCTTTTTAAATGAATTTATCTTATTAACACTTTGTTCTAGCTAGCTATTTGTGTAGGTTGCTATCAAGTAAACGCAATGATAATACTACTACCTTTTATTATTTACTATATACCATCTACTATCTACTATATACCATCTACTATCTACTATATACCATCTACTATATACCATCTACTATCTACTATATACCATCTACTATCTACTATATACCATCTACTATCTACTATATACCATCTACTATCTACTATATACCATCTACTATCTACTATATACCATCTACTATCTACTATATACCATCTACTATCTACTATATACCATCTACTATCTACTATATACCATCTACTATCTACTAAATACCATCTACTATATACCATCTACTATCTACTATGTACCATCTACTATCTACTATATACCATCTACTATCTACTATATACCATCTACTATCTACTATATACCATCTACTATATACCATCTACTATCTACTATATACCATCTACTATCTACTATATACATCTACTATATACCATCTACTATATACCATCTACTATCTACTATATACCATCTACTATCTACTATATACCATCTACTATCTACTATATACCATCTACCTTTTATTATCTACTATATACCATCTACTATCTACTATATACCATCTACTATCTACTATATACCATCTACTATATACCATCTACTATCTACTATATACCATCTACTATCTACTATATACCATCTACTATCTACTATATACCATCTATCTACTATATACCATCTACTATCTACTATATACCATCTACTATCTACTATATACCATCTACTATCTACTATATACCATCTACTATCTACTATATACCATCTACTATCTACTATATACCATCTACTATCTACTAAATACCATCTACTATATACCATCTACTATCTACTATGTACCATCTACTATCTACTATATACCATCTACTATCTACTATATACCATCTACTATCTACTATATACCATCTACTATATACCATCTACTATCTATACCATCTGCTATCTATATACCATCTACTATCTACTATATACATCTACTATATACCATCTACTATATACCATCTACTATCTACTATATACCATCTACTATCTACTATATACCATCTACTATCTACTATATACCATCTACCTTTTATTATCTACTATATACCATCTACTATCTACTATATACCATCTACTATCTACTATATACCATCTACTATATACCATCTACTATCTACTATATACCATCTACTATCTACTATATACCATCTACTATCTAATATATACCATCTACTATCTACTATATACCATCTACCTTTTATTATCTACTATATACCATCTACTATCTACTATATACCATCTACCTTTTATTATCTACTATATACCATCTACTATCTACTATATACCATCTACTATCTACTATATACCATCTACTATATACCATCTACTATCTACTATATACCATCTACTATATACCATCTACCATCTACCTTTTATTATTTACTATATACCATCTACTATATACCATCTACTATCTACTATATACCATCTACCTTTTATTATCTACTATATACCATCTACTATCTACTATATACCATCTACTATCTACTATATACCATCTACTATCTACTATATACCATCTACTATATACCATCTACTATCTACTATATACCATCTACCTTTTATTATTTACTATATACCATCTACTATATACCATCTACTATCTACTATATACCATCTACTATATACCATCTACCATCTACCTTTTATTATTTACTATATACCATCTACTATATACCATCTACTATCTACTATATACCATCTACTATCTACTATATACCATCTACCTTTTATTATTTACTATATACCATCTACTATCTACTATATACCATCTACTATCTACTATATACCATCTACTATATACCATCTACTATCTACTATATACCATCTACTATCTACTATATACCATCTACTATCTACTATATACCATCTACTATCTACTATATACCATCTACTATCTACTATATACCATCTACTATCTACTATATACCATCTACTATCTACTATATACCATCTACTATCTACTATATACCATCTACTATCTACTAAATACCATCTACTATATACCATCTACTATCTACTATGTACCATCTACTATCTACTATATACCATCTACTATCTACTATATACCATCTACTATCTACTATATACCATCTACTATATACCATCTACTATCTACTATATACCATCTACTATCTACTATATACATCTACTATATACCATCTACTATATACCATCTACTATCTACTATATACCATCTACTATCTACTATATACCATCTACTATCTACTATATACCATCTGCCTTTTATTATCTACCATCTACCATCTACCTTTTATTATCTACTATATACCATCTACTATCTACTATATACCATCTACTATCTACTATATACCATCTACTATATACCATCTACTATCTACTATATACCATCTACTATCTACTATATACCATCTACTATCTAATATATACCATCTACTATCTACTATATACCATCTACCTTTTATTATCTACTATATACCATCTACTATCTACTATATACCATCTACCTTTTATTATCTACTATATACCATCTACTATCTACTATATACCATCTACTATCTACTATATACCATCTACTATATACCATCTACTATCTACTATATACCATCTACTATCTACTATATACCATCTACTATCTACTATATACCATCTACTATCTACTATATACCATCTACTATCTACTATATACCATCTACTATCTACTATATACCATCTACATCTATATACCATCTACTACTATATACCATCTACTATCTACTATATACCATCTACTATATACCATCTACCATCTACCTTTTATTATTTACATTTACATTTACCATCTACTATCTACTATATAACATCTACCTTTTATTATCTACTATATACCATCTACTATATACCATCTACTATCTACCTTTTATTATCTACTATATACCATCTACTATATACCATCTACTATATACCATCTACTATCTACTATATACCATCTACTATATACCATCTACTATCTACTATATACCATCTACTATATACCATCTACTATATACCATCTACTATATACCATCTACTATCTACTATATACCATCTACCTTTTATTATCTACTATATACCATCTACTATATACCATCTACTATCTACTATATACCATCTACCTTTTATTATCTACTATATACCATCTACTATATACCATCTACTATCTACTATATACCATCTACTATATACCATCTACCATCTACCTTTTATTATCTACTATATACCATCTACTATATACCATCTACTATCTACTATATACCATCTACTCTCTACCATCTACTATCTACCATCTACCATTTACTATATACCATCTACTATCTACTATATACCATCTACTCTCTACCATCTACTATATACCATCTACCTTTTATTATCTACTATATACCATCTACTATATACCATCTACCATCTACCTTTTATTATCTACTATATACCATCTACTATCTACTATATACCATCTACTATATACCATCTACTATATACCATCTACCTTTTATTATTTACTATATACCATCTACTATATACCATCTACTATCTACTATATACCATCTACTATCTACTATATACCATCTACCTTTTATTATCTACTATCTACCATCTACTATATACCATCTACTATATACCATCTACTATATACCATCTACGATCTACTCTCTACCATCTACTCTCTACCATCTACTTTCTACCATCTACCATTTACTATATACCATCTACTATATACTATCTACTATCTACTATATACCATCTACTCTCTACCATCTACTATATACCATCTACCATCTACCTTTTATTATCTACTATATACCATCTACTATATACCATCTACCATCTACCTTTTATTATCTACTATATACCATCTACTATCTACTATATACCATCTAACTTTTATTATTTACTATATACCATCTACTATCTACTATCTACCATCTACTATATACCATCTACCATCTACCATCTATTATATACCATCTACTATCTACCATCTACTATATACCATCTACCATCTACTATATACCATCTACTATATACCGTCTATCATCTACTATATACCATCTACTATCTACCATCTACTATATACCATCTACCATCTACCTTTTATTATCTACTATATACCATCTACTATATACCATCTACTATCTACTATATACCATCTACTATCTATTCTCTACCATCTACCTTCTACTATTTACTATATACCATCTACTATATTCCATCTCCTATATACCATCTACTATCTACTATATACCATCTACTATATACCATCTACGATCTACTCTCTACCATCTACTATCTACCATCTACACTCTACGATATACCATCTACGATATACCATCTGCCATTTACTATATACCATCTACTATCTACCATCTACTATATACCATCTGCCATTTACTATATACCATCTACTATATACCATCTACCATCTACTATCTACCATCTACTATATACCATCTATCATCTACTATATAGCATCTACCATCTACTATATACCACCTATTTCTATCTCTCTATCTCAAAATCAAATCCAATTTTAGTTGTCACATACACATGGTTAGCAGATGTTAATGCGAGTGTAGCGAAATGCTTGTGCTTCTAGTTCCGACGATGCAGTAATAACCAACGAGTAACCTAACCTAACAATTTCACAACAGCTGCCATATACACACAAGTGTAAAGGGATAAAGAATATGTACATAAAGATATATGAATGTGTGATGGTACAGAGCAGCATAGGCAAGATGCAGTAGATGGTATCGAGTACAGTATAAACATATGAGATGAGTAATGTAAAGTATGTAAACATTATATTAAGTGTCATTGTTTAAAGTGGCTAGTGATACATTTTTTACATGTATGGCAGCAGCCACTCAATGTTAGTGGTGGCTGTTTAACAGTCCGATTGGCTTGAGATAGAAGCTGTTTTTCAGTCTCTCGGTCCCAGCTTTGAAGCACCTGTACTGACCTCGCCTTCTGGATGATAGCGGGGTGAACAGGCAGTGGCTCGGGTGGTTAATGTCCTTGATGATCTTTTTGACCTTCCTGTGACATCGGGTGGTGTAGGTGTCCTGGAGGGCAGGTAGTTTGCCCCCGGTAATGCGTTGTGCAGACCTCACTACCCTCTGGAGAGCCTTACGGTTGTGGGCAGAGCAGCTGCCATACCAGGCGGTGATGCAGCCCGACAGGATGCTCTCGATTGTGCATCTGTAAAAGTTTGTGAGTGCTTTTGGTGACAAGCCGTATTTCTTCAGCCTCCTGAGGCTGCTCCTTCTTCACGATGCTGTCTGTGTGGGTGGACCATTTCAGTTTGTCCATGATGTGTACGCCGAGGAACATAAAACTTTCTACCCTCTCCACTACTGTCCCGTCTGCTGTTTCCTGAAGTCCACGATCATCTCCTTTGTTTTGTTGACGTTGAGTGTGGGGTTATTTTCCTGACACCACACTTTGAGGGCCCTCACCTCCTCCCTGTAGGTCGTCTCGTCGTTGTTGGTAATCAAGCCTACCACTGTAGTGTCGTCTGCAAACTTGATGATTGAGTTGGGGGCGTGCATGGCCACGCCATCGTGGGTGAACGGGGAGTACAGAGGAAAGGGCTCAGAACGCACCCTTGTGGGGCCGCAGTGTTGAGGATCAGCGGGGTGGAGATGTTGTTACCTACCCTCACCACCTGGGGGCGACCCGTCAGGAACTCCAGTACCCAGTTGCACAGGGCTGTAGTCGATGAATAGCAATCTCACATAGGTATTCCTCTTGTCCAGATGGGTTAGGGCCGTGTGCAGTATGGTTGCGATTGCGTCGTCTGTGGACCTATTTGTAATGGTCCTTGACTAGTCTCTCAAAGCACTTCATGATGACGGAAGTGAGTGCTACGGGGCGATAGTTGTTTAGCTCAGTTATCTTAGCTTTCTTGGTAACTGGAACAATGGTGGCCCTCTTGAAGCATGTGGGAACAGCAGACTGGGATAAGGATTGATTGAATATGTCCGTAAACACACCAGCCAGCTGGTCTGCGCATGCTCTGAGGATGCGGCTGGGGATGCCGTCTGGACCTGCAGCCTTGCGAGGGTTAACACGTTTAAATGCACTGTATTGTCCTCAAAGCGAGCAAAGAAGGTGTTTTGTCTGTCTGGGAGCAAGACATCCTGGTCCGCGACGGGGCTGGTTTTATTTTTGTAATCCTTGATTGACTGTAGACCCTGCCACATACCTCTTGTGTCTGAGCCGTTGATTTGCGACTCTACTTTCTCTCTATACTGACGCTTAGCTTGTTTGATTGCCTTGCGGAGGGAATAGCTACACTGTTTGTATTCGGTCATGTTTCCGGTCACCTTGCCCTGGTTAAAAGCAGTGGTTTGTGCTTTCAGTTTCGGGTGAATGCTGACATCAATCCACTGGTTTGGGAATGTTTTAATAGTTGCTGTAGGTACGACATCGCCAATGCACTTGCCAATGCACCCTCTGTCTATCTCTCTGTCTCTCTATCTATCTCTGTCTTTCTCTCTCTGTCTCTGTCTCTCTGTCTCTGTATCTCTATCTCTCTGTCTCTCTGTATCTCTCTCTCTCTCTGTCTGTCTCTGTCTCTGTCTCTGTATCTATCTCTGTCTCTGTATCTCTATCTCTCTGTCTCTCTGTATCTCTCTCTCTCTCTGTCTGTCTCTGTCTCTGTCTCTGTATCTATCTCTGTCTCTGTATCTCTATCTCTCTATCTCTCTGTCTCTCTCTCTGTCTGTCTCTGTCTCTGTCTCTGTCTCTGTATCTATCTCTGTCTCTGTATCTCTATCTCTCTATCTCTCTGTCTCTCTCTCTGTCTGTCTCTGTCTCTGTCTCTGTATCTATCTCTGTCTCTGTATCTCTATCTCTCTATCTCTCTGTCTCTCTCTCTGTCTGTCTCTGTCTCTGTCGCTGTCTCTGTATCTCTATCTCTCTGTCTCTCTGTCTCTCTCTCTCTTTCTGTCTCTCTATTTCTCTTTCTCTCCACCATTTCTTTCTCCCTTTCCTGATCTCTCTCTCTCCTACACAGTCCTCTATTTCCTCATCTGTCTCTGTACCTCTCTCCCTCTTTAAATCTCTCTCATCTCTTTTCCATGCCCTGCTCTTCCACCCTCTATTTTCTACCAGCCTTTGTATATATCTCTCGCATACTTTTTTCTCTCTCTTTCTCACACACACGGCTTACACACACACAGGGCTTGAGTGTAGTTTTGATCAGCAGACAGTGACAGCCCAGTATCTGCTTTTCTAGTTCTGGTTTTAACATGTGAATCACTCTGTGCCAGAGCATGCTATTACATTCACACTAATGAGCCACAGAGAACTCTCACTTCTCTTGATGAACTTGATGCATTTTTTAACAGACATAACTCTCAGAACTACAGATCCCAGACATAACTCTCAGACCAACAGAACCCAGACTTAACTCTCAGAACTACAGATCCCAGACATAACTCTCAGAACTACAGATCCCAGACATAACTCTCAGAACTACAGAACCCAGACATAACTCTCAGAACTACAGAACCCAGACTTAACTCTCAGAACTACAGAACCCAGACATAGCTCTCAGAACTACAGAACCCAGACATAGCTCTCAGAACTACAGATCCCAGACATAACTCAGAACTACAGATCCCATGGTAGATGATAGTACTGTCTGGCTGGCTACAGATCTCATCATGGTAGATGATAGTACTGGCTGGCTGGCTACAGATCCCATGGTAGATGATAGTACTGTCTGGCTGGCTACAGATCTCATCATGGTTGGTGATAGTACTGACTGGCTGGCTACAGATCCCATGGTAGATGATAGTACTGTCTGGCTGGCTACAGATCTCATCATGGTAGATGATAGTACTGTCTGGCTGGCTATAGATCCCATGGTAGATGATAGTACTGTCTGGCTGGCTACAGATCCCATGGTAGATGATAGTACTGTCTGGCTGGCTACAGATCCCATGGTAGATGATAGTACTGTCTGGCTGGCTACAGATCCCATGGTAGATGATAGTACTGTCTGGCTGGCTACAGATCCCATGGTAGATGATAGTACTGTCTGGCTGGCTACAGATCCCATGGTAGATGATAGTACTGTCTGGCTGGCTACAGATCCCATGGTAGATGATAGTACTGTCTGGCTGGCTACAGATCCCATGGTAGATGATAGTACTGTCTGACTGGCTACAGATCTCATCATGGTTGGTGATAGTACTGTCTGGCTGGCTACAGATCTCATAATTTGTAGATGATAGTACTGACTGGCTGGCTACAGATCTCATAATTTGTAGATGATAGTACTGTCTGGCTGGCTACAGATCTCATAATTTGTAGATGATAGTACTGGCTGGCTGGCTACAGATCTCATCATGGTTGGTGATAGTACTGTCTGGCTGGCTACAGATCCCATGGTAGATGATAGTACTGTCTGGCTGGCTACAGATCTCATCCTGGTTGGTGATAGTACTGTCTGGCTGGCTACAGATCCCATGGTAGATGATAGTACTGTCTGGCTGGCTACAGATCCCATGGTAGATGATAGTACTGTCTGGCTGGCTACAGATCTCATCATGGTAGGTGATAGTACTGTCTAGCTGTCTGGCTACAGATGTCATCATGGTAGGTGATAGTACTGTCTGGCTGGCTGGCTACATATCCCATGGTAGATGATAGTACTGTCTGGCTGGCTACAGATCTCATCATGGTAGATGATAGTACTGTCTGGCTGGCTACAGATCCCATGGTAGATGATAGTACTGTCTGGCTGGCTACAGATCTCATCATGGTTGGCGATAGTACTGTCTGGCTGGCTACAGATCTCATCATGGTAGATGATAGTACTGTCTGGCTGTCTGGCTACATAACCCATGGTAGATGATAGTACTGTCTGGCTGGCTACAGATCTCATCATGGCAGATGATAGTACTGTCTGGCTGGTTACAGGTCTCATGGTAGATGATAGTACTGTCTGGCTGGCTACAGATCTCATCATGGTAGATGATAGTACTGTCTGGCTGGTTACAGGTCTCATGGTAGATGATAGTACTGTCTGGCTGGTTACAGGTCTCATGGTAGATAATAGTACTGTCTGGCTGGCTACAGATCTCATCATGGTAGATGATAGTACTGTCTGGCTGGCTACAGATCTCATCATGGTAGATGATAGTACTGTCTGGCTGGTTACAGATCCCATGGTAGGTGATAGTACTGTCTGGCTGGTTACAGGTCTCATGGTAGATTATAGTACTGTCTGGCTGGCTATAGATCCCATGGTAGATGATAGTACTGTCTGGCTGGCTACAGATCCCATGGTAGATGATAGTACTGTCTGGCTGGCTACAGATCCCATGGTAGATGATAGTACTGTCTGGCTGGCTACAGATCCCATGGTAGATGATAGTACTGTCTGGCTGGCTACAGATCCCATGGTAGATGATAGTACTGTCTGGCTGGCTACAGATCCCATGGTAGATGATAGTACTGTCTGGCTGGCTACAGATCCCATGGTAGATGATAGTACTGTCTGGCTGGCTACAGATCCCATGGTAGATGATAGTACTGTCTGACTGGCTACAGATCTCATCATGGTTGGTGATAGTACTGTCTGGCTGGCTACAGATCTCATAATTTGTAGATGATAGTACTGGCTGGCTGGCTACAGATCTCATAATTTGTAGATGATAGTACTGTCTGGCTGGCTACAGATCTCATAATTTGTAGATGATAGTACTGGCTGGCTGGCTACAGATCTCATCATGGTTGGTGATAGTACTGTCTGGCTGGCTACAGATCCCATGGTAGATGATAGTACTGTCTGGCTGGCTACAGATCTCATCCTGGTTGGTGATAGTACTGTCTGGCTGGCTACAGATCCCATGGTAGATGATAGTACTGTCTGGCTGGCTACAGATCCCATGGTAGATGATAGTACTGTCTGGCTGGCTACAGATCTCATCATGGTAGGTGATAGTACTGTCTAGCTGTCTGGCTACAGATGTCATCATGGTAGGTGATAGTACTGTCTGGCTGGCTGGCTACATATCCCATGGTAGATGATAGTACTGTCTGGCTGGCTACAGATCTCATCATGGTAGATGATAGTACTGTCTGGCTGGCTACAGATCCCATGGTAGATGATAGTACTGTCTGGCTGGCTACAGATCTCATCATGGTTGGCGATAGTACTGTCTGGCTGGCTACAGATCTCATCATGGTAGATGATAGTACTGTCTGGCTGTCTGGCTACATAACCCATGGTAGATGATAGTACTGTCTGGCTGGCTACAGATCTCATCATGGCAGATGATAGTACTGTCTGGCTGTCTGGCTACATATCCCATGGTAGATGATAGTACTGTCTGGCTGGTTACAGGTCTCATGGTAGATGATAGTACTGTCTGGCTGGCTACAGATCTCATCATGGTAGATGATAGTACTGTCTGGCTGGTTACAGGTCTCATGGTAGATGATAGTACTGTCTGGCTGGTTACAGGTCTCATGGTAGATAATAGTACTGTCTGGCTGGCTACAGATCTCATCATGGTAGATGATAGTACTGTCTGGCTGGCTACAGATCCCATGGTAGATGATAGTACTGTCTGGCTGGTTACAGATCCCATGGTAGGTGATAGTACTGTCTGGCTGGTTACAGATCCCATGGTAGGTGATAGTACTGTCTGGCTAGTTACAGATCCCATGGTAGGTGATAGTACTGTCTGGCTGGTTACAGATCCCATGGTAGATGATAGTACTGTCTGGCTGGTTACAGGTCTCATGGTAGATGATAGTACTGTCTGGCTGGCTACAGATCTCATCATGGTAGATGATAGTACTGTCTGGCTGGCTACAGATCCCATGGTAGATGATAGTACTGTCTGGCTGGCTACAGATCTCATCATGGTACATGATAGTACTGTCTGGCTGGCTACAGATCTCATCATGGTAGATGATAGTACTGTCTGGCTGGTTACAGATCCCATGGTAGGTGATAGTACTGTCTGGCTGGTTACAGGTCTCATGGTAGATTATAGTACTGTCTGGCTGGTTACAGATCCCATGGTAGGTGATAGTACTGTCTGGCTGGTTACAGATCCCATGGTAGATGATAGTACTGTCTGGCTGGTTACAGGTCTCATGGTAGATGATAGTACTGTCTGGCTGGCTACAGATTGTGTAGTTATTGATGTATTCCTCTACTACCCCATTTGAATACCTTATATACACATACAAAATACACACAACTCTAGATTTTACACAAATGCACATGCATTCACTCTCTCTCTCTCATTCACTCTCTCTCAAACTCTCTCATTCACTCTATTTCAAACTCTCTCAAACTCTCTCATTCACTCTATTTCAAACTCTCTCAAACTCTCTCATTCACTCTATTTCAAACTCTCTCAAACTCTCTCATTCACTCTATTTCAAACTCTCTCAAACTCTCTCATTCACTCTATTTCAAACTCTCTCAAACTCTCTCATTCACTCTATTTCAAACTCTCTCAAACTCTCTCATTCACTCTATTTCAAACTCTCTCAAACTCTCTCATTCACTCTATTTCAAACTCTATTTCTCATTCACTCTATTTCAAACTCTATTTCTCATTCACTCTATTTCAAACTCTCTCTCTCTCTCTCTCTCTCTCTCTCTCTCTCTCTCTCTCTCTCTCTCTCTCTCTCTCTCTCTCTCTCTCTCTCTCTCCCTCACATAACATTACATTTACATTTAAACATAACATAACAACCACCTCCCTTGACGGACGGACAAGCCCAGTGATGTGATTGGTTGACAGAAGGAGCAGTGTTGAAGATAGAGAACAATGAGCCAGAACTAATAGATCTGAATCAAACTGAATAACCAACCAGGACCTTCTCCCCCCCCCCCCCCGCCTCGGGCTCTATCTGCCCTTTTCTGACCAGCTACACACACACATGCAAATACACACACATCTACATACACACACACACAAGGCAAGGCAAGCACGCACACACACACAGTAGTGATGCGCGGGTCAGCTGTTTGGTCAACTGCACCCGCCCACAACCGGCCAGACTATAAATGATAAAGTGAAAATCTGATGCCCACACCCGACCCTAACCCACTAATATAGAACATCTGAGGCCCACACCTGACACTAACCCACTAATATAGAACATCTGAGGCCCACACCCGACCCTAACCCACTAATATAGAACATCTGAGGCCCCACCCGACCCTAACCCACTAATATAGAACATCTGAGGCCCACACCTGACCCTAACCCACTAATATAGAACATCTGATGCCCCACCCGACCCTAACCCACTAATATAGAACATCTGAGGCCCCACCCGACCCTAACCCACTAATATAGAACATATGAGGCCCCACCCGACCCTAACCCACTAATATAGAACATATGAGGCCCCACCCGACCCTAACCCACTAATATAGAACATCTGAGGCCCCACCCGACCCTAACCCACTAATATAGAACATCTGAGGCCCCACCCGACCCTAACCCACTAATATAGAACATCTGAGGCCCACACCCGACCCTAACCCACTGATATAGAACATTCGAGGCCCCACCCGACCCTAACCCACTAATATAGAACATCTGAGGCCCCACCCGACCCTAACCCACTAATATAGAACATCTGAGGCCCCACCCGACCCTAACCCACTAATATAGAACATCTGAGGCCCACACCCGACCCTAACCCACTAATATAGAACATCTGAGGCCCACACCCGACCCTAACCCACTAATATAGAACATCTGAGGCCCACACCCGACCCTAACCCACTAATATAGAACATCTGAGGCCCCTCCTGACCCTAACCCACTAATATAGAACATCTGAGGCCCCACCCGACCCTAACCCACTAATATAGAACATCTGAGGCCCACACCCGACCCTAACCCACTAATATAGAACATCTGAGGCCCACACCCGACCCTAACCCACTAATATAGAACATCTGAGGCCCCACCCGACCCTAACCCACTAATATAGAACATCTGAGGCCCACACCCAACCCTAACCCACTAATATAGAACATCTGAGGCCCCACCCGACCCTAACCCACTAATATAGAACATCTGAGGCCCCACCCGACCCTAACCCACTAATATAGAACATCTGAGGCCCCACCCGACCCTAACCCACTAATATAGAACATCTGAGGCCCACACCCGACCCTAACCCACTAATATAGAACATCTGAGGCCCACATCCGACCCTAACCCACTAATATAGAACATCTGAGGCCCCACCCGACCCTAACCCACTAATATAGAACATCTGAGGCCCCACCCGACCCTAACCCACTAATATAGAACATCTGAGGCCCACACCCGACCCTAACCCACAAATATAGAACATATGAGGCCCCACCCGACCCTAACCCACTAATATAGAACATCTGAGGCCCCACCCGACCCTAACCCACTAATATAGAACATCTGAGGCCCCACCCGACCCTAACCCACTAATATAGAACATACGAGGCCCCACCCGACCCTAACCCACTAATATAGAACATATGAGGCCCACACCCGACCCTAACCCACCGATATAGAACATCTGAGGCCCCACCCGACCCTAACCCACTAATATAGAACATCTGAGGCCCCACCCGACCCTAACCCACCGATATAGAACATCTGAGGCCCCACCCGACCCTAACCCACTAATATAGAACATCTGCTGTTGGCTACAGTCAGAGACGGTGTAAAGATCTTTTGACAGGGGGTGCAGCATGTTGTTGCCTGGTCTAGATATGTTTCTGCTTATAATTTCAGACATTTTGGTAGGCTATTTGTTAGTCAACTTACCTATAATTACATAGATGCAGCTTCTCATTAAATGTTGCCCTAGAGGACTAAATAAACCCCTGCTCACCAGAATAATGTCACTATAAATTGATAGAATGCTTCAATCTATTGACATCGGTAAAGGTTTCTCTGTCATCTCTGCTTCTTTCGGGGCTGAAAGATGTTTAGGGACCGGGGGGGAAATGCAATAACACATAATTTTTTTTATTTTCGATTGACATCAGTTTGACCAGTTGTAAGGAAATAGAAATCTGTGAAAACAACCCAACATGTTGCTAATAAGATTTCACTTTGGCTTGGATGCATAATTATTTTATGTGGTTGAAATACTATCAGCTTTTAACAAAATTATTTAACTAGGCAAGTCACTTTAGGACAAATTCTAATGATGGCCTATGATGACAAATTTACAATGATGTAAAGAGGGACCATCCATAGAGGTGCTATAACTGCAAATTCACATTCTCTCAAGATGCTGAAAGCAAGAAATCATATTTCTCCACTCCTTGCCGTGTCAACATTTTGGTGGATCATTGTACTGCATTAATTCTGCAGGAGTTAATAGTAAGGCTCCGGTTGAACTCGGAAGTTTACATACACCTTAGCCAAATACATTGACAATTTTAAACTACATTTTTCACAATTCCTGACATCAAATCAAAGTTTATTTGTCATGTACGCTGAATACAACAGACCTTACAGTGAAATGCTTACTTAGAGGCTCTATCCAATAGTGCAAAAAAGGTATTAGGTGAACAATAGGAAAGTAAAGAAATAAAACAACAGTAAAAAGAGGCTACATGCAGTAGAGAGGCTATATACAGTGGAGAGGCTATATACAGTAGAGGCTATATACAGTAGAGAGGCTATATACAGTAGAGGCTATATACAGTAGAGAGGCTATATACTGTAGAGGCTATATACAGTAGAGGCTATATACAGTAGAGGCTATATACAGTAGAGAGGCTATATACAGTAGAGAGGCTATATACAGTAGAGGTTATATACAGTAGAGGGGTTATATACAGTAGAGAGGCTATATACAGTAGAGGCTATATACAGTAGAGAGGCTATATACAGTGGAGAGGCTATATACAGTAGAGGCTATATACAGTAGAAAGGCTATATACAGTAGAGGCTATATACAGTAGAGAGGCTATATACAGTAGAGGCTATATACAGTAGACAGGCTATATACAGTAGAGAGGCTATATACAGTAGAGAGGCTATATACAGTAGAGGTTATATACAGTAGAGGGGTTATATACAGTAGAGAGGCTATATACAGTAGAGAGGCTATATACAGTAGAGCCCATATACAGTAGAGGTTATATACAGTAGAGGGGTTATATACAGTAGAGAGGCTATATACAGTAGAGAGGCTATATACAGTAGAGAGGCTATATACAGTAGAGGCTATATACAGTAGAGGTTATATACAGTAGAGGTTATATACAGTAGAGAGGCTATATACAGTAGAGAGGCTATATACAGTAGAGAGGCTATATACAGTAGACAGGCTATATACAGTAGAAAGGCTATATACAGTAGAGAGGCTATATACAGTAGAGAAGCTATATACAGTAGAAAGGCTATATACAGTAGAGAGGCTATATACAGTAGAAAGGCTATATACAGTAGAGAGGCTATATACAGTAGAAAGGCTATATACAGTAGAGAGGCTATATACAGTAGAGAGGCTATATACAGTAGAGAGGCTATATACAGTAGAGAGGCTATATACAGGAGAGGCGATATACAGTAAAGAGGATATATACAGTAGAGAGGCTATATATAATAGAGGCTATATACAGTAGAGGGGCTATATACAGTAGAGAGGCTATATACAGTAGAGAGGCTATATACAGTAGAGAGGCTATATACAGTAGAGAGGCTATATACAGTAGACAGGCTATATACAGTAGAGGGGCTATATACAGTAGAGAGGCTATATACAGTAGAGAGGCTATATACAGTAGAAAGGCTATATACAGTAGAGAGGCTATATACAGTAGAAGCTATATACAGTAGAAAGGCTATATACAGTAGAGGCTATATACAGTAGAAAGGCTATATACAGTAGAGAGGCTATATACAGTAGAAAGGCTATATACAGTAGAGAGGCTATATACAGTAGAGAGGCTATATACAGTAGAAAGGCTATATACAGTAGAAAGGCTATATACAGTAGAGAGGCTATATACAGTAGAGAGGCTATATACAGTAGAGAGGCTATATACAGTAGAGAGGCTATATACAGTAGAAAGGCTATATACAGTAGAGGCTATATACAGTAGAGGCTATATACAGTAGAGAGGCTATATACAGTAGAGAGGCTATATACAGTAGAGGCTATATACAGTAGAGGCTATATACAGTAGAGGCTATATACAGTAGAGGGGATATATACAGTAGAGAGGCTATATACAGTAGAGAGGCTATATACAGGAGAGGCGATATACAGTAAAGAGGCTATAAAAGTAGCGAGGCTACATATAGACACTGGTTAGTCAGGCTGATTGAGGTAGTATGTACATGTAGATATGGTTAAAGTGACTATGCATATATGATGAACAGAGAGTAGCAATAGTATAAAAGAGGGGTTGGTGGGTGGTGGGACACAATACAGATAGCCCGGTTAGCCACTGTGCGGGAGCACTGGTTGGTCAGCCCAATTGAGGTAGTATGTACATGAATGTATAGTTAACGTGACTATGCATATATGATAAACAGAGAGTAGCAGCAATGTAAAAAGAGGTGTTGGGGGGGGGGGGGGGGACACAATGCAAATAGTCCGGGTAGCCATTTGGTTACCTGTTCAGGAGTCTTATGGCTTGGGGGTAAAAACTGTTGAGAAGCCTTTTTGTCCTAGACTTGGAACTCCGGCACCACTTGCCATGCGGTAGTAGAGAGAACAGTCTATGACTGGGGTGGCTGGGGTCTTTGACCATTTTTAGGGCCTTCCTCTGACACTGCTTGGTGTAGAGGTCCCGGATGGCAGGCAGCTTAGTCCCAGTGAGGTACTGGACCGTAAGCAGTTGGCCGCCATTTCTTCCGGCGCCCTTTTGAATCATAACACTTAATTCCCTGTCTTTAGGTCCGTTAGGATCACCACTTTATTTTAAGAATGTGAAATGTCAGAATAATAGTAGAGAGAATGATTTATTTCAGCTTTTATTTCTTTCATCACATTCCCAGTGGGTCAGAAGGTTACATGCACTCGATTCGTGTTTGGTAGATTTGCCTTTCAATTGGTTCATTTGGGTCAAACGTTTCATGTAGCCTTCCACAAGCTTCCCACAATAAGTTGGGTAAATTTTGGCCCATTCCTCCTGACAAAGCTGGTGTAACTGAGTCAGGTTTGTAGGCCTCCTTCCTTGCACAAGCTTTATCAGTCCTGCCCACACATTTTCTATTGGATTGAGGTCAGGGCTTTGTGATGGCCACTGCAATACCTTGACTTTGTTGTCCTTAAGCCATTTTGCCACAAATTTGGAAGTATGCTTGGGGTCATTGTCCATTTGGAAGACCCATTTGTGACCACGCTTTATCTTCCTGACTGATGCCTTCTATATTGAAGATGTTACTTCAATATATCCACCAAATTTTCCATCCTCATGATGCCATCTATATTGTGAAGTGCACCAGTCCCTCCTGCAGCGAAGCACCCCCACAACATGATGCTGCCACCCCCGGGCTTCACGGTTGGGATGGTGTTCTTCGGCTTGCAAGCCTCCCCCTTTTTCCACCAAACATAACAATGATCATCATAGCCAAACAGTTCTATTTTTGTTTCATCAGGCCAGAGGACATTTCTCCCAAAAGTACGATCTGCATCCCCATCTGCAGTTGCAAACCGTAGTCTGGCTTTTTTTATGGCGGTTTTGGAGCGGTGGCTTCTTCCTTGCTTCCTTTCAGATTATGTCGATATAGGACTCGTTTTAGGATATAGGACTCATTTTACTGTGGATATAGATACTTTTGTACCTGTTTCCTCCAGCATCTTCACAAGGTCCTTTGCTGTTGTTCTGGGATTGATTTGCACTTTTTGCACCAAAGTACGTTCATCTCTAGGAGACAGAACGCGTCTCCTTCCAGAGTGGTATGACGTCTGTGTGGTCCCATGGTGTTCATACTTGCTCCCTATTGCCCACTATTGTTCGTACAGATGAACATGGTACCTTCTGGTGTTTGAAAATTGCTCCCAAGGATCATCCAGACTTGTGGAGGTCTACAAAAAAAATTCTGAGGTCTTGGCTGATTTCTTTTGATTTTTCTATGATGTCAAGCAAAGAGGCAGTGAATTTGAAGGTAGGCCTTGAAATACATCCACAGGTACACCTCCAATTGACTCAAATGATGAGTCATGATATCATTTTCTGGAATTTTCCAAGCTGTTTAAAGGCACAGTCAACTTAGTGTATGTAAACTTCTGACCCACAGGAATTGTGATACAGTGAATTATAAGTGAAATAATCCGTCTGTTAACAATTGTTGGAAAAATGACTTGTGTCATGCACAAAGTAGATGTCCTAGCCAACTTGCCAAAACTCAAGTTTGTTACAAGACATTTGTGGAGTGGTTGAAAAACGAGTTTTAATGACCCCAACCTAAGTGTATGTAAACTTTTGACTAAACTGTATGTCACTCCAGTGTAAATTGCTAAATTGTAATTACTTCGCCACTATTGCCCTATTTATTGTCTTACCTCCTTACTTCATTTTCACACACTGTCTACAGATTTTTCTATTGTGTTATTGACTGTATGTTTGTTTATTCCATGTATAACTCTGTGTTGTTTTTGTCACACTGCTTTGCTTTATCTTGGCCAGGTCGCAGTTGTAAATGAGAACTTGTTCTCAACTGACCTACCTGGTTAAATAAAGGTGAAAAAACATTGTGAGCTGTTCTTGACATAATATGGACTTGGTCTTTTACCAAATATGGCTATCTTCTGTATACTCCCTCTACCTTGTCACAACACATCTGATTGGCTCAAATGCATTAATAAGAAAATAAGGAGGCACACCTGTTAATTCTACATGATTCTATGTGTGTTCTTTCATAGTTTTGAAGTTTTCACTATTATTCAGCAATGTAGAAAATAGTAAAAAAAAAAAAAATCCTTGAATGAGTTCTAAAACGTTTGACCAGTAGTGTAGCTGATATCATCCAATTTGACCACTTCACCAAATCTTTCTCAAACATGACTTTTCTGGCCCTGCCTTCTCTTTATCTTCAACTCTCAATTTCACAGCTTTTCTCTTAAATCAATTAAGTTCTGACATTGTCTTTTTTGTTTCCGTGGTTCGACGTTAACTTCTTCTGCCTGATCCCACGTTAACTTCTTCTGCCTGATCCCACGTTAACTTCTTCTGCCTTCTTCTGCCTGATCCCCGTTAACTTCTTCTGCCTGATCCCCGTTAACTTCTTCTGCCTGATTAACGTTAACTTCTTCTGCCTGATCCCACGTTAACTTCTTCTGCCTGATCCCACGTTAACTTCTTCTGCCTGATGATCGTTAACTTCTTCTGCCTGATTAACTTCTTCTGCCTGATCCCCGTTAACTTCTTCTGCCTGTTAACTTCTTCTGCCTGATCCCGTTAACTTCTTCTGCCTGTTAACGTTCTTCTTCTGCCTGATTCTTCTGCCTGATCCCGTTAACTTCTTCTGCCTGTTAACTTCTTCTGCCTGATCCCACGTTAACTTCTTCTGCCTGATCCACGTTACTTCTTCTGCCTGATCCCACGTTACCTTCTTCTGCCTGATCCCACGTTACTTCTTCTGCCTGATCCCCCGTTAACTTCTTCTGCCTGATCCCACGTTAACTTCTTCTGCCTGATCCCACGTTAACTTCTTCTGCCTGAACGTTAACTTCTTCTGCCTGATCGTTAACTTCTTCTGCCTGATCCCACGTTAACTTCTTCTGCCTGATAACGTTCTTCTGCCTGATCCCACGTTAACTTCTTCTGCCTGATCCCACGTTAACTTCTTCTGCCTGATCCACGTTAACTTCTTCTGCCTTCTTCTGCCTGATCCCACGTTAACTTCTTCTGCCTGATCCCACGTTAACTTCTTCTGCCTGATCCCACGTTAACTTCTTCTGCCTGATCCGTTAACGTTACGTTAACTTCTTTCTTCTTCTGCCTGATCCCACGTTAACTTCTTCTGCCTGATCCCACGTTAACTTCTTCTGCCTGATCCCGTTAACTTCTTCTGCCTGATCCCACGTTAACTTCTTCTGCCTGATCCCACGTTAACTTCTTCTGCCTGATCCCACGTTAACTTCTTCTGCCTGATCCCACGTTAACTTCTTCTGCCTGATCCCACGTTAACTTCTTCTGCCTGATCCCACGTTAACTTCTTCTGCCTGATCCCGTTAACTTCTTCTGCCTGATCCCGTTAACTTCTTCTGCCTGATCTTCTGCCTGATCCCCGTTACGTTAACTTCTTCTGCCTGATCCCACGTTAACTTCTTCTGCCTGATCCCACGTTAACTTCTTCTGCCTGATCCCACGTTAACTTCTTCTGCCTGATCCACGTTAACTTCTTCTGCCTGATCCCCGTTAACTTCTTCTGCCTGATCCCACGTTAACTTCTTCTGCCTTCTTCTGCCTGATCCCACGTTAACTTCTTCTGCCTGATCCCACGTTAACTTCTTCTGCCTGATCCCACGTTAACTTCTTCTGCCTGATGCCTGATCCCACGTTAACTTCTTCTGCCTGATCCCACGTTAACTTCTTCTGCCTGATCCCACGTTAACTTCTTCTGCCTGATCCCACGTTAACTTCTTCTGCCTGATCCCACGTTAACTTCTTCTGCCTGATCCCGTTAACTTCTTCTGCCTGATTCCACGTTAACTTCTTCTGCCTGATCCCACGTTAACTTCTTCTGCCTTCTTCTGCCTGATCCCACGTTAACTTCTTCTGCCTGATCCACGTTAACTTCTTCTGCCTGATCCCACGTTAACTTCTTCTGCCTGATCCCACGTTAACTTCTTCTGTGATAACTTCTTCTGCCTGATCCCACGTTAACTTCTTCTGCCTGATCCCACGTTAACTTCTTCTGCCTGATCCCACGTTAACTTCTTCTGCCTGATGATCCTGACGTTAACTTCTTCTGCCTGATCCCACGTTAACTTCTTCTGCCTGATCCCACGTTAACTTCTTCTGCCTGATGATCTTCTGCCTGATCCACGTTAACCTTCTTCTGCCTGATCCCACGTTAACTTCTTCTGCCTGATCCCACGTTTCTTCTGCCTGATCCCACGTTAACTTCTTCTGCCTGATCCCACGTTAACTTCTTCTGCCTGATCCCACGTTAACTTCTTCTGCCTGATCCCACGTTAACTTCTTCTGCCTGATCCCACTTCTTCTGCCTTCTTTCTGCCTGATCCCACGTTAACTTCTTCTGCCTGATCCCACGTTAACTTCTTCTGCCTGATCCCACGTTAACTTCTTCTGCCTGATCCCACGTTAACTTCTTCTGCCTGATCCCACGTTAACTTCTTCTGCCTGATCCCACGTTAACTTCTTCTGCCTGATCCCACGTTAACTTCTTCTGCCTGATAACTTCTTCTGCCTGATCCACGTTAACTTCTTCTGCCTGATCCCACGTTAACTTCTTCTGCCTGATCCCACGTTAACTTCTTCTGCCTAACTTAACTTCTTCTGCCTGATCCCACGTTAACTTCTTCTGCCTGATCCCACGTTAACTTCTTCTGCCTGATCCCACGTTAACTTCTTCTGCCTGATCCCACGTTAACTTCTTCTGCCTGATCCCACGTTAACTTCTTCTGCCTGATCCCCGTTAACTTCTTCTGCCTGATCCCACGTTAACTTCTTCTGCCTGATCGTTAACTTCTTCTGCCTGATCCCACGTTAACTTCTTCTGCCTGATCCCCGTTAACTTCTTTCTGCCTGATCCCACGTTAACTTCTTCTGCCTGATCCCACGTTAACTTCTTCTGCCTGATCCCACGTTAACTTCTTCTGCCTGATCCCACGTTAACTTCTTCTGCCTGATCCCACGTTAACTTCTTCTGTTAACTTCTTCTGCCTGATCCCACGTTAACTTCTTCTGCCTGATCCCGTTAACTTCTTCTGCCTGATCCACGTTAACTTCTTCTGCCTGATCCCACGTTAACTTCTTCTGCCTGATCCCACGTTAACTTCTTCTGCCTGATCCCACGTTAACTTCTTCTGCCTGAACGTTAACTTCTTCTGCCTGATCCCACGTTAACTTCTTCTGCCTGATCCCACGTTAACTTCTTCTGCCTGATCCCACGTTAACTTCTTCTGCCTGATCCCACGTTAACTTCTTCTGCCTGATCCCACGTTAACTTCTTCTGCCTGATCCCACGTTAACTTCTTCTGCCTGATCCCACGTTAACTTCTTCTGCCTGATCCCACGTTAACTTCTTCTGCCTGATCCCACGTTAACTTCTTCTGCCTGATCCCACGTTAACTTCTTCTCTGCCTGATCCCACGTTAACTTCTCTTCTGCCTGATCTGCCTGACGTTAACTTCTTCTGCCTGATCCCCGTTAACTTCTTCTGCCTGATCCCACGTTAACTTTCTTCTGCCTGATCCCACGTTAACTTCTTCTGCCTGATCCTGCCTGACGTTACTTCTTCTGCCTTCTTCTTCTGCCTGATCCCACGTTAACTTCTTCTGCCTGATCCCACGTTAACTTCTTCTGCCTGATCCCACGTTAACTTCTTCTGCCTGATGCCCCACGTTAACTTCTTCTGCCTGATCCGTTACCTTGTTCTGCCTGAACCTTCTTCTGCCTGATCCCACGTTAACTTCTTCTGCCTGATCCCACGTTAACTTCTTCTGCCTCCCACGTTAATCTGCCTGATCCCCGTTAACTTCTTCTGCCTGATCCCACGTTAACTTCTTCTGCCTGATCCCGTTAACTTCTTCTGCCTGATCCCACGTTAACTTCTTCTGCCTGATCCCACGTTAACTTCTTCTGCCTGATCCCACGTTAACTTCTTCTGCCTGATCCCACGTTAACTTCTTCTGCCTGATCCCGTTAACTTCTTCTGCCTGATCCACGTTAACTTCTTCTGCCTGATCCCACGTTAACTTCTTCTGCCTAACTTCTTCTGCCTGATCCCCGTTAACGTTAACTTCTTCTGCCTGATCCCCACGTTACCTTCTTCTGCCTGATCCCACGTTAACTTCTTCTGCCTGATCCCCTTAACTTCTGCCTGATCCCACGTTAACTTCTTCTGCCTGATGACTTCTTCTGCCTGACGTTAACTTCTTCTGCCTGATCCCACGTTAACTTCTTCTGCCTGCCTAACGTTTCTTCTGCCTGATCCCACGTTAACTTCTTCTGCCTGATTAACTTCTTCTGCCTGATCCCACGTTGAACTTCTTCTGCCTCCCACGTTAATGCCTGATCCCACGTTAACTTCTTCTGCCTGATCCCACGTTAACTTCTTCTGCCTGATCCCACGTTAACTTCTTCTGCCTGATCCCACGTTAACTTCTTCTGCCTGATCCCACGTTAACTTCTTCTGCCTGATCCCAAAAGCATTTGGTGATTAGGATGGAGGCTCATACAGTTCGGACCTAAGTCTTACTCATAGGTACTAATGCCAGGTAGCCTAAAATAATGAAAGAATGTAGCCTCTAAATGTAGCCTATAGATATAAATTGCAGAAGAGTTATACATTTATGGATTTTTTAAAGGTATTACGTTCTTTTTATTTCAATCCGCCTGCCACCCACCCGCCCTTCATCCACACAATATTTCATAACCCTAAACCCAGCATACACATCGACAAATGCACACGCACACACACATGGCCGACGAGCCGTCCTCCCCTCCCCAGCCTCATAGTCTCTTGGCTGGCCCTGTCCACACATTGTTGATCGGAAGTCAACAACACATTAGAACCCGCAGCGTGGTGGATGCGGATAGGCTAATTGGGGTGATACTGAGCTGTTCCAATAGTTCTGTGGATAAGCCGGAGAGACCGGAGTTTCTACTGCGTAGTACTAGTGGACTGTAGTTGGTGCTGCATGCTTTTACACACGGATTAGCTACAGTACTATGTTTTTGGCTTGGGCTAGGTTGTAGTTTGATACTGGTAGTTTTTCTATTCTGTACCATCTGAGCCTTAACTGTCAGTGTAGGCATTACAAGTCTCAATGATAGACACGCCAAAGACAATGACGAGCTACATTGGTGTCAGAAGTGGGATATGCTGTGTTTTGATAGTGGTAGTGTTTCTATAGTATCTGGTTCTTCATCCATCCGTCTCATATAGCATTAGATAACTCAATGACTGACTGGCCACACCATTACAATAACCAGCTAGAGAGTTATTAATCTTATCGCCACTCCTATCTATCCATCTATCCTGTGTCAGAGCGAGGCAGAGGGAGGAATTATGTCTTCATTTTTCAGAAAATCAAAGGCTGAGAGTTTAATTATTCATTGCGTCTAAATAGGTCACTGCCTCTTATTATGAGTGGCAAGCAGAGGAAGTGGTACACAGAGAAGGAGAGTGGGAGAGAGAGAGAGGGGTTAAACAGAGAAGGAGAGTGGGAGAGAGAGAGGGGTTAAACAGAGAAGGAGAGTGGCAAGCAGAGGAAGTGGTACACAGAGAAGGAGAGTGGGAGAGAGAGAGGGGGGTTAAACAGAGAAGGAGAGTGGGAGAGAGAGGTTAAACAGAGAGAGAGAGGGGTTAAACAGAGAGAGGGAGAGGGGTTAAACAGAGAGAGAGAGGGGTTAAACAGAGAAGGAGAGTGGGAGAGAGAGAGGGGTTAAACAGAGAGAGAGAGAGGGGTTAAACAGAGAGAGAGAGAGGGGTTAAACAGAGAAGGAGAGTGGGAGAGAGAGGTTAAAAGAGAGAGAGAGAGAGAGAGAGGGAGAGAGAGAGGGGTTAAACAGAGAGAGAGGGGTTAAACAGAGAGAGAGAGAGGGGTTAAACAGAGAAGGAGAGTGGGAGAGAGAGAGAGAGAGGGAGAGAGAGAGGGGTTAAACAGAGAGAGAGAGAGAGGGGTTAAACAGAGAAGGGGAGTGGGAGAGAGAGGTTAAACAGAGAGAGAGAGAGAGAGAGAGAGAGAGAGGGGAGAGAGAGAGGGGTTAAACAGAGAGAGAGAGGGGTTAAACAGAGAGAGAGAGAGAGGGGTTAAACAGAGAAGGAGAGTGGGAGAGAGAGGTTAAACAGAGAGAGAGAGAGAGAGAGGGAGAGAGAGAGGGGTTAAACAGAGAGAGAGAGAGAGAGAGAGGGGTTAAACAGAGAGAGAGAGGGGTTAAACAGAGAGAGAGAGAGAGAGAGAGAGAGAGAGAGAGAGGAGAGAGGGGTTAAACAGAGAGAGAGATAGAGAGAGAGAGGGAGAGAGAGGGGTTAAACAGAGAGAGAGAGAGAGAGAGAGAGAGGGGTTAAACAGAGAAGGAGAGTGGGAGAGAAAGGTTAAACAGAGAGAGAGAGAGAGAGGGAGAGAGAGAGGGGTTAAACAGAGAGAGAGAGGGGTTAAACAGAGAGAGAGAGAGGGGTTAAACAGAGAAGGAGAGTGGGAGAGAGAGTTAAACAGAGAGAGAGAGAGAGAGAGAGAGAGAGAGAGAGAGAGAGAGGGGTTAAACAGAGAGAGAGAGAGAGAGAGAGAGGGTTAAACAGAGAGAGAGAGGGGTTAAACAGAGAGAGAGAGAGAGAGAGAGAGAGAGAGGGGGGTTTAAACAGAGAGAGAGAGAGAGAGAGAGAGAGAGAGAGAGAGAGAGAGAGAGAGAGAGAGAGAGAGAGAGAGAGAGAGAGAGAGGGGTTAAACAGAGAGAGAGAGGGGGGTTAAACAGAGAGAGAGAGAGAGAGAGAGGGGTTAAACAGAGAAAGAGACAGAGAGAGAGAGAAGAGGGGTTGAGAAAGAGGGTGAGAGATATGGAGAGAGGGAGACGTAGAAAGAGAGGGAGAGAGATATGGAGGGAGACAAAGAGAGAGGGGAAATGCCTGCACCGCCTGCATGCTGTCTGTGTTATGATGCTCTATATGACAAAGGGTGAAGCTAACAGAACAGAAGAGTTATCAGAATAGAAGGGTTATCACAACAGAACGGTTATCACATTAGAATAGTTATCACAATGGAAGGGTTATCACAACAGAACGGTTATCACAATAGAAGAGTTATCACAATAGAAGGGTTATCACAACAGAAGAGTTATCACAACAGAAGGGTTATCACAACAGAACGGTTATCACATTAGAATAGTTATCACAATGGAAGGGTTATCACGACAGAAGAGTTATCACAACAGAAGGGTTATCACAATAGAATAATTATCACAATAGAACAATTATCACAATAGAATAGTTATCACAATAGAAGAGTTATCAGAATAGAAGAGTTATCACAATAGAAGAGTTATCAGAATAGAATGGTTATCACAATAGAATGGTTATCACAATAGAAGAGTTATCACAATGGAAGAGTTATCAGAATAGAAGGTGAACAGAGGATGTACCCAGTTAGCTGACAGTCTTTGGTCCCCTGAAAGTCCTCTGTAATCTCCATCTCTAATTGTATGTATTATTAAACCAACCATTATGTTCTCTAGTAGCATTTGACAAACCAGAATATAAATAATTGATGTAAACAGTAAGCATTACAGGACCAAGAATAGAACCTTTGAGGAAAACCATCATGTCAAACATGTGCGAGAGCCTCGTGTCCCTGTCTTTTGACATTGACCGTAGCCATTTGAGCATTGCTCCCATGTTGGCCCACTAGGTTAGTTTGCATTTACATTTTACATTTAAGTCATTTAGCAGACGCTCTTATCCAGAGCGACTTACAAATTGGTGCATTCACCTTATGACATCCAGTGGAACAGTCACTTTACAATAGTGCATCTAAATCTTAAGGGGGGGGGGGTGAGAGGGATTACTTATCCTATCCTAGGTATTCCTTAAAGAGGTGGGGTTTCAGGTGTCTCCGGAAGGTGGTGATTGACTCCGCTGTCCTGGCGTCGTGATGGAGTTTGTTCCACCATTGGGGGGCCAGTTTGGTATGTATTCTAAGACTCTAGTACCTGTGTTTGACCAGATGGCTACACCACTGATGACATTGAGTTCTACTGGCGAGGGGGAGATGGAGCTGTGTCTGGGGTGGAGAGAATAGAGCTGCCTCAGTTCTCCATCGTGGACTACAAGCTGGTCTCCAAGAACGTGGTCTTCTCTACAGGTACACAGTGGCGGCCATTTTGATACAGTATACCTATGTATATCTACGGTTATACTGTAGATTTTCAGGGGTTGATGCACTTATATTCTGTATAATACCTGTCTATGCTTTAGAGTTCTTATTCCTTCCACTTCAGGTCATTATTGTACACTACTATGTATTCTCAATGGTTTACCTGGTTAAATAAAGCAACATTTTTTAAAAGTTCTGTCTGTTTTCCTCCATGCAGGTTCCTACCCACGTCTGTCTCTGAGCTTCAAGCTGAAGAGGAACATCGGCTACTTTATCCTCCAGACCTACATGCCCTCTATCCTGATCACCATCCTGTCCTGGGTCTCCTTCTGGATCAACTATGATGCCTCCGCTGCCAGAGTGGCTCTGGGTAAGATTGCCCATCGATTCGATCAATATGGCCATCGAGATTCATCCGTCAGTCAGTCAATCAATCAATAAAATTAAACTTATACAATATAGCCATGTTTATAAACATTGGTGTCATAGTGTTCGCATTGTTTTGAAATGTCATGTAAAATATGCATTGTTGTTCATGGGTGACATATAAAAGAAAGAAATGGAGCATTAATATTCTGCCCTAAACAAGATACGATAGTAATGACATATACTCCTTGCACCTTGATCGTATTGCTATGCAATGACAATTATATCAGTACCGTGAATGATTTGTGAAACCAGGGTTATTGGCCAGAATAAGGTCCTAATGAGTGCCTCAGTCCACTGACCTGTTTCAGGTGATTGTCAGGTGATTGTCAGGTGATTGTCAGGTGATTGTCAGGTGGAACTGGATCCTGTTTGTTGTTTTTCTGATGAGCTTTTCTCTTATGCTTGTTGATTGGCTGGTTGGTTGGTTGGCTTGCTGGTTGATTGGCTGGCTGGTTGGCTTTCTCTGTCTGTGTGTCTTTCTGATTTGTAAACAATGATGCCTAAATATTCACCTGACTGGTTTATCTATCCCCAATGTCCAGGTTTAAATAGCTGAATATATCCCGGTGTCCAGGTTTCATAGCCCAGTCCTAAACATGAGCCCAGTCCTGAACATGAGCCCAGTCCTGAACATAAGCCCTGGTCTGAACATAAGCCCTGGTCTGAACATCAGCCCTGTCCTGAACATCAGCCCTGTCCTGAACATCAGCCCAGTCCTGAACATGAGCCCCCTGAACATAAGCCCCTGAACATCAGCCCTGGTCTGAACATCAGCCCTGTCCTGAACATCAGCCCAGTCCTGAACATGAGCCCAGTCCTGAATATGAGCCCTGGTCTGAACATGAGCCCTGGTCTGAACATGAGCCCTGGTCTGAACATCAGCCCTGTCCTGAACATGAGCCCTGTCCTGAACATGAGCCCTGGTCTGAACATGAGCCCAGTCCTGAACATGAGCCCTGTCCTGAACATGAGCCCTGTCCTCAAGCAGACCACCATAGTCCCTGTACCCAAGGAAGTGAAGGTAACCTGCTTAAATGATTACCACCAAGGAGCACTCACCTCTGTAGCTATGAAGTGCTTTGAAAGGCTGATCATGGCTCACATCAACAGCATCCTCCCGGATACACTAGACCCACTCCAATTCACATACCGCCCCAACAGATCCACAGATTATGCAATCTCTATTGCACTCCACACTGCCCTTTCCCACCTGGACAAAAGGAACACCTATGTGAGAATGCTGTTCATTGACTACAGCTTATCATTCAACACGTACGGTATACTGCACTTGGTCGGCGCATGTGACAAATACAATTTGGATTTGATTTAATTTGATTCCTGAACCCTTTGGTTGGTCCCCTGGAATTTGGACAGAGACTCAACACTCACATACACACATACACACACACGCAAGCACACACATATGAACGCATACACACACACATACACTTACAGTACATGAATGAACACACACACACATACCCCCACACGTGTGCCCATACACAGCTAGGTGGAAGTGTCATGTAGATGTTGGGGAATGAGGAACCATCTGTCTGTATGGGTTCATTAGGTCTGTAGAATGAGGAACCATCTGTATGGGTTCATTAGGTCTGTAGAATGAGGAACCATCTGTATGGGTTCATTAGGTCTGTAAGGGTGCCAAACTACTACACTCTATGGACTTGTTTACTACTCATATCCCTTTTGGCTGTTTCCCGACCCTGTTTCCCGACCCCGTTTCCCGACCCCGTTTCCCGACCCCGTTTCCCGACCCTGTTTCCCGACCCCGTTTCCCGACCCCGTTTCCCGACCCCGTTTCCCGATTCGATTGAAAGCACAATTGAAAAACAATAATGAAAAACTGTTTATATTCTAGGCAGCAGATGAGGACAGTAAACGTTGAAAACACTAGTTTGATAATTAATCTTCTTAATTGTTTGTTTACGACTAAATTCTCTTTCCAATGATCTCCAGTGTTTCTTGATAACAATTCTAAAAACTGACTTGTTTATGACATTATTTTTGGTGAATGCTGTGATTGTAACGGTAAAGTGTGATCTCCAGGTATCACCACGGTGTTGACCATGACCACCATCAACACCCATCTGAGAGAGACGCTCCCTAAGATCCCCTACGTCAAGGCCATAGACATGTACCTGATGGGCTGCTTCGTGTTCGTCTTCCTGGCCCTGCTGGAGTACGCCTTCGTCAACTACATCTTCTTCGGACGGGGGCCCCAGAGGCAGAAGAGGGCCGCCGAGAAACTAGCCGTCGTCAACAATGAGAAACTCCGACCCGACCCCAATAAGGTTGGTGTCTCCGGATAGGAAGGGAGTAGGGACAGATGGTTCTAGAGAGGTTGTGTTGATGGTGTAATATGGTGTCCGATGCAGTAGGAGAACACAGGCTATTCTTTCTCTCAAGGTTTATGTGATGCTTCTGTGATCAACTGTTGACTTGATGTCCTTTACTAGGGTTCTCTCTGCACTAGGACTCAACTACACCTCCATGTCCCATTGGTGTAGCCATGTGTATCTGTCAACCACAGTTCAATGAAAATACATCTTTATTAGTTAGACCAGGATTTGACAACATCTGACAGCAAGCTGCGATTTCTCCATGGTAACAGTGCTGATTTTGTATGCTTGCAGTGGATGGTGGGAAATGTAGTTCAGAGAGATGATGCTCTGTATGCCAGAATGAAACAGAGGGAAATTGACGCGTATGACACGATGTGGGATCCCATCTTTGTGGACGATGCCGCATTAGGACTAGGCGAGCAAAGAAATAAGGTACTGGAAGGTTTTGAAAGTCAAAACTTTAACAAATGTCATCAATCTGAATCAACCCGCCCGATCAGAGGAAAATACTGTAGTATTTTTTGTGCATTTCTTTTAATTTGATTCTATAGATTTTTAAAGGCAACTTTAATCATCACTTCCCACCATTGTGTGTTTTTTCCCTTCTCTTGATTTGCTCTTCATGCATTTTCCTGACAAACACGTCATTGTAGTGGTTGAATAAATTACAGCATAGTTTGAAATCTGCGTTCCAAATGGCACCATATACTCTATTTAGTGCACTACTTTTGACCAGGGCCAAAATAGGGAATAGGGTGCCATTTGACACAGAGTCTACTTCTCAGTGAAGATATTATACACCTTTAATTGATGGGAAACCTATAAAATGGGGGGGGGGGGAAGGAAATGCTGGTTGAAATTACAAAAATATTCCAAAGCTAATGTTGGTATGACAGAAAAATGAATATCTGAGGTAAATTGACAACTCTCCCAAATAACAAGTGAAGCAATTGAAAGGAAATGAGATGGTTAGTGGCATATTATCACTCAGCCTAACAGAGAAGAAAAAGACAAAATATTATTTCTCATTCTGAGTTTTGCCAACTGAGTGGCCTTGGAACAGAGTATAAACAACAGATATCATTGATTTTTTTTTCAACTATTAAGTTGAAAATCTTTTTTATTTAGAGATGTTTTGTTTGATTCTGAAGTCAGGCTATGGATGAAGAAACTTACGATCCACTTCCTCAGTCCTCACAGCGTCTCTCCTAACCTAAACCTAACTTTGACCCCTGAACCTTCAACCTTAAGCTCTACTTCATCTTTGCAATATTTCCTTATTACTGTTTCTCTCAACCTTTATCCTCTCACATTTCTTCCTTTTGTTTACGTTGTTTGTTTACTTGGTTTGTCTTGTTCTGACTAGACAGAATGTTAACCACATGCTGGCTGAAATGATGAGATGACAATGAAGAAAATTTCGCCATGAGAATGATTTTTATATATATATATATAACACTACCGTTCAAAAGTTTGGGGTCACTTAGAAATGTCCTTGTTTTTGAAAGAAAATGTAAAAAATTGACTGTTAAAATAACATAAATTGATCAGATATACAGTGTAGACATTGTTAATGTTGTAAATGACTATTGTAGCTGGAAACAATTGATTTTGAATGTAATATCTACATAGGCGTACAGAGGCCCATTATCAGCAACCATCACTCCTGTGGTCCAATGGCACATTGTGATAGCTAATCCAAAATTAGAATTTAAAAGACTAATTGATCATTACCAGTCTCAACACCAGTCTCACCGTGAACAGAGAAGAGGAGACTCAGGGATGCTGGCCTTCTAGGCAGAGTTCCTCTGTCCAGTCTGCGTTCTTTTGCCCATCTTAATCTTTTTTTCATTGGCCAGTCTGAGATATGGCTTTTTCTTCGCAACTCTGCCTAGAAGGCCAGCATCCCGGAGTCACCTCTTCACTGTTGATTTTGAGACTGATGTTTTGCGGGTACTATTTAATGAAGCTGCCAGTTGAGGACTTGTGAGGCGTCTGTTTCTCAAACTAGACACTCTAATGTACTTGCCCTCTTGCTCAGTTGTGCACCGGGGCCTCCCACTCCTCTTTCTATCCTGGTTAGAAACAGTTTGCGCTGTTCTATGAAGGGAGTAGTACACAGCGTTGTACGATATCTTCAGTTTCTTGGTAATTTCTCTCATGGAATAGCCTTAATTTCTCAGAACAAGAATAGACTGACGAGTTTCAGTTTCTGGCCATTTTGAGCCTGTAATCGAACCCACCAATGCTTATGCTCTAGATACTAAACTAGTTTAAAGAAGGCCAGTTGTATTGCTTCTGTAACGGTGTTCGTCTGTTGAATGAAGAGAGTGGGACCGAAGCGCAGCGTGTAGGTTACTCATGACTTTAATGAAAGAATCGCGGTACATGAAATAACTGAAACTGAATACAAAAAACAACAGAACGGAACGTGAAACTAATTACAGCCTATCTGGTGACTACAACACAAAGACAGGAACAAACACCCACAAAATACAAAGCGAACTCAGGCTACCTAAATACGGTTCCCAATCAGAGACAACGAAAAGCACCTGACTCTAATTGAGAATCGCCTCAGGCAGCCAAGCCTATACCACACCCCTAATCAGCCGCGATCCCAAATATTACAAACCCCAATACGAATACAACATATAAACCCATATCACACCCTGGCCTACCCAAACATATAACAAAAACACAAAATACAATGACCAAGGCGTGACAGCTTCTTTAATCAGGACAACAGTTTTCAACTGTGCTAACATAATTGAAAAAGGGTTTTCTAATTATCAATTAGCCTTTTAAAATGATAAACTTGGATTAGCTAACACAATGTGTCATTGGAACACAGGAGTGATATGTAGATATTCCATCAAAATCAGCCGTTTCCAGCTACAATAGTCATTTACAACATTAACAATGTCTACACTTTATTTCTGATCAATTTGATGTTATTTAAATGGACAAAAAATGAGCTTTGCTTTAAAAACAAGGACATTTCTATGTGATCCCAAACTTTTAAACGGTAGTGTATATATATATATATATATATATATAGTATATTTACAGGACTGCCAATTTAAAGTTATGTGTAATGACTAGCTATTGACTTATATAAATGTAATCTATTAGTACAACCACAGAACAGTATCTATTAGTACAACCACAGAACAGTATCTATTAGTACAACCACAGAACAGTATCTATTAGTACAACCACAGAACAGTATTTATTAGTACAACCACAGAACAGTATCTATTAGTACAACCACAGAACAGTATCTATTAGTACAACCACAGAACAGTATCTATTAGTACAACCACAAAACAGTATTTATTAGTACAACCACAGAACAGTATCTATTAGTACAACCACAGAACAGTATCTATTAGTACAACCACAGAACAGTATCTATTAGTACAACCACAGAACAGTATCTATTAGTACAACCACAGAACAGTATATATTAGTACAACCACAGAACAGTATCTATTAGTACAACCACAGAACAGTATCTATTAGTACAACCACAGAACAGTATATATTAGTACAACCACATAACAGTATCTATTAGTACAACCACAGAACACTATCTATTAGTACAACCACAGAACAGTATCTATTAGTACAACCACAGAACAGTATCTATTAGTACAACCACAGAACAGTATATATTAGTACAACCACAGAACAGTATCTATTAGTACAACCACAGAACAGTATCTATTAGTACAACCACAGAACAGTATCTATTAGTACAACCACAGAACAGTATCTATTAGTACAACCAGAACAGAACAGTATCTATTAGTACAACCAGAACAGAACAGTATATATTAGTACAACCACAGAACAGTATCTATTAGTACAACCACAGAACAGTATCTATTAGTACAACCACAGAACAGTATCTATTAGTACAACCACAGAACAGTATATATTAGTACAACCACAGAACAGTATCTATTAGTACAACCACAGAACAGTATCTATTAGTACAACCACATAACAGTATCTATTAGTACAACCACAGAACAGTATCTATTAGTACAACCACAGAACAGTATCTATTAGTACAACCACAGAACAGTATCTATTAGTACAACCACAGAACAGTATATATTAGTACAACCACAGAACAGTATATATTAGTACAACCACAGAACAGTATTTGATAAACCCCTCAATCATAAACTAAGAGAACAACTAAAAACACGTTACTAATAAAACGCACACATAATTCCTTTTAATTAACAGTAAAGATAGACACCTTCTAAGTATTTTAAGTAAGCAGATGATTTAAGAATAAGATCTATGAACCTTGCCTCCATTCACTTCCTCTCACGGCCCCTCCTCTTCCTTCCCCTCCTCGTATCACAGATGACCGCCTCCCTGACTGATGACAACATCCTGTTTGGTTCCCTGGAGATGAAGAACGAGATGGGGGGTGTTCCTTCTGAGCTGTCCAGGTCCCTGGGCCCTGGGGGTCTTGGTGACCCCCGTAACACCATGCTGGCCTACGACAGCTCCACGCTGCAGTACCGTAGGGCCGCCATGGCCCGCCAGAACTACGGCGGCGGACCTCACAGTGCCCTGGAGCGCCACGCCACCCAGAAGAAGTCCCGCCTACGGAGACGGGCCTCGCAGCTCAAGGTCAACATCCCTGACCTGGCTGATGTGAACTCTATCGACAAGTGGTCCAGGATGATCTTCCCTACCGTGTTCTCCTTCTTTAACGTGATCTACTGGCTCTACTACGCTCACTAAGGAGAGAGAGAGAGAGAGAGAGAGAGAGAGAGAGAGAGAGAGAGAGAGAGAGAGAGAGAGAGAGAGAGAGAGAGAGAGAGAGAGAGAGAGAGAGAGAGAGAGAGAGAGAGAGAGAGAGAGAGAGAGAGAGAGAGAGAGAGAGAGAGAGAGAGAGAGAGAGAGAGACAGAGAGAGAGAGAGACAGAGAGAGAGAGAGACAGAGAGAGACAGAGAGAGAGAGACAGAGAGAGAGAGAGACAGAGAGAGAGACAGAGAGAGAGACAGACAGAGAGAGAGACAGAGAGAGAGACAGAGAGAGACAGAGAGAGAGAGAGAGAGAGAGAGAGAGAGAGAGAGAGAGAGAGAGAGAGAGAGAAAAAACAGCACACCTTTTTTTCCTGATTCATTTTAAAGAAATGTGTGAAATAAAAGAAAATAATTTTGTAAGGAAGGAGCGCGACACCCAAACACTTCTTCTACACTCAGCTTCTATCTGCCATGACTTGTCTGATCTGGGAATAACCTCTAATGACTGACAGAGGAGGGGAGAGATTTTAAAAAGACAGACAGACAAACATTGTGCCTGTTCCCGAAGAAATGTCAATATATCACTCTAATATTTGTCATTTGTAGCTTACCTCTCTGTGGATCAAATATTTATGCTTGTGTTTACTTTAAGGATTTGTTTTGTTTTAGTATGTGTGTTTCGTTCATAGCCGAGCTATCTGCATCCCATGAAAGCTTTTCTCAAGGATTTTAAATGGGGTTGATCTTTGACAGATTATTTTCCTATAGTTATTCTATATCAAAAACATCCTTTTAAAAAGCATGCTTCTGTTTCATTTCTGCTGCATCTTCATCTTTAACGATGGAGCACAAAGCATTTTGTTTTTTAACTAGTTAAGGTTATTTATTCTGTGTAGCAGGAAGTGTTGCAGGCACCAATCCTGCAGCACTCGTTTCACACCCATAGCTTAGGCTGAGCTTGGGCTTCATTTGGGGACCAACAACAACGGGCTACTGTAAGTGAAAGTACCACAGCTGGTAGATAGGGAGCGCTCTTCTCTATGGACATTCCAATGGGTCTTCAGTGTTGCCGTTTCTGTCCTGCCATTTTGTGGGTTCGTGACCTTTAACCTAGAGGTCATGACCCATCATCCATTCTGGCCATTGAAGTTCCCATGAAGGTTTCATATGTAAAAGTATAGTAAGACGGTGGATCTTGTAGCTCTGACCTGCCAAGTGTTTTTGACCTGACTTTGTAGTACTTCTCAGAATCTAGTAGTCCATCACATCAAACTGCCCTGGTTTAAAAGAGAGAGACAGTAATGTGTTACCCTTGCCTCTGCATTGCCAGTGTGGGCGGCATCAAGGGGAGAGAGGTTGGCTTTATTTATTTATTACCCAGGGGGGGGGTGCTTATTTACATTGCTGATGGACATCAAGAGAGCTAAAGCCCATCTCTCATTGCAATGAAAGTTGCTGCATAAATCTAGTTAATCCAGAATCATATCAATAGTTTATTGGTTCTAGAACTTTGACACGTTCCATTGTGATTAGGTTTTATGTTTTGATGAATTGTAGATAGAAGGTTTTAAATATCATGTTGAAAAGGACAAGGTCCATTTTTATAAACTAAATATTCATGAAAAAACAGATGTATAAAAATTATGAATGAATTATATTATTTAAACGGGTCTGTTGTTGTTTTTTTTTTGCAGTCTAACTAACTAACAGGTAAAATGTACCGTGGCCGGATATCACAAAAGAAAAAGGCTTAAATTCATTGCAGAAAAATAAGAATGTAATTTTTACGGACCCTGTACTTTGAGTTTCTTCTTTTAGTTTTCTATTTTTTTTTCTTCATTTCTTTCTAGTGGACTTTTCAAAGCAGCTACTTGTCGGCGAGGAAACTAAAGCTCTACCACTACCTACCAACTACCAGACTCTAATAAAACATCAGTCTTTTTATGCATGGGTCAAAACCATTTTTTTTCTCTCCAGAAATGACTGTGACCAGGACCCGAGATGAATCAACCACGTTGCCATGACGCATCAGGCATATTTTGTACAAAGTTCCTGTAAATTCCAATTGTAATATTTCATAATAATGACTAATGTAAATAACTTGTGTATTGATTGTCAGCCATTATGAAAATGTATCTAAATTCAATTAAAACTTAATTCAGCCTATACTGTATATCACTTCATATACCCAATGCATGATGTGACTGGGAGAGACTGTGCCCAATGCATGATGTGACTGGGAGAGACTGTGCCCAATGCATGATGTGACTGGGAGAGACTGTGCCCAATGCATGATGTGACTGGGAGAGAGTGTGTGTATACAGAGGCTCTGAGAGGGAACAGGCAAACGAGCCACAGATATAGGGTTGCAGATGTAATCTCTCTCTCTCTCTCTCTCTCTCTCTCTCTCTCTCTCTCTCTCTCTCTCTCTCTCTCTCTCTCTCTCTCTCTCTCTCTCTCTCTCTCTCTCTCTCTCTTCATAATGGGTTCAGAACACAGCAGTGCATCCATTTCTATGGTGAAGTAGTAGTGGGGTTGTTATGGTGTGGTGCCAATCAGCCATCCCCAGCCATCCTGCCAGTCAGCCAATCAGCCATCCCCAGCCATCCTGCCAGTCAGCCAATCAGCCATCCCCAGCCATCCTGCCAGTCAGCCAATCAGCCATCCCCAGCCATCCTGCCAGTCAGCCAATCAGCCATCCCCAGCCATCCTGCCAGTCAGCCAATCAGCCATCCCCAGCCATCCTGCCAGTCAGCCAATCAGCCATCCCCAGGGATATCATCATATCTGTCCCTACTCCCTTCCTATCATGGAGACGAGAGAGAGACAGAGAGAGAGAGACAGAGAGAGAGCGAGAGAGAGAGAGAGAGAGAGAGAGAGAGAATAAAACCTCACTCACAACAAGCCAAGAGTAGAGAATAGAGAGATCCCCCTGACTCAGCCTCACTCTCTCACACAATCACTGGATTCTTCCACACCCACCACCACTCAAACTGGATTCTTCCACACCCACCACCACTCAAACTGGATTCTTCCACACCCACCACCACTCAAACTGGATTCTTCCACACCCACCACCACTCAAACTGGATTCTTCCACACCCACCACCACTCAAACTGGATTCTTCCACACCCACCACCACTCAAACTGGATTCTTCCACACCCACCACCACTCAAACTGGATTCTTCCACACCCACCACCACTCAAACTGGATTCTTCCACACCCACCACCACTCAAACTGGATTCTTCCACACCCACCACCACTCAAACTGGATTCTTCCACACCCACCACCACTCAAACTGGATTCTTCCACACCCACCACCACTCAAACTGGATTATTCCACACCCACCACCACTCAAACTGGATTCTTCCACACCCACCACCACTCAAACTGGATTATTCCACACCCACCACCACTCAAAATGGATTCTTCCACACCCACCACCACTCAAAATGGATCAGTCCATTCCTTCTCCTCCCTACTTCTGATATGACAACTACTGTTGCTGAAACGGCTGTATTTAAATACTTAATGTTGGACAGTGCTGAATAGTTAATGTTTTAAAAAGTGAGTGTGGTTATTATTTATGACTAGTGATCATCATGCCTGTTTACACTGCTGGGACAAATAGGAGGAGAAGGGTGTTTAAAAAAAACTTGTTCAGTCCCAAGCCTATTCATTTAGAGGGAGATTTAAACTCGTGTTAAAAGCACATGTAACATCATTCACTGTTTATGTGCTTTTTTCTCTACACATATTCTGTACTTGAATTTAAGAATGAGAATAGTATGCCATTCACCTTCTATATATGTTCAAATGAAGGTTTGGAGGAGGTTTGTCTACAGACAAGCTGTATTCTGAACTTTACTTAATGTTACCACCTTTATGAGACGATGAGACGACCAATAAGATCCAACGACCTGTCGGTTCCAAGTGGAACAACATCAACACCAAGTGGAACAACATCAACACCAAGTGGAACAACATCAACACCAAGTGGAACAACATTAACACCAAGTGGAACAACATCAACACCAAGTGGAACAACATCAACACCAAGTGGAACAACATTAACACCAAGTGGAACAACATCAACACCAAGTGGAACAACATCAACACCAAGTGGAACAACATCAACACCAAGTGGAACAACTTTCTTCCCGATATAAATAATACAATTTTCCATGCAGTGTAATTCACAAATTGATTAGAGCTACTGATAAGACCTAGGTAAATGAGTAAGATGTTTAATAAATTAATATAATATAAATATGATATAATAAATAAATATAAATAAATAAATATATATATTAATATAAATTACAATTGCTTTATATTTATTTTACCTTATGATCGCTGGAGACAAATGTGAAACGAGCCATTCTATAAATCATAAATCAACTGGGTAGATTTGGTGCTATACTGTCCATTTGGGTTTTCAAATTTCTTCGCTGCAAGTTACAAGGCATTTCATAATCTTCACTGTTGAAAGGGGACATGTTGATATGCTTCAATTTGATGCCACATTTAATTCTACAGCTGCAGTTGGAAGTCTACATCCACTCAGGTTGGAGTCATTAAAACTCATTTTTTCAACCACTCCACAAATGTCTTGTTAACAACTATAGTTTTGGCAAGTCAGATAGGACATCTACTTTGTGCATGACACAAGTAATTTTTCCAACAATTGTTTACAGACAGATTATTTCACTTATAATTCACGGTATAAAATCAAATCAAATTTATTTATATAGCCCTTCGTACATCAGCTGATATCTCAAAGTGCTGTACAGAAACCCAGCCTAAAACCCCAAACAGTAAGCAATGCAGGTGTAGAAGCACGGTGGCTAGGAAAAACTCCCTCGAAAGGCCAAAACCTAGGAAGAAACCTAGAGAGGAACCAGGCTATGTGGGGTGGCCAGTCCTCTTCTGGCTGTGCCGGGTGGAGATTATAACAGAACATGGCCAAGATGTTCAAATGTTCATAAATGACCAGCATGGTCAAATAATAATAATCACAGGCAGAACAGTTGAAACTGGAGCAGCAGCACGGCCAGGTGGACTGGGGACAGCAAGGAGTCATCATGTCAGGTAGTCCTGAAGCATGGTCCTAGGGCTCAGGTCCTCCGAGAGAGAGAAAGAAAGAGAGAAAGAGAGAGAGAATGAGAGAGAGCATACTTAAATTCACACAGGACACCGGATAGGACAGGAGAAGTACTCCAGATATAACAAACTGACCCTAGCCCCCCGACACAAACTACTGCAGCATAAATACTGGAGGCTGAGACAGGAGGGGTCAGGAGACACTGTGGCCCCATCCGATGACACCCCCGGACAGGGCCAAACAGGAAGGATATAACCCCACCCACTTTGCCAAAGCACAGCTCCCACACCACTAGAGGGATATCTTCAACCACCAACTTACCATCATGAGACAAGGCCGAGTATAGCCCACAAAGATCTCCGCCACGGCACAACCCAAGGGGGGGCGCCAACCCAGACAGGAAGATCACATCAGTGACTCAACCCACTCAAGTGACGCACCCCTCCTAGGGACGGTATGAAAGAGCCCTAGTAAGCCAGTGACTCAGCCCCTGTAATAGGGTTAGAGGCAGAGAATCCCAGTGGAAAGACGGGAACCGGCCAGGCAGAGACAGCAAGGGCGGTTCGTTGCTCCAGAGCCTTTCCGTTCTAGTCAGGATTCTAGCAGCCGTATTTAGAACTAATTGAAGTTTATTTAGTGCTTTATCCGGGTAGCCGGAAAGTAGAGCATTGCAGTAGTCTAACCTAGAAGTGACAAAAGCATGGATTAAATTTTCTGCATAATTTTGGGACAGAAAGTTTCTGATTTTTGCATTGTTACGTAGATGGAAAAAAGCTGTCTTTGAAACAGTCTTGATATGTTCTTCAAAAGAGAGATCAGAGTCCAGAGTAACGCCGAGGTCATTCACAGTTTTATTTGAGACGACTGTCCAACCATTAAGATTAATTGTCAGATTCAACAGAATATCTCTTTGTTTCTTGGGACCTAAAACAATCATCTCTGTTTTGTCTGAGTTTAAAAGTAGAACGTTTGCAGCCATCCACTTCCTTATGTCTGAAACACATGCTTCTAGCAAGGGCAATTTTGGGGCTTCACCATGTTTCATTGAAATGTACAGCTGTGTGTCATCCGCATAGCAGTGAAAGTTAACATTATGTTTCGAATGACATCCCCAAGAGGTAAAATATAAAGTGAAAACAATAGTGGTCTAAAACGGAACCTTGAGGAACACCGAAATTTACAGTTGATTTATCAGAGGACAAACCATTCACAGAGACAAACTGATATCTTTCTGACAGATAAGATCTAAACCAGGCCAGAACTTGTCCGTGTAGACCAATTTGGGTTTCCAATCTCTCCAAAAGAATGTGGTGATCGATGGTAGCAAAAGCAGCACTAAGGTCTAGGAGCACGAGGACAGATGCAGTGCCTCGGTCTATCACAATTCCAGTGGGACAGAAGTTTACATACACTAAGTTGACTGTGCCTTTAAACAGCTTAGAAAATTCCAGAAAATTATGTCATGGCTTTAGAATCTTCTGATAGGCTAATTGACATCATTTGAGTCAATTGGAGGTGTACCTGTGGATGAATTTCAAGGCCTACCTTCAAATTCAGTGCCTCTTTGCTTGACATCATGGGAAAATCAAAAGAAATGAGCAAAGACCTCAGGAAAAAAATTGTAGACCTCCACAAGTCTGGATCATCCTTGGAAGCAATTTCCAAACGCCTGAAGGTACTAAGTTCATCTGTACGAACAATAGTATGCAAGTATAAACACCATGGGACCAGTAAAACGATTCCTATATCGACATAACCTGAAAGGCCGCTCAGCAAGGAAGAAGCCACTGCTCCAAAACCGCCATAAAAAAAGCCAGACTACGGTTTGCAACTGCACAATGGGACAAAGAGCATACTTTTGGGGGAAATGTCCGCTGGTCTCATGAAACAAAAAAGAACTGTTTGGCCATAATGACCATTTTTATGTTTGGAGGAAAAAGAGGGAGGCTTGCAAGCCGAAGAACACCATCCCAACCGTGACCCACGGGGGTGGCAGCATCATGTTGTGGGGGTGCTTTACTGCAGGAGGGACTGGTGCACTTCACAAACTAGATGGCGTCATGAGGTAGGAAAAGGATGTGGATATTTTGAAGCAACATCTCAAGGCATCAGTCAGGAATTTAAAGCTTGGTTGTAAATGGGTCTTCCAAATGGACAATGACCCCAAGCATACTTCCAAAGTTGTGGCAAAATGGCTTAAGGACAACAAAGTCAAGGTATTGGAGTGGTCATCACAAAGCCCTAACCTCAAACCTATAGAAAATGTGTGTGCAGAACTGAAAAGGTGTGTGCGAGCAAGGAGGCCTACAAACCTGACTCATTCTCTCTACTATTATTCTGACATTTCAGAATAAATGAATAAATCCAGGTATTTTTACTAGGATTAAGTGTCAGAAATAGTGAAAAACTGAGTTTAAATGTATTTGGCTAAGGTGTATGTAAACTTCCGACTTCAACTGTATGCCCGGATTTTCACTGTATTTAATAACAAATGTAACATGTTGAATATTGGCCACTGTTGATAGCCACCATCAGTTTATAACCACATACATTTATAACTGTCACTTTAGTATTATTTTACTTACATTTTGCATTACATTGTTAGTTTACCTTTCTTTCCTATTTTCTCTTTCTTCTGCAATAGTGGATCATATTAGGTTAATGTACATTATATATAAAAAAGTATGTGGACACACCTTCAAATTAGTGGATTCGGCTATTTTTTATTTGACCTTTATTTAACCAGGCAAGTCAGTTAAGAACAAATTCTTATTTTCAATGACGGCCTAGGAACAGTGGGTTAACTGCCTGTTCAGGGGCAGAACGACAGATGTGTACCTTGTCAGCTTGGGGGTTTAAACTTGCAACCTTCCGGTTGCTAGTCCACCGCTCTAACCACTAGGCTACCCTAAGTCCTCCTACAGAGGGTGAGGATGTACAGTGGGATAAGGAACGTCCCCCAATGCAATTCTAAAGTCTAATACATCCAATGTGATCAAATAAAATCTAATTGTATTTGTCACATGCTCCGAATACAACAGCCGCCCCCACACTGTTGATGACAGGTGTATAAAATCGAGCACACAGCCTTGCAATCTCCATAGACAAACATTGGCAGTAGAATGGCCTTACTGAATAGCTCGGTGGCTTTCAACGTGGCACAGTCATAGGATGCCACCTTTACAACTAGTCAGTTCATCAAATTTAACTGTAAGTGCTGTTATTGTGAAGTTAAAGCATCTAGGAGCAACCACGACTCAGCCGCAAAGTGGAAGGCCGCACAAGCTCACGGAACGGGACCCCCGAGTGCTGAAGCGTGTAGCGTGTAAACGGTGTCAGTCTTCGGTTGTAACCCTGACTACCGAGTTCCAAACTGCCTCTGGAAGCAACGTCAGCACAAGAACTGTTTGTCGGGAGAATTATGAAAGCTGGAGTGGTGTAAATCTCGCCTCCATTGGTCTCTGGAGCGATGAATCACGCTTCACCTGGCAGTCCGACAGGCGAATCTGGGTTTGTGGATGCCATGAGAACGCAACCTTCCCAAATGCATATTGGGTTGACCTCAAACCCTTTGGGATGAATTGGAATGCTGACTGCAAGCTCGACCTAATCGCCCGACATCAGTGCCAGACCTCACTAATACTCAAGTTGCTGAATGGAAGTAAGTCCCGGCAGCAATGTTCCAACATCTAGTGGAAAGCCTTCCCAGAAGAGTGGAGGCTGTTACAGCAGCAATGTTCCAACATCTAATGGAAAGCCTTCCCAGAAGAGTAGAGGCTGTTACAGCAGCAATGTTCCAACATCTAATGGAAAGCCTTCCCAGAAGAGTAGAGGCTGTTACAGCAGCAATGTTCCAACATCTAGTGGAAAGCCTTCCCAGAAGAGTAGAGGCTGTTATAGCAGCAATGTTACAACATCTAGTGGAAAGCCTTCCCAGAAGAGTAGAGGCTGTTACAGCAGCAATGTTCCAACATCTAGTGGAAAGCCTTCCCAGAAGAGTAGAGGCTGTTACAGCAGCAATGTTCCAACATCTAGTGGAAAGCCTTCCCAGAAGAGTAGAGGCTGTTACAGCAGGAATGTTCCAACATCTAGTGGAAAGCCTTCCCAGAAGAGTAGAGGCTGTTACAGCAGGAATGTTCCAACATCTAGTGGAAAGCCTTCCCAGAAGAGTAGAGGCTGGGACAGCAGCAATGTTCCAACATCTAGTGGAAAGCCTTCCCAGAAGAGTAGAGGCTGTGACAGCAGCAATGTTCCAACATCTATTGGAAAGCCTTCCCAGAAGAGTAGAGGCTGTTATAGCAGCAATGGGGGAACCAACTCCATATTAATTGCTAGGATTTTGGAATTAAATGTTTGATGAGCAGGTGTCCACATACTTTTCACAATGTAGTGTATTCAAATCAAATGAAATTTTATTTGTCACATGAACCGAATACGACAGGTGTTGTATACCTTACAGTGAAATGTTTACTTACAAGCCCTAAACCAACAATGCGCTTTTAAGAAAAAATCAATGTTAAGAAAGTATTTACTATATAAACTGAAGTAAACAAAAAATAAATAAAGATTTTAAAAAATATAAAAAAAATATGTAAAAAATTTAAGAGCAACAATAAAATAACAGTAACGAGACTATCTACAGGGGGTACAGGTGTGGACGCACAGGTTAGTCAAGGTAAATGAGGTAATATGTAGATGTAGGTGGAGGTAAAGGGACATTGATAATAAACAGAGAGTAAAAATGGGTTGAAAAGGGAAAAGGGGATACCTAACTGAAATGTGTCTTCTGCATTTAACCCCACGCCTCAGAATCAGAGAGGTGCAGGGGGCTGCCTTAATCCACATCCACATCTTCGGCCACCGGTGAACAGTGGGTCAGCTGCCTTGCTCAGGGGCAGAACGACAGATTTTTTATCTTGGCAGCTTTTGCATTCGATCCAGCAACCTTGTGGGTCAATGTAAATAGTCGGGGTAGCTAATTGGTTAGCTGTTCAGGAGTCTTATGGCTTGGGGGTAGAAGCTGTTAAGAAGCCTTCTGGACCAAGACTTGGAGCTCTGATATTGCTTGCCGTGCAGAGAACAGTCTATGACTGGGGTGGCTGGAGTCTTTGGCAATATTTAGGGCCTTCCTCTGACACCGCCTGGTATGGAGGTCCTGGATGGCAGGAAGCTTTACCCCAGTAATGTACTGGACCGTACGCACTACCCTCTGTAGTGCCTAGAGGTTGGAGGCCGAGCAGATGCCATCATCAGATGGTGATGCTCTTGATGGAAAAGCTGTAGAACCTTTTGAGGATCTGAGGACCCATGCCAAATCTTTTCAGTCTCCGGAGGGGGAATAGGCAATGTCGTGCCCTCTTCACGACTGTCTTGGCGTGTTTGGACCATGACAGTTCATTGGTGAAGTGGACACCGTTGATGAGAATGGGGGTCTGCTCGGCCCTCCTTTTCATGTAGTCCACAATCATCTCCTTTGCCTTGATCACGTTGAGGGAGAGGTTGTTATCCTGGCACCACACTACCAGGTCTCTGACCTCCTCCCTATAGACTGTCTCATCGTTGTCGGTGATCAGGCCTACCACTGTTGTGTTGTCGGAATGATGGTGTTGGAGTCGTGCTTGGGTGAACAGGGAGTACAGGAGGGGACTGAGCACGCACCCCTGAGGGGCCCCAATGTTGAGGATCAGCGTGGCAGATGTGTTGTTACCTACTCTTACCACCTGGGAGGGGCCCCTCGGGAAGTCCAGGATCCAGTTGCAGAGGGGTTTCCTTTGTCCAGGTGGGAAAGGGCCGTGTGGAGTGCAATAGAGATTGCGTCATCTGTGGATCTGTTGGGGAGGTATGCAAATTGGAGTGGGTCTAGTGTTTCTGGGATAATGAGGTTGATGTGAGCCATTACCAGCCTTTCAAATCACTTCATGACTACAGATGTGAGTGCTAAGTGTCGGTAGTCATTTAGGCAGGTTACCTTGGTGTTTTTAGGCATAGGGACTATGGTGGTCTGCTTGAAACATGTTGGTATTACAGACTCTGTCAGGGACAGGTAGAAAATGTCAGTGAAGACACTTGCCAGTTGGTCAGTGCATTCAAAAGTATTCAGACCCCTTGACTTTTTCCACCTT
>NC_060185.1:92030552-92060552 GCF_021184085.1 Oncorhynchus gorbuscha
TTTCTGCTTCAACAACTGCAGTTTGAATTCCAGCCCACACTATTCACAGGCTATAAGCCTATGCTTCCACACATTAAACACAGCCTACAGTACGTACACATTTATATAGGATCCCATATTGTTGATTCAAACCTCTTCCTGATTCAATGCAGTGATTCTTTAGTTTGCAAACGGTGGTCTTAGGCTATGAGCTAATCTAATACTGTAACGTTCGTCTTCTTCTTCTGATGAGGAGTAAGAGAGATCAGACCCATTTGCAGCGTGGTAAGTGTCCATTTTAATAAGACAAACTGAACACTACAGAAATACAAAAATAACAAAGGGAAACAAACTAAACAGTCCCGTGAGGTAACTAACACGGAAAATAAACACCCACAACTCAACAGTGAAACCAGGCTACCTAAATATGGTTCTCAATCAGGGACAAGAGATAAACAGCTGCCTCTGATTGAGAACCATACCAGGCCAAACACAGAAATAGCAAATCATTGAAAAACTAACATAGACAACCCACCCAACTCACACCCTGACCAAACTAAAACAAGGACATAATAAAAGAACTAAGGTCAGAATGTGACAGTACCCCCCCGCCAAAGGTGCGGACTCCTGGCCGCAAAACCTAAACCTATAGGGGAGGGTCTGGGTGGGTGTCTGTCCGCGGTGGCGGTTCTGGCGCGGGACGAAGACCCAACTCCACCATAGTCCTTCTCCACCTCTTTACCCGCCTCCGTGGCCTCTTTAACGTGGCGACCCTCGCCGCCGACCTTGGACTGGGGACCCAAGCCACGGGTCCCGAACGGACGGGAGACTCCGGCAGCTCCTGGCTGACAGGCGGCTCTGGCAGCTCCTGACTGACCGGCGGCTCTGGCAGCTCCTGACTGACCGGCGGCTCTCTCCAGTCCAGATCCGCCAGAGTCTCTCTCCAGTCCGGATCCTCCAGAGTCTCTCTCCAGTCCGGATCCTCCAGAGTCTCTCTCCAGTCTGGATCTGCCAGAGTCTCCCTCTGGTCTGGATCCGCCAGAGTCTCCCTCCGGTCTGGATCCGCCAGAGTCTCCCTCCGGTCTGGATCCGCCAGAGTCTCCCTCCGGTCCGGATCCGCCAGAGTCTCCCTCCGGTCCGGATCCGCCAGAGTCTCCCTCCAATCCAGAGGCGCCACTCACTCCAGACTCGACCATCAGTCCAGTGGCGTCCTCGAGGCTGTGGTCGGCGGTGAGGGTCCCCGCTCCAGAGACATTAAGTAAGTGTGACGAGTCAGAAGTGGCTTAGGTGTGTGGCTGGGAGTCCGCACCTTTGGGGGGGAGTGGGTACTGTCACGCCCTGACCTTAGTATTCTTTGTTTTCTTTATTATTTTGGTTAGGTCAGGGAGTGGTGTGGGCAGCAGGGTAGCCTAGTGGTTAGAGCGTTGGAATAGTAACCGGAAGGTTGCAAGTTCAAATCCTCGATCTGACAAGCTACAAATCTGTCGTTCTGCCCCTAAACCCACTGTTCCAAGGCTGTCATTGAAAATAAGAATTTATTCTTAACTCACTTGCCTAGTTGTGTAAAGGATTTTTTTTAAATGTATGTGTTTTTGTTCCTGTCTAGGGGTTTTGTATGTCTATGGGTGTTCACTAGTCTACGTGTTATGTAAGTCTATGGTTGCCTAGATTGGTTCTCAATTAGAGGCAGCTGTTTCTGTTATCTCTGATTGGGAACCATATTTAGGCAGCCATATTCCTTGGGTATTTCATGGGTTATTGTCTATGTATAGTTGCATGTCAGCACTCGTGTTTATAGTGTCATGTTACTTTTGTTGTTTTGTATAGTTTGTTAAGTGTTCTTCGTTAAATAAATTGAAGAATATATTCTCATCACTCTGCGCCTTGGTCTCCTCTATACGGCGAACGTGACAAATGTAGAATGTAATGTAGTTAAGAGTAATGTTGTTTCAGAACCACTAATGATAATGGAGTAATGTTGTTTCAGAACCACTAATGATAATGGAGTAATGTTGTTTCAGAACCACTAATGATAATGGATTAATGTTGTTTCAGAACCACTAATGATAATGGAGTAATGTTGTTTCAGAACCACTAATGATAATGTATTAATGCTGTTTCAGAACCACTAATGATAATGGAGTAATAATGCAGTAGTTTAGTGAGGCTTTATGTGCTGCAGACTACTGTAGAAGTGCATCTCCTGCTCAACAATCATTATTACTGTAACATTACGGTAGTTTACTGTGAAGTGTACAGGGCGTTGAGTCGCAAAACCATAATATGCTGTATTACTGACACCTCCGTGTTTATGGGAATGATCATAGACAGTGGTTCCTCTGGTGCTCCGTGTGTGTGTGTGTGTGTGTGTGTGTGTGTGTGTGTGTGTGTGTGTGTGTGTGTGTGTGTGTGTGTGTGTGTGTGTGTGTGTGTGTGTGTGTGTGTGTGTGTGTGTGTGTGTGTGTGTGTGTGTGTGTGTGTGTGTGTGTGTGTGTGTGTGTGTGTGTTTGCAGCGTTGGTTGGTGTTGTGTGTGTGTGTGATTATTTGCAGTGTTGGTTGGTGTGTTGGTGTGCTGCGTGTGTGTGTGTGTGTTTCAGAACCCCATGGGAAGTTTTGACCTAGAAATAGAACATGTGTGGGAGATTATTCTCCTTTTGAAGAGCACCACAACAATATCTCACATCCATCGCAGCATTGTGCACAGTTGATGAAATCTTCATCTGAGAGTTGCGTCAGTGGGAAGGCGGGCAGTGAGGTTAGTAGTTAGATGTTTTGGAATTACCGATAAACAATAAAGCACTATTCAGAGGGAAACTATTTCAGTTTCAACTCTTTCATTAACTAAAGCTACTTCATTTAGGGGAGAGGTTGGTGAGAAAGAGGGAAGAGGGGGAATGACGGGAGAGAGAGAGAGGGGGAATGACAGGAGAGAGAGAGGGCAATGACAGGAGAGAGAGAGAGGGAATGACAGGAGAGAGGGGGAATGACAGGAGAGAGGGGGAATGACAGGAGAGAGAGAGGGAATGACAGGAGGGAGAGAGGGGGAATGACAGGAGGGAGAGAGGAAATGACAGGAGAGAGAGGAGAGAGAGAGAGAGAGAGAGAGAGAGAGAGAGAGAGAGAGAGAGAGAGAGAGAGAGAGAGAGAGAGAGAGAGAGAGAGAGAGAGAGAGAGAGAGAAGAGAGACAGGAGGGAGGGAAGGAAATGACAGGAGAGAGAGGGGAATGACAGGAGAGAGAGAGGAAATGACAGGAGAGAGAGAGAGAGAGAGAGAGAGAGAGAGAGAGAGAGAGAGAGAGAGAGAGAGAGAGAGAGAGAGAGAGAGAGAGAGAGAGAGAGAGACAGGAGGGAGAGAGGAAATGACAGGAGAGAGAGGGGGAATGACAGGAGAGAGAGAGGAAATGACAGGAGAGAGAGAGGGAGAGAGAGGAGAGAGAGAGAGAGAGAGAGAGAGAGAGAGAGAGAGAGAGAGAGAGAGAGAGAGAGAGAGAGAGAGAGAGAGAGAGGAAATGACAGGAGAGAGAGGGGAATGACAGGAGAGAAAGGAAATGACAGGAGAGAGAGGAAATGACAGGAGAGAGAGAGGGAGAGAGAGAGAGAGAGAGAGAGAGAGAGGAAATAACAGGAGAGAGAGGGGAATGACAGGAGAGAAAGGAAATGACAGGAGAGAGAGGAAATGACAGGAGAGAGAGGGAATGACAGGAGGGAGAGAGGGAATGACAGGAGAGAGAGGGGAATGACAGGAGAGAGAGAGAGAGAGAGAGAGAGAGAGAGAGAGAGAGAGAGAGAGAGAGAGAGAGAGAGAGAGAGAGAGAGAGAGAGAGAGAGAGAGAGAGAGAGAGAGAGAGAGAGACCAACAACATTGGACACTCTATGGAACAAAAAGCCTTCACTATATCATCCTGGAATTTTCAAGGCCTGAGGTCATCTGCCTTTGGCCGAAAGAGCAGGAACCCGGACGTCACCAAAGTAATCGGTAATACAGACATTGTCATCCTGCAAGAATCCTGGTATAGAGGAGACAGACCCACTGGTTGCCCTCTAGGTTACAGAGAGCTGGTAGTCCCATCCACCAAACTACCAGGTGTGAAACAGGGAAGGGACTCAGGGGGTATGCTAATTTGGTATAAAGCAGACCTAACTCACTCCATTAAATTAATCAAAACAGGAATATTACATTTGGCTAGAAATTTAAAAGGAAATTATCTTAACAGAGAAAAATGTCCTCCTGTGTGCTCCCTATATCCCCCCACTAGAATCCCCATACTTTAATGAAGACAGCTTCTCCATCCTGGAGGGGGAAATCAATCATTTCCAGGCCCAGTGACATGTACTAGTCTGTTGCGACCTAAATGCCAGAACCGGACAAGAACCTGACAGCCTCAGCACACAGGGGGACAAACGCCTGCCTGCAGGTGACAGCATTCCCTCCCACATATGCCCCCCTAGGTACAACTATGACAACATAACCAACAAAAATGGGTCACAACTCCTGCAGCTCTGTTGCACGCTGGGTATGTACATAGTCAATGGTAGGCTTCGAGGGGACTCCTATGGTAGGTACACCTATAGCTCATCTCTTGGCAGTAGTACTGTAGACTACTTTATCACTGACCTCAACCCAGAGTCTCTCAGAACGTTCACAGTCAGCCCACTGACACCCCTATCAGACCACAGCAAAATCACAGTCTACTTGAACAGAGCAATACTCAATCATGAGGCATCAAAGCCAAAGGAACTGAGTAACATTAAGAAATGCTATAGATGGAAGGAATGCAGTTTGGAAACCTACCAAAAAACAATGAGGCAACAACAAATTCAATCCCTTCTAGACAACTTCCTGAACAAAATGTTTCACTGTAATAGTGAAGGTGTAAATTTGGCAGTAGAAAATCTTAACAGTATATTTGACCTCTCAGCTTCCCTATCAAATCTAAAAATCTCAAATAGAAAACCGAAGAAACTGAACAACAATGACAAATGGTTTGATGAAGAATGCAAAAATCTAAGAAAGAAATTGAGAAACCTGTACAACCAAAAACATAGAGACCCGGAAAACCTGAGTCTATGCCTTCACTATGGTGAATCACTAAAACAATACAGAAATACACTACGGAAAAAGAAGGAACAGCATGTCAGAAATCAGCTCAATGTAATTGAAGAACCCATAGACTCTAACCACTTCTGTGAAAATTGGAAAACACTAAACAAACAACAACACAAAGAATTATCTATCCAAAATGGAGATGTATGGGTAAATCACGTCTTTTTGGCTCTATGACAAAGAATAAAGAGCAAAAACATATACATGATAAAATACAAATCTTAGAATCAACTATTAAAGACTAGCAGAACCCACTGGATTCTCCAATTACATTGAATGAGCTACAGGACAAAATAAAAACCCTCCAACCCAAAAAGGCCTGTGGTGTTGATGGTATCCTCAATGAAATGATCAAATATACAGACAACAAATTCCAATTGGCTATACTAAAACTCTTTAACATCATCTTTAGCTCTGGCATCTTCCCCAATATTTGGAACCAAGGACTGATCACCCCAATCCACAAAAGTGGAGACAAATTTGACCCCAATAACTACAGTGGAATATGCGTCAACAGTAATCTTGGGAAAATCCTCTGCATTATCATTAACAGCAGACTCGTACATTACCTCAACGAAAACAATGTACTGAGCAAATGTCAAATTGGCTTTTTACCAAATTACCATACAACAGACCATGTATTCACCCTGCACACCCTAATTGACAACCAAACAAACCAAAACAAAGGCAAAGTCTTCTCATGCTTTGTTGATTTTAAAAAAGCCTTCGACTCAATTTGGCATGAGGGTCTCCTATACAAACTGCTTGAAAGTGGTGTTGGGGGTAAAACATACGACATTATAAAATCCATGTACACAAACAACAAGTGTGCGGTTAAAATTGGCAAAAAAACACACACATTTCTTCACACAAGGTCGTGGGGTGAGACAGGGATGCAGCTTAAGCCCCACCCTCTTCAACGTATATATCAACTAATTGGCGCGGGCACTAGAAAAGTCTGCAGCACCCGGCCTCACCCTGCTATTATCTGAAGTCAAATGTCTACTGTTTGCTGATGATCTGGTGCTTCTGTCATCAACCAAGGAGGACCTACAGCAGCACCTAGATCTTCTGCACAGATTCTGTCAGACCTGGGCCCTGACAGTAAATCTCAGTAAGACCAAAATAATGGTGCTCCAAAAAAGGTCCAGTCGCCAGGACCACAAATACAAATTCCATCTAGACACTGTTGCCCTAGAGCACACAAAAAACTATACATATCTTGGCCTAAACATCAGCGCCACAGGTAACTTCCACAAAGCTGTGAACGATCTGAGAGACAAGGCAAGAAGGGCATTCTATGCCATCAAAAGGAACATAAATTTCAACATACCAATTAGGATCTGGCTAAAAATACTTGAATCAGTCATAGAGCCCATTGCCCTTTACGGTTGTGAGGTCTGGGGTCCGCTCACCAACCAAGACCTCACAAAATGGGACAAACACCAAATTGATACTCTGCATACAGAATTCTGCAAAAATATCTTCAGTGTACAACGTAGAACATCAAATAATGCATGCAGAGCAGAATAGGGCCGATACCCACTAATTATCAAAATCCAGAAAAGAGCTGTTAAATTCTACAACCACCTAAAAGGAAGCGATTCCCAAACCTTCCATAACAAAGCCATCACCTACAGAGAGATGAACCTGGAGAAGAGTCCCCTAAGCAAGCTGGTCCTGGGGCTCTGTTCACAAACACAAACACACCCCACAGAGCAAACAAACACACCCCACAATTGAATTGAGAGAGAGAGAGAGAGAGAGAGAGAGAGAGAGAGAGAGAGAGAGAGAGAGAGAGAGAGAGAGAGAGAGAGAGAGAGAGAGAGAGAGAGAGAGAGAGAGAGAGAGAGAGAGAGAGAGAGAGAGAGAGAGAGAGAGAGAGAGAGAGAGAGAGAAAGGGGGCAGGAACAGGTACAGAGGGAGGGTTAATAAGGTATGCAGAGCAGCTCCAGTCCAGGCTCACAATACAACAACACTGTCCAGACAGACAGACAGAAAGACAGGGAGGCAGGAAGGCAGGCAGAGAGGAGGGCAGGCAGGCAGGGAGGTAGGCAGGCAGAGAGGAGGGCAGGCAGGCACCTCACCGGACATGCCTGTCCCCTAGGGCCGGCAGCACCTGGTCAACATCGTCAACACACACACAGGTCAACACCACTGATGTTACACAATGAACTCAGCGGTGGTTGAGTCATCATGAGATGCCATGGCTGGATGAGTTTGGGGGGTATTCAAGCAAGAGACAAAACAATGTGAATCTGGCTGTTTGCCACAAGTATTGCGTCAACAGCCACCACTGCTGCCCCTCAACTACAAACACACACACACACAGACACACACATACCTTGTGTAGAAAGATGTGTTCGTCCTCACACAAACACATACACTCTCGTTTAACCATCCCGGAGTGCTGTCAGATGAGTGGGATTTAATCCTAATCTTTCAAATGAACTGTGCACAACGTTTATCGTTCTCAGGGCAGACTGGAGGCACATCAGGGCAGACTGGAGGCACCACAGGGCAGACTGGAGGCACCACAGGGCAGACTGGAGGCACCTCAGGGCAGACTGGAGGCACCTCAGGGCAGACTGGAGGCACCTCAGGGCAGACTGGAGGCACCTCAGGGCAGACTGGAGGCACCACAGGGCAGTTCTTACTACTGTGTAAGGGTAGGCAATAACACATCCGCCACGCTGATCCTCAACACTGGGGCCCCACAGGGATACGTGCTCAGTCCCCTCCTGTACTCAATGTTCACGCATGACTGCACAGCCAGGCACAACTCCAACACCATCATTAAGTTTGCCGATGACACAACTGTGGTAGGCCTGATCACCGGCAACGACGAGACATCCTATAAGGAGGAGGTCAGAGACCTGGACGTGTGGTGCAAGGACAACAATCTCTCCCTCATAGTGTTCAAGAGGAAGGAGATTATTATGGACTACAGGAAAAAAGAGGATCGAGCACGCCCCCATTCTCATCAACGGGGCTGTAGTGGAGCAGGTTGAGCTTCAAGTTCCTTAGCGTCCACATCACCAACAAACTAACATGGTCCAAGCACACCATGACAGTCGTGAAGAGGGCACAACAAAACCTATTCCCCCTCATGAGACTGAAAAGATTTGGCATTGGTCCTCAGATCCTCAAAAGGTCCTACAGTTGCACCATCGAGAGCATCCTGAAGGGTTGCATTACTGCCTGGTATGGCAACTGCTTGGCCTCCGACCGCAAGACACTAGAGGGTCGTGCGTACGGCCCAGTACATCACTGGGGCCAAGCTTCCTGACATCCAGGACCGCTATACCAGGCGGTGTCAGAGAAAGTCCCTAAAAATTGTCAAAGACTCCAGCCACCCTAGTCATAGACTGTCCTCTCTGCTTCCACACTGGAGCACCAAGGCTAGGTCCAAGAGGCTTCTAAACAGCTTCTACCCCCAAGCCGTAAGTCTCCTGAACATCTAATCACATGGCTAACCAGACTATTTGCATTGTCCCCCCTATTTTATGCTGCTGCTACTCTCTGTTATTATCTACGCATGGTCACTTTAATAACTCTACCTACATTTACATGTTACCTCAAGTACCTCGACTAACTGGTGCCCTCGCACATTGACTCTGTACCAGTACCCTCTGTATATAGCCTCCACATTGACTCTGTACCAGTACCCTCTGTATATAGCCTCCACATTGACTCTGTACCAGTACCCTCTGTACATAGCCTCCACATTGACTCTGTACCAGTACCCTCTGTACATAGCCTCCACATTGACGCTGTACCGGTACCCCCTGTATATAGCCTCCACATTGACGCTGTACCGGTACCCCCTGTATATAGCCTCCACATTGACTCTGTACCAGTACCCTCTGTACATAGCCTCCACATTGACTCTGTACCAGTACCCTCTGTATATAGCCTCCACATTGACTCTGTACCAGTACCCTCTGTACATAGCCTCCACATTGACTCTGTACCAGTACCCTCTGTACATAGCCTCCACATTGACTCTGTACCAGTACCCTCTGTACATAGCCTCCACATTGACTCTGTACCAGTACCCTCTGTACATAGCCTCCACATTGACTCTGTACCGGTACCCCCTGTATATAGCCTCCACATTGACTCTGTACCAGTACCCTCTGTACATAGCCTCCACATTGACTCTGTACCAGTACCCTCTGTACATAGCCTCCACATTGACTCTGTACCGGTACCCCCTGTATATAGCCTCCACATTGACTCTGTACCGATACCCCCTGTATATAGCCTCCACATTGACTCTGTACCCATACCCCCTGTATATAGCCTCCATATTGACTCTGTACCGGTACCCCCTGTATATAGCCTCCACATTGACTCTGTACCGGTACCCCCTGTATATAGCCTCCACATTGACTCTGTACCAGTAGCCCCTGTATATAGCCTCCACATTGACTCTGTACCGGTACCCCCTGTATATAGCCTTCACATTGACTCTGCACCGGTCCCCCCTTCTATTTAGCCCCGGTATTGTTATTTTACTGCTGCTCTTTAATTATTTGTTACTTTTATTTCTTCGTTTTTTTAAAGATATTTTCTTAAAACTGCATTGTTGTTTAAATATAATAATAATATATGCCATTTAGCAGACGCTTTTATCCAAAGCGACTTACAGTCATGTGTGCATACATTCTACGTATGGGTGGTCCCGGGGATCGAACCCACTACCCTGGCGTTACAAGCGCCATGCTCTACCAACTGAGCTACAGAAATTAGTAAGCATTTCACTGTAAGGTCTACACCTGTTGTATTCAGGGCATGTGACAAATACAATTTGATTTGATTTGAAATGCTTCTGGACAGCTGAAGCAATTCGCAATTTTTTTATGAAAAATGTACCTTTTCTAGTTTGAACCTGAATCTGTAGTCTACTGACTATAATCAGCTCCAGGATCTGTTTGTGTTGTCTAGCCAACTTCTATGATAATTAAACATCAACAGGATCTGGCTCTACAGTACAAACAGATCTGAAACCAGGTTATACAACCTGAGTGAGTGTACATTACAGTGAATATGTTTTGGCTCTCCTCTCCAGCCCTCTGTCTGCCTGTCCCTGGGGAGGCTGATGACATAGAGGAAGAGGTCCTCTTCCACCAGAGACCACTCCCCTTCACACGCAAAATGGACCCTGGAGGACAACCATGACCATGACCCCGAGAAGCAATACATCGTTGCCATGGCGCCCATTGACCTCACAGCGGCAGCGGCCATCACAGGAACAAAGACAGAGGAAGTGCCCAGAGGGGAAGTAGCTTTCAGCAGCCCACTGGTGAGATTATAGCTTGATGATAACAATAACAACAACGACAATAGAAACAATGTATCCGTTATGCTGAGTAACCAGTGTAACCAAAGTACCCATACCGCTCAAGCAAGAGAGTGTGAAATGGTAAAAACGCTTAAAATAACTTTACCTAAAATACTGTGTATTATATTTTTATGACACTGTGGTCAGTGCGTGTGTCACATATGCCTTGTCGGGAGTTGCACATATGGTCATGCTGAGCAACATGACGCCCTTGCCAACTGGTATCACATCAACATCATATCAACATCACATCAACATCAACATCACATCAACATCACATCAACATCACATCAACATCAACATCACATCAACATCACATCAACATCACATCAACATCAACATCACATCAACATCAACATCACATCAACATCAACATCACATCAACATCACATCAACATCAACATCACATCAACATCAAATCAACATCACATCAACATCACATCACATCAACATCAACATCAACATCACATCAACATCAACCTCACATCAACATCGACATCGACATCAACATCACATCAACATCAACATCCACATCACATCATATCAACATCACATCAACATCAACATCAACATCACATCAACATCCACAGCCACATCAACATCCACATCACATCAACATCCACATCACATCAACATCAACATCACATCAACATCAACATCAACATCACATCAACATCCACATCACATCAACATCAACATCACATCAACATCACATCAACATCACATCAACATCACATCAACATCACATCATCAACATCAACATCAACATCACATCAACATCACATCACATCAACATCACATCAACATCACATCAACATCACATCAACATCACATCAACATCACATCAACATCACATCACATCAACATTTACATTTACATTTAAGTCATTTAGCAGACGCTCTTTTCCAGAGCGACTTACAAATTAGTGCGTTCACCTTATGTAATTATGACATAACATTGAAAGTTGTGCAATGTAACAGCAACATTTAGACTTATGGATGCCACCCGTTAGACAAAATACGGAACAGTTCCATATTTCACTGAAAGAATAAACGTTTTATTTTTTATTTATACGGATTTGACCAAATTGATCACCTAAGGCTCTTATTTCTGTGTGCTATTATGGTATTAGTAAGTCTATGAATTGATATTTGATAGAGCAGTCTGACTGAGCGGTGGTAGGCAGCAGCAGTCTCGTAAGCATTCATTCAAACAGCACTGTCATGCGTTTGCCAGCAGCTCTTCGCAATGCTTCAAGCATTGCGTTGGTTATGACTTCAAGCCTATCAACTCCCGAGAATAGGCTGGTGTAACCGATGTGAAATGGCTAACTAGTTAGCAGGGTGCGCGCTAATAGCGTTGGCAATACTAAAGTGCCTATAAGAACATCCAATAGTCAAAGGTATATGAAATACAAATCGTATAGAGACAAATAGTCCTATAATTCCTATAATAACCTCAACCTAAAACTTCTTAACTGGGAATATTGAAGACTCATGTTAAAAGGAACCAGCAGCTGTCATATGTTCTCATGTTCTGAGCAAGGAACTTAAACGTTAGCTTTCTTACATGGCACATATTGCACTTTTACTTTCTTCTCCAACACTTTGTTTTGGCATTATTTAAACCAAATTGAACATGTTTAATTATCTATTTGAGGCTACATTTAATTGATTGATGTATTATATTAAGTTAAAATAAAAGTGTTCACTCAGTATTGTTGTAATTGTCATTATCAGCTTTCTTTGGTCCTCCAATCGGTATCGGTGTTGAAAAATCATAAATCGGTCGACCTCTAGAACGTACTTTGGAGTGAAAAGTGCAAATCAATCACAGAACAACGGCAAAGGAACTTGTGAAGATGCTGAAGGAAACAGGTACAACAGTATCTATATCCAGAGCAAAACGAGTCCTATATCGACATAACCTGAAAGGTCACTCAGCAAGGAAGAAGCCACTGCTCCAAAACCGCCATAAAAAAAGCCAGACTGGCCTCCCGGGTGGCGCAGTGGTTAAGGGCGCTGTACTGCAGCGCCAGCTGTGCCATCAGAGCCCCTGGGTCCGTGGCGTGACGCACAATTGGCCTCGCATCGTCCGGGTTAGGGAGGGCCTGGCCGGTAGGAATATCCTTGTCTCATCGCGAACCAGCGACTCCTGTGGCGGGCCGGGCGCAGTGCATGCTAACCAAGGTAGAAAGGTGCACAGTGTTTCCTCCGACGCATTGGTGCGGCTGGCTTCCGGGTTGGATGCGCGCTGTGTTAAGAAGCAGTGCGGCTTGGTTGTGTTGTGTATCGGAGGACGCATGACTTTCAACCTTCGTCTCTCCCGAGCCCGTACGGTGAGACAAGATAGTAGCTACTACAACAATTGGATACCACGAAATTGGGGAGAAGAAGGGGTCAAATAAAAAATAAAAATAATAATAAAATAAAATAAAAAGCCAGACTACAGTTTGTAACTGCAGATGGGGACAAAGATCAAACTTTTTGGAGAAATGTCCTCTGGTCTGATGAAACAAAAACAGAACTGTTTGGCCAGAATGACCATCGTTATGTTTGGAAGAAAAAGGGAGATGCTTGCAAGCCGAAGAACTCAATCCCAACCGTGAAGCACGGGGGTGGCAGCATCATGTTGTGGGGATGCTTTGCTGCAGGAGGGACTGGTGCACTTCACAAAATAGACATCACATCACATCACATTAACATCAACATCACATCAACATCAACATCACATCAACATCACATCAACATCCACATCACATCAACATCAACATCACATCAACATCACATCAACATCAACATCACATCAACATCAACATCACATCAACATCAACATCACATCAACATCAACGTCACATCAACATCACATCACATCAACATCAACATCACATCAACATCAACATCAACATCAACATCACATCAACATCAACGTCACATCAACATCACATCAACATCAACATCAACATCACATCACATCAACATCACATCAACATCACATCAACATTACATCAACATCACATCAACATCAACATCACATCAACATCACATCAACATCACATCGACATCACATCAACATTACATCAACATCACATCAACATCAACATCAACACCACATCAACATCACATCAACATCACATCGACATCACATTAACATCAACATCACATCAACATCAACATCACATCAACATCACATCAACATCAACATCACATCAACATCACATCAACATCACATCATCACATCAACATCGACATCACATCGACATCACATCGACATCACATCAACATCAACATCACATCAACATCAACATCAACATCAACATCACATCAACATCACATCAACATCACATCAACATCACATCACATCAACATCAACATCACATCAACATCACATCAACATCACATCAACATCACATCACATCAACATCACGTCAACATCACATCAACATCAACATCACATCAACATCACATCAACATCACATCACATCAACATCACACGACATCACATCAACATCACATCAACATCAACATCAACATCAACATCACATCAACATCAACATTAGTAGTAGATAGCAGTAGTAGATATTAGTAGTAGATAGCAGTAGATAGCAGTAGTAGATAGTAGTAGTAGGTAGGAGTAGTAGATATTAGTAGTAGATAGCAGTAGATAGCAGTAGTAGATAGCAGCAGTAGATAGCAGTAGTAGATATTAGTAGTAGATAGCAGTAGTAGATAGTAGTAGTAGGTAGCAGTAGTAGGTAGCAGTAGTAGATAGCAGCAGTAGATAGTAGTAGATAGTAGTAGATAGCAGTAGTAGATAGCAGTAGTAGGTAGCAGTAGTAGGTAGCAGTAGTAGATAGTAGTAGTAGATAGTAGTAGATAGCAGTAGTAGATAGTAGTAGTAGATAGCAGTCGTAGATAGCAGCATTAGATAATAGTAGTAGGTAGCAGTGGTAGATAGTAGTAGATAGCAGTAGTAGATAGCAGTAGTAGATAGCAGTAGTATATAGTAGTAGGTAGCAGTAGTAGATAGTAGTAGTAGATAGTAGTAGATAGCAGTAGTAGATAGTAGTAGTAGATAGCAGTCGTAGATAGCAGCATTAGATAATAGTAGTAGGTAGCAGTGGTAGATAGTAGTAGATAGCAGTAGTAGATAGCAGTAGTAGATAGCAGTAGTATATAGTAGTAGATAGCAGTAGTAGATAGCAGCAGTAGATAGTAGTAGTAGGTAGCAGTAGATAGTAGTAGTAGATAGCAGTAGTAGATAGCAGCAGTAGATAGTAGTAGTAGGTAGCAGTAGATAGTAGTAGTAGATAGCAGTAGTAGATAGCAGCAGTAGATAGTAGTAGATAGCAGTAGTAGATAGCAGCAGTAGATAGCAGCAGTAGATAGTAGAAGTAGATATTAGTAGTAGATAGTAGTAGTAGATATTAGTAGATAGTAGTAGTAGATATTAGTAGATAGTAGTAGATAGCAGTAGTAGATAGCAGTGGTAGATAGTAGTGGTAGATATTAGTAGTAGATAGCAGTAGTAGATAGCAGTAGTAGATATTAGTAGTAGATAGTAGTAGATAGTATTAGATAGTAGTAGATAGTAGTAGATAGCAGCAGTAGATAGCAGTAGTAGATATTAGTAGTAGATAGTAGTAGTAGATAGCAGTAGTAGATATTAGTAGTAGATAGTAGTAGTAGATAGTAGTAGTAGATAGCAGTAGTAGATAGTAGTAGTAGATATTAGTAGTAGGTAGCAGTAGTAGATAGTAGTAGTAGATGGTAGTAGTAGATAGCAGTAGTAGGTAGCAGTAGTAGATAGCAGTAGTAGATAGCAGTAGTAGGTAGCAGTAGTAGATAGTAGTAGTAGATAGTAGTAGATAGCAGTAGTAGATAGTAGTAGTAGATAGCAGTCGTAGATAGCAGCATTAGATAGTAGTAGTAGGTAGCAGTGGTAGATAGTAGTAGATAGCAGTAGTAGATAGCAGTAGTAGATAGCAGTAGTATATAGTAGTAGATAGCAGTAGTAGATAGCAGCAGTAGATAGTAGTAGTAGGTAGCAGTAGATAGTAGTAGTAGATAGCAGTAGTAGATAGCAGCAGTAGATAGTAGTAGTAGGTAGCAGTAGATAGTAGTAGATAGCAGTAGTAGATAGCAGCAGTAGATAGTAGTAGATAGCAGTAGTGGATAGCAGCAGTAGATAGCAGCAGTAGATAGTATTAGTAGATATTATTAGTAGATAGTAGTAGTAGATATTAGTAGATAGTAGTAGTAGATATTAGTAGATAGTAGTAGATAGCAGTAGTAGATAGCAGTGGTAGATAGTAGTGGTAGATATTAGTAGTAGATAGCAGTAGTAGATAGCAGTAGTAGATATTAGTAGTAGATAGCAGTAGTAGATATTAGTAGTAGATAGTAGTAGATAGTAGTAGATAGTAGTAGATAGTAGATAGTAGTAGATAGTAGATAGCAGCAGTAGATAGCAGTAGTAGATATTAGTAGTAGATAGTAGTAGTAGATAGCAGTAGTAGATATTAGTAGTAGATAGTAGTAGTAGATAGTAGTAGTAGATAGCAGTAGTAGATAGTAGTAGTAGATAGCAGTAGTAGATAGCAGTAGTAGATATTAGTAGTAGATAGTAGTAGTAGATATTAGTAGTAGATAGTAGTAGTAGATATTAGTAGTAGATATTAGTAGTAGATAGCAGTAGTAGATAGTAGTAGTAGATATTAGTAGTAGATAGCAGTAGTAGATAGTAGTAGATATTAGTAGTAGATATTAGTAGTAGATAGTAGTAGTAGATAGCAGTAGTAGATATTAGTAGTAGATAGCAGTAGTAGATATTAGTAGTAGATAGCAGTAGTAGATATTAGTAGTAGATAGCAGTAGTAGATAGCAGTAGTAGATAGTAGTAGATAGCAGTAGTAGATATTAGTAGTAGATAGCAGTAGTAGATATTAGTAGTAGATAGCAGTAGTAGATAGTAGTAGTAGATAGCAGTAGTAGATATTAGTAGTAGATAGCAGTAGTAGATAGTAGTAGTAGATAGCAGTAGTAGATATTAGTAGTAGATAGCAGTAGTAGATAGTAGTAGATAGCAGTAGTAGATATTACTAGTAGATAGCAGTAGTAGATATTAGTAGTAGATCGCAGTAGATAGTAGTAGATAGCAGTAGTAGACAGCAGTAGTAGATAGCAGTAGTAGATAGCAGCAGTAGGTAGCAGCAGTAGATAGCAGCAGTAGATAGCAGTAGTAGATAGCAGTAGTAGATAGCAGCAGTAGATAGCAGCAGTAGATAGCAGTAGTAGATAGCAGTAGTAGATAGCAGTAGTAGATAGCAGTAGTAGATAGCAGTAGTAGATAGCAGTAGTAGATAGCAGTAGTAGATAGCAGTAGTAGATAGCAGCAGTAGATAGCAGCAGTAGATAGCAGCAGTAGATAGCAGTAGTAGATAGCAGTAGTAGATAGCAGCAGTAGATAGCAGCAGTAGATAGCAGCAGTAGATAGCAGTAGTAGATAGCAGTAGTAGATAGCAGTAGTAGATAGCAGTAGTAGATAGCAGTAGTAGATAGCAGTAGTAGATAGCAGTAGTAGATAGCAGCAGTAGATAGCAGTAGTAGATAGCAGTAGTAGATAGCAGTAGTAGATAGCAGTAGTAGATAGCAGCAGTAGATAGTAGTAGATAGCAGTAGTAGATAGCAGTAGTAGATAGTAGTAGATAGCAGTAGTAGATAGCAGTAGTAGATAGCAGTAGTAGATAGCAGCAGTAGATAGTAGTAGATAGTAGTAGTAGATAGCAGTAGTAGACAGCAGCAGTAGCTAACAGCAAACATATTTCCACTTTGATATTATGGGGTATATTGTGGACTAAATTCCGTTCATAACTCAACAACATTTGCAAAGGTCAAGGGGTGTGACTACTTTCTGAAGGCCTGTATACCACAGCCCATACTGCATTAGTACAGGCTTCATAACCAACCCTGTCCCATAGAGATACAGGTAAACAGTGTTTAATTCTGTCCCCCCTGTCCTTTCTGTAGACAGGGAACAGGGGTAGTCTCAGACAGAAATCTTCTTCAGCGTGTTCTGAGAGGTGGTGGTGACGGGGCAGGTAGCAGAGGGACACGCCCACTGCATGGCAACAGATCGCTACCTGGACTTCTTCCTGGCTCTCGCTGTCTGCAACACAGTGGTTGTTTCCATGGCAACGCAGGGTCAGGCTCAGAGGGTGAGTCGTGCTCTGTTCAGAATGTTCTCCATTCTCTTCTGTTCACTGTGACCCTGACCTGGTGTAAGAGAGAGGAAGAGGGGAGGAGGAGGAGGAGGGAACGAGGTGAAAAGAGGGAGATGGTTTTGTGAACTCATCTTCTAAGACCCCAGGTTATATATACATTTTTTATATTGATCTTAATGTTAATCAAATAGTAAACCTTGCCAAATTAAAACCTGACTTGGTGTTTGATGTCAACAGTGTTATGATGAAACAACAGGAAAATAGATCCCGATGGTCGAAAATGTGCAATTTTCGACCATCGAAAATTTCTAGGAAGTACATTTTACTTATAGGATTTATTTAGGCTATAGTACTGCCCTGCAGTCCAGTTATCTCTTTAGGCTATAGTACTGCCCTGCAGTCCAGTTATCTCTTTAGACTATAGTACTGTCCTGGTGTCCAGATATATACCAGATATATATTTAGACTATAGTACTGTCCTGCTGTCCAGATATATACCAGATATAACTTTAGGCTATAGTACTGTCCTGCAGTCCAGATATATATTTAGACTATAGTACTGCCCTGCAGTCCAGATATATATTTAGAATATAGTACTGCCCTGCAGTCCAGTTATATATTTAGACTATAGTACTGTCCTGCAGTCCAGTTATATCTTTAGACTATAGTACTGTCCTGCTGTCCAGATATATATTTAGACTATAGTACTGTCCTGCAGTCCAGTTATATATTTAGACTATAGTACTGTCCTGCTGTCCAGATATATATTTAGACTGTAGTACTGTTCTGCTGTCCAGATATATATTTAGACTATAGTACTGTCCTGCAGTCCAGTTATATATTTAGACTATAGTACTGTCCTGCTGTCCAGATATATATTTAGACTATAGTACTGTCCAGATATATATTTGACAGTGCCTGCAGTCCAGATATATATTTAGACTATAGTACTGTCCTGCAGTCCAGATATATATTTAGACTGTAGTACTGTTCTGCTGTCCAGATATATATTTAGACTATAGTACTGTCCTGCAGTCCAGTTATATATTTAGACTATAGTACTGTCCTGCTGTCCAGATATATATTTAGACTATAGTACTGTCCTGCAGTCCAGATATATCTTTAGACTATAGTACTGTCCTGCAGTCCAGATATATCTTTAGACTATAGTACTGCCCTGCAGTCCAGATATATGTTTAGACTATAGTACTGCCTGCAGTCCAGATATATCTTTAGACTATAGTATTGCCCTGCAGTCCAGATATATCTTTAGACTATAGTACTGCCCTGCAGTCCAGATATATGTTTAGACTATAGTATTGCCCTGCAGTCCAGATATCAGGCTGTAAGAAAAGTGAGGTCATTGAAGAGAAATCCAATTGCCGAATTTCACCAGAGACATGAATTAAATGAGTCTGTCTCTTTATCTGGGGTGACAGGGTAGCCTAGTGGTTAGAGCATTGGACTAGTAACCGGAAGGTTGCAAGTTCAAATCCATAAGCTGACAAGGTACAAATCTGTCATTCTGCCCCTGAGCAGGTAGTTAACCCACTGTTCCTAGGCTGTCATTGAAATTAAGAGTTTGTTCTTAACTGACTTGCCTAGTTAAATAAAGGTTAAAAAAAAAATCTATCTGCCTCTCAGATTTATCTGGAATGATATTTGTGCTCTGTCCTCACTGGAAATGTTGCTGGCCAAAACTTTCTCCTTCTCTCTCATCAGTGGTGAGTGGTAATTTATCTAATTGCTCTTCGAAGCGCCAGACTAAATGTCTTCATCCATTTTTACTAAATTAACCACACACACACATATTTGGCATGGCACGGCATGGCACGGCATGGGGAGATACGTCAGGGTCGGCCTCATTAATTTGATTACTGTGCGACTGTCCTGAGGAGAGGTTGGAGTTCCGTCTCGGGGGCGTGCTGGCGTTCACTCATCGATGATTTCCTCGTTCGCCCAGAGTTCCTGATTGGGTCTGGGAAGTACGGGAGAGGCCGGCGGGCTGTCCCATGTGAAAACAGTGTGGGTGTGCACACCTTGTGGTGCAATAACAGGCAGACCAGAGTTTTTGATTGAAGTGTTATAAGATATTAAATCAAATCCAACTGTATTTGTCACATGTGCCACAAGTGTAGACCTTACTGTGAAATTCTTACTTACAAGCCCTTAACCAACAGTGCAGTACAAGAAGAGTTAAGAAATAATTTACCAAATGAACTAAAGTAAAATATAAAAGATAATAAAAAGTAACACAATAAAATAACAATAACTAAGCTATATACAGGGGTACCGGGACCGAGTCAGTGTGGAGGCTATATACAGGGGTACCGGGACCGAGTCAGTGTGGAGGCTATATACAGGGGTACCGGGACCGAGTCAGTGTGGAGGCTATATACAGGGGTACCGGGACCGAGTCAATGTGGAGGCTATATACAGGGGTACCGGGACCGAGTCAGTGTGGAGGCTATATACAGGGGTACCGGGACCGAGTCAGTGTGTCCTCACTGGAAATGTTGCTGGCCAAAACTTTCTCCTTCTAGCTCATGGAGGCTATATACAGGGGTACCGGGACCGAGTCAGTGTGGAGGCTATATACAGGGGTACCGGGACCGAGTCAGTGTGGAGGCTATATACAGGGGTACCGGGACCGAGTCAGTGTGGAGGCTATATACAGGGGTACCGGGACCGAGTCAGTGTGGAGGCTATATACAGGGGTACCGGTACTGAGTCAGTGTGGAGGCTATATACAGAGTCAGTGTGGAGGCTATATACAGGGGTACCGGTACTGAGTCAGTGTGGAGGCTATATACAGAGTCAGTGTGGAGGCTATATACAGGGGTACCGGTACTGAGTCAGTGTGGAGGCTATATACAGGGGTACCGGGACCGAGTCAGTGTGGAGGCTATATACAGAGTCAGTGTGGAGGCTATATACAGGGGTACCGGTACTGAGTCAGTGTGGAGGCTATATACAGGGGTACCGGGACCGAGTCAGTGTGGAGGCTATATACAGGGGTACCGGGACCGAGTCAGTGTGGAGGCTATATACAGAGTCAGTGTGGAGGCTATATACAGGGGTACCGGTACTGAGTCAGTGTGGAGGCTATATACAGGGGTACCGGGACTGAGTCAGTGTGGAGGCTACATACAGAGTCAGTGTGGAGGCTATATACAGGGGTACCGGTACTGAGTCAGTGTGGAGGCTATATACAGGGGGTACCGGGACCGAGTCAGTGTGGAGGCTATATACAGGGGTACCGGGACCGAGTCAGTGTGGAGGCTATATACAGGGGGTACTGGTACCGAGTCAGTGTGGAGGCTATATACAGGGGGTACTGGTACCGAGTCAGTGTGGAGGCTATATACAGGGGGTACTGGTACCGAGTCAGTGTGGAGGCTATATACAGGGGGGGTCAATGTGGCTATACGGGAGAGTCAGTGTGGAGGCTATATACAGGGGTACTGGGACCGAGTCAGTGTGGAGGCTATATACAGGGGGTACTGGTACCGAGTCAGTGTGGAGGCTATATACAGGGGGTACTGGTACCGAGTCAGTGTGGAGGCTATATACAGGGGTACCGGGACCGAGTCAGTGTGGAGGCTATATACAGGGGGTACTGGTACAGAGTCAATGTGGAGGCTATATACAGGGGGTACTGGTACCGAGTCAGTGTGGAGGCTATATACAGGGGGTATACAGGGGGACCGAGTCAGTGTGGAGGCTATATACAGGGGGTACTGGTACAGAGTCAATGTGGAGGCTATATACAGGGGTACCGGGACCGAGTCAGTGTGGAGGCTATATACAGGGGTACCGGGACCGAGTCAGTGTGGAGGCTATATACAGGGGGTACCGGGACCGAGTCAGTGTGGAGGCTATATACAGGGGTACCGGGACCGAGTCAGTGTGGAGGCTATATACAGGGGGTACCGGGACCGAGTCAGTGTGGAGGCTATATACAGGGGGTACCGGGACCGAGTCAGTGTGGAGGCTATATACAGGGGGTACCGGGACCGAGTCAGTGTGGAGGCTATATACAGGGGGTACTGGTACAGAGTCAGTGTGGAGGCTATATACAGGGGTACCGGGACCGAGTCAGTGTGGAGGCTATATACAGGGGGTACTGGTACAGAGTCAATGTGGAGGCTATATACAGGGGTACCGGGACCGAGTCAGTGTGGAGGCTATATACAGGGGTACCGGGACCGAGTCAGTGTGGAGGCTATATACAGGGGGTACTGGTACAGAGTCAATGTGGAGGCTATATACAGGGGTACCGGGACCGAGTCAGTGTGGAGGCTATATACAGGGGTACCGGGACCGAGTCAGTGTGGAGGCTATATACAGGGGTACCGGGACCGAGTCAGTGTGGAGGCTATATACAGGGGTACCGGGACCGAGTCAGTGTGGAGGCTATATACAGGGGGTACCGGGACCGAGTCAGTGTGGAGGCTATATACAGGGGTACCGGGACCGAGTCAGTGTGGAGGCTATATACAGGGGTACCGGGACCGAGTCAGTGTGGAGGCTATATACAGGGGTACCGGGACCGAGTCAGTGTGGAGGCTATATACAGGGGTACCGGGACCGAGTCAGTGTGGAGGCTATATACAGGGGTACCGGGACCGAGTCAGTGTGGAGGCTATATACAGGGGTACCGGGACCGAGTCAGTGTGGAGGCTATATACAGGGGTACCGGGACCGAGTCAGTGTGGAGGCTATATACAGGGGTACCGGGACCGAGTCAGTGTGGAGGCTATATACAGGGGTACCGGGACCGAGTCAGTGTGGAGGCTATATACAGGGGTACCGGGACCGAGTCAGTGTGGAGGCTATATACAGGGGTACCGGGACCGAGTCAGTGTGGAGGCTATATACAGGGGTACCGGGACCGAGTCAGTGTGGAGGCTATATACAGGGGTACCGGGACCGAGTCAGTGTGGAGGATATATACAGGGGTACCGGGACCGAGTCAGTGTGGAGGCTATATACAGGGGTACCGGGACCGAGTCAGTGTGGAGGCTATATACAGGGGTACCGGGACCGAGTCAGTGTGGAGGCTATATACAGGGGTACCGGGACCGAGTCAGTGTGGAGGCTATATACAGGGGTACCGGGACCGAGTCAGTGTGGAGGCTATATACAGGGGTACCGGGACCGAGTCAGTGTGGAGGCTATATACAGGGGTACCGGGACCGAGTCAGTGTGGAGGCTATATACAGGGGTACCGGGACCGAGTCAGTGTGGAGGCTATATACAGGGGTACCGGGACCGAGTCAGTGTGTGGGGGTTCAGGTAATAGGTCATTTGTTCATAGGTAGGTAGTGGTGAAGTGACTATGCACTGACAATAAACAACGAGTAGTAGCAGTGTACAAAACAAATGGGGGGGGGGGTCAATGTAATAGTTTGGTGGCCATTTGATTAATCGATCAGCAGTCTTATGGCTTGGAGGTAGAAGCTGGGAGCCTTTTGGTCCTAGACTTGGCGCTCCGGGTACCGCGTGCCATGTGGTAGCAGAGAACACTGTCTATAATCTGGGTGACTGGAGTCTCTGTCAATTTTATGGGCTTTCTTCTGACACTGCCTATTATACAGGTCCTGGATGGCAGGAAGCTTGGCCCCAGTGATGTACTGGGCCGTAAATTCAGATGACGAGCAGTTGCCATACCAGGCGGTGATGCAACCAGTCTGCAACTGGATCCTGGACTTAAAAGCTATAGACCTTTTTGAGGATTTGGGGACCCATGACAAATCTTTTCAGTCTCCTGAGGGGAAGAGATTTTGTCGTGCCCTCTTCAAGACTGTCTTGATGTGTTTGGACCATGATTGTTTGTTGCTGATGGGGACAACAAGGAACTTGAAACTCTCGACCCGCTCCACTACAGCCCCGTTGATGTTAATGGGGGGCTGTTCGGCCTGTGTTTTCCTATAGTCCCACGATCAGCTCCTTTGTCTTGCTCACATTGAGGGAGAGGTTGTTGTCCTGGCACCACACAGCCAGTTTTCTGACCTCCTCCTTATAGGCCGTCTCATCGTTGTCGGTGATCAGACCTACCACTGTTGTGTTGTCAGTAAACTTAATGATGGTGTTGGAGTCTTGCTTGGCCACGTAGTCGTGGGTGAAAAGGGAGTACAGGAGGGGACTAAGTACACAACCCTGAGGGGCTCCAGTGTTGAGGACCAGCGTGGCAGATGTGTTGTTGCCTACCCTTACCACCTGGGGGCGACCCATCAGGAAGTCCAGGATCCAGTTGCAGAGGGAGGTGTTTAGTCCCGGGGTTCTTAGCTTAGTGATGAGCTTTGAGGGCACTATGGTGTTGAACGCTGAGCTGTAGTCAATGAATAGCATTCTCACATGGAATGCGATTGAAATTGCATCATCTGTGGATCTGTTGGGGGGGTATGCAAATTGGAGTGGGTCTAGGGTATCCGGGAGGATGCTGTTGATGTAAGCCATAACCAGCCTTTCAAAGCACTTCATGGCTACCGACGTGAGTGCTAAGGGGCGGTAATCATTTAGGCAGGTTACCTTCCCTTCCTTGGGCACAGGGACTATGGTGGTCTGCTTGAAACATGTAGGTATTACAGACTCTGTCATGGAGAGGTTGAAAATGTCAGTGAAGACACTTGCCAGTTTGATGCTTTGAGTACACGTCCTTGTAATCAATCTGGCCCCGCGGCTTTGTGAATGTTGACCTGTTTAAAGGTCTTGCTCACATTGGCTACTGAGAGTGTTATCACACAGTCATCCAGAACAGCTGGTGCGCTCGTGTATGCTTCAGTGTTGCTTGCCTCGAACCGAGCATCACTGCTCTGGACGATTCTGACCTAGAATACGTGGACAACTACAAATACCTAGATGTCTGGCTAGACTGTAAACTCTCCTTCCAGACTCATATCAAACATCCCCAATCCAAAATCAAATCTAGAATTGGCTTTCTATTTCGCAACAAAGCCTCCATCACTCAAGCCGCCAAACTTACCCTAGTAAAACTGACTATCCTACCGATCTTTGACTTCGGCGATGTCATTTACAAAATAGCCACCAACACTCTACTTAGCAAATTGGATGTAGACTATCACAGTGCCATCCGTTTTGTTGCCAAAGCGCCTTATACCACCCACCACTGCGACCTGTATGATCTAGTCGGCTGGCCCTCACTACATATTCGCCTTATCTCAGCTCACTGGTCACGATAACAACACCCACCGTAGCACGCGCTCCAGCAGGTATATCTCACTGGTCATCCCCAAAGCCAACACCTCCTTTGGCCACCTTTCCTTCTAGTTCTCTGCTGCCAGTGACTGGAACGAAATGCAAAAATCGCTGAATCTGGAGACTTACATTTTCCCCACTAACTTTAAACATCAGCTATATGACTATATAGACTTCTGTTTCTGTGAGAAGTCTTTGAAACAAGCAGCTGCTGTCTTGGTTGTTAGAGTAACAGGTTAAAAGTGTCATGTGTTTTGATAGATCATCTTATTTCCACAGTTCCTGAACAGCAGAAAGCTGCAGCTCCCATTTCATCTACCCAGTCAATCAGACTGCATTGTAGAGTATTCTCCTGCGGATCAGAATGTACAGCATTGAGGCTGTTAGTAATCATTCCACTTAGTAATCATTCTACTTAGTAATCATTCCACTAAGCCAAACCCTCCTCTTCTTTCCTGTGCTCACTAAAGCACCATGAGCTGAGCAGACCATTAAGTCTGGCATATCTCTCTCTCTCTCTCTCTCTCTCTCTCTCTCTCTCTCTCTCTCTCCTCTCTCTCTCTCTCTCTCTCTCTCTCTCTCTCTCTCTCTCTCTCTCTCTCTCTCTCTCTCTCTCTCTCTCTCCCTCTCCCTCTCCCTCTCTCTCTCTCTCTCTCTCTCTCTCTCTCTCTCTCTCTCTCTCTCTCTCTCTCTCTCTCTCCCTCTCTCTCTCTCTCTCTCTCTCTCTCTCTCTCTCTCTCTCTCTCTCTCTCTCTCTCTCTCTTGCTTTTTATTTCTCTTTATCTATCTTTATCTCTCTTGCTCTCTTTTGCTCACTCTTGCTCTCTCTTCTCTCTCTCTCTCTAAATTCAATTCAATTCAAGGGCTTTATTGGCATTATTGGCATGGGAAACATGTGTAAACAAGCAAGTGAGGTAGATAATATATAAAGTTAATATATAAAGTGAAATAAACAATACAAATTAACAGTAAACATTACACATACAGAAGTTTCAAAACAATAAAGACATTACAAATGTCATATTATATATATATACAGTGCTTTAACCATGTACAAATGGTTAAGGTATACAAGGGAAAATAAATTAGCATAAATATGGGTTGTATTTACAATGGTGTTCTTCACTGGTTGCCCTTTTCTTGTGGCAACAGGTCACAAATCTTGCTGCTGTGATGGCACACTGTGGAATTTCCCCCAGTAGATATGAGAGTTTATTTTGATAATTGGATTTGTTTTCAAATTCTTTGTGGGTCTGTGTAATCTGAGGGAAATATGTGTCTCTAATATGGTCATACATTGGGCAGGAGGTTAGGAAGTGCAGCTCAGTTTCCACCTCATTTTGTGGGCAGTGAGCACATAGCCTGTCTTCTCTTGAGAGCCATGTCTGCCTACGGCGGCCTTTCTCAATAGCAAGGCTATGCTCACTGAGTCTGTACATAGTCAAAGCTTTCCTTAATTTTGCGTCAGTCACAGTGGTCAGGTATTCTGCCGCTGTGTACTCTCTTGCTCTCTCTCTTGCTCTTTCTTGCTCACTCTTGCTCTCTCTTGCTCTCTCTCTTGCTCTCTCTCTTGCTCTCTCTTGCTCTCTCTTGCTCTCTCTCTCTTGCTCTCTCTTGCTCTCTCTCTTGCTCTCTCTTGCTCTCTCTTGCTCTCTCTCTCTTGCTCTCTCTTGCTCTCTCTTGCTCTCTCTTGCTCTCTCTCTTGCTCTCTCTCTTGCTCTCTCTTGCTCTCTCTCTTGCTCTCTCTCTTGCTCTCTCTCTTGCTCTCTCTCTTGCTCTCTCTTGCTCTCTCTCTTGCTCTCTCTCTTGCTCTCTCTTGCTCTCTCTTTTTCTCACTTGCTCACTCTTGCTCTCTCTTGCTCTCTCTCTTGCTCTCTCTCTTGCTCTCTCTTGCTCTCTCTTGCTCTCTCTCTCTTGCTCTCTCTCTTGCTCTCTCTCTTGCTTTTTATCTCTCTCTCGCTCTTGCTCTCTCCTGCTCTCTCTCTCTTGCTCTCTCTTGCTCTCTCTTTCTCTCACTTGCTCTCTCTTGCTCTCTCTCTTGCTCTCTCTTTCTCTCTCTCTTGCTTTTTATCTCTCTTTATCTCTCTTTATCTCTCTCTCTTGCTCTCTCTCTTGCTCTCTCTTGCTCTCTCTCTTTCTCTCTCTTGCTCTCTCTCTTGCTCTCTCTCTTGCTCTCTCTTGCTCTCTCTTTTTCTCACTTGCTCTCTCTTGCTCTCTCTCTTGCTCTCTCTCTTGCTTTTTATCTCTCTCTCGCTCTTGCTCTCTCCTGCTCTCTCTCTTGCTCTCTCTTGCTCTCTCTTTCTCTCACTTGCTCTCTCTTGCTCTCTCTCTTGCTCTCTCTTTCTCTCTCTCTTGCTTTTTATCTCTCTTTATCTCTCTTTATCTCTCTCTCGCTCTTGCTCTCTCCTGCTCTCTCTCTCTTGCTCTCTCTCTTGCTCTCTCTTGCTCTCTCTTGCACTTTCTTGCTCTCTCTTTCTCTCTCTTGCTCTCTCTCTTGCTCTCTCTCTTGCTCTCTCTTGCTCTCTCTCTTGCTCTCTCTTTCTCTCTCTCTTGCTTTTTATCTCTATCTCTCTTTATCTCTCTCTCTCACTCTTGCTCTCTCCTGCTCTCTCTCTTGCTCTCTCTTGCTCTCTCTTGCTCTCTCTTGCTCTCTCTCTCTCTTGGTCTCTTGCTGTCTTGCTCTCTCTTGCTCTCTCTCTTGCTCTCTCTTTCTCTCTCTCTTGCTTTTTATCTCTATCTCTCTTTATCTCTCTCTCTCACTCTTGCTCTCTCCTGCTCTCTCTCTTGCTCTCTCTTGCTCTCTCTTGCTCTCTCTCTCTCTTGGTCTCTTGCTGTCTTGCTCTCTCCTGCTCTCTCTCTTGCTCTCTCTTGCTCTCTCTTGCTCTCTCTTGCTCTCTCTCTCTCTTGGTCTCTTGCTCTCTTGCTCTCTCTTGCTCTCTCTCTTGCTCTCTCTCTCTTGCTCTCTCTCTTGTTATCTCTTCTCTCTCTCTCTCTTGCTCTCTCTTGCTCTCTCTCTTGCTCTCTCTTGCTTTTTCTCTCTCTCTTTTTGCTTGCTCTCTCTCTTGCTCTCTCTTGCTCTCTCTCTCTCTTCTCTTGCTCTCTCTTGCTCTCTCTTTCTCTCTCTTGCTCTCTCTTTCTCTCTCTTCTTGCTCTCTCTCTTGCTTTATCTCTCTCTTGCTCTCTCTTGCTCTCTTGCTCTCTCCCTTGCTCTCTCTCTCTCTTGCTCTCTCTCTTTCTCTCTCTTGCTCTCTCTTGCTCTCTCTTGCTCTCTCTTTCTCTCTCTCTTGCTTTTTTCTCTATCTCTCTTTATCTTCTCTTATCTCTCTCTCTCTTGCTCTCTCTTCTCTCTCTCTTGCTCTCTCTCTCTCTTGCTCTCTCTTGCTCTCTCTTGCTCTCTCTCTCTTGCGCTCTCTTTCTCTCTCTTGCTCTCTCTCTTGCTCTCTCTCTTGCGCTCTCTTGCTCTCTCTCTTGCTCTCTCTCTCTCTCTCTCTTTTTTCTCCCTCTCTTTGCTCTCTCTCTCTTGCTCTCTCTCTTGCTCTCTCTCTTGCTCTCTCTTGCTCTCTCTTGCTCTCTCTTTCTCTTCTCTTGCTCTCTCTTGCTCTCTCTCTCTTGCTCTCTCTCTTGCTCTCTCTCTTGCTCTCTCTCTCTTCTCTCTCTCTTGCTCTCTCTGCTTCTTGCTCTCTCTCTCTTTCGCTCTCTCTTGCTCTCTTCTCTTGCTCTCTCTCTCTTGTCTTCTCTCTTGCTCTCTCTCTTGCTCTCTCTTGCTCTCTCTCTCTCTCTCTTCTCTCTCTCTTGTCTCTCTCTCTTGCTCTCTCTTGCTCTCTCTCTTGCTCTCTCTTCTTGCTCTCTCTTGCTCTCTCTTGCTCTCTCTCTTGCTCTCTCTTGCTCTCTCTGCTCTCTTGCTCTCTCTCTTGCGCTCTCTTGAGCTCTCTCTTTGCTCTCGCTCTCTCTTGCTCTCTCTTTCTCTTTCTCTCTTCTTCTCTCTCTCTTGCTCTCTCTCTTGCTTTCTCTCTCTTGCTCTCTCTTGCTCTCGCTCTCTTGCTCTCTCTTTCTCTCTCTTGCTCTCTTGCTCTCTCTTCTCTCTCTTGCTCTCTCTCTTGCTCTCTCTTGCGCTCTCTCTTGCTCTCTCTCTTGCTCTCTCTCTCTTGTTCTCTCTTGCTCTCTCTCTTGCTCTCTCTTGCTCTCTCTTGCTCTCTCACCCCGCTCTCTTTCTCTTGTTCTCTCTTGCTCTCTCTCTCTTGCTCTCTCTCTTGCTCTCTCTCTTTCTTCTCTCTTGCTTTTTATCTCTTCTTTATCTCTCTTTCTCTCTCTCTCGCTCTTGCTGTCTCCTGCTCTCTCTCTTGCTCTCTCTTGCTCTCTCTTTCTCTCTCTTGCTCTCTCTTGCTCTCTCTTTCTCTCTCTTGCTCTCTCTCTTGCTCTCTCTCTTGCTCTCTCTTGCTCTCTCTCTTGCTCTCTCTTTCTCTCTCTCTTGCTTTTTATCTCTATCTCTCTTTATCTCTCTCTCACTCTTGCTCTCTCCTGCTCTCTCTCTTGCTCTCTCTTGCTCTCTCTTGCTCTCTCTCTCTCTTGGTCTCTTGCTCTCTTGCTCTCTCTTGCTCTCTCTCTTGCTCTCTCTCTCTTGCTCTCTCTCTTGTTCTCTCTTGCTCTCTCTCTTGCGCTCTCTCTTGCGCTCTCTTGCTCTCTCTCTTGCGCTCTCTTGCTCTCTCTCTTGCGCTCTCTTTCTCTCTCTTGCTCTCTCTTTCTCTCTCTCTTGCTCTCTCTTGCTCTCTCTCTTGCTCTCTCTTGTGCTCTCTTGCCCTCCCTTTCTCTCTCTTGCTCTCTCTTTCTCTCTCTCTTGCTCTCTCTCTTGCTCTCTCTTGCTCTCTCTCTTGCTCTCTCTCTTGCTCTCTCTTGCTCTCTCTTGCTCTTCTCTCTTGCTCTCTCTCTTGCGCTCTCTCTTGCGCTCTCTTGCTCTCTCTTGCTCTCTCTCTTGCTCTCTCTCTTGCTCTCTCTTTCTCCCTCTTGCTCTCTCTCTCTTGCTCTCTCTTTCTCTCTCTCTTGCTCTCTCTTGCTCTCTCTCTTGCTCTCTCTTGCGCTCTCTTGCTCTACCTTTCTCTCTCTTGCTCTCTCTTGCTCTCTCTCTTGCT
>NC_060185.1:92418052-92560552 GCF_021184085.1 Oncorhynchus gorbuscha
GTTCTGTAGTGTTCCTAGTGTTCCGTAGTGTTCCCAGTGTTCTGTAATGTTCGCAGTGTTCCATAGTGGTCCCCAAAGTTCTGTAGTGCCCCCAGTTTTCCGTAGTGTTCAGTAGTGTTCCCAGTGTTCTGTAGCGTTCCCCATTGTAGTGATCCTAGTGTTTTGTAGTGTTCAGAGTGTTCCATAAGGTTCCCTAGTGTTCTGTAGTGTTGCCAGTGTCCCATAGTTTTCCCAGTGTTCCATAATGTTCCCCAGTGTTCTGTAGGGTTCCCAGTGTTCTGTAGTGTTCCCAGTGTTCTGAAGTGTTCCGTAGTGTTCAGTAGTGTTCCCAGTGTTCCGTAGTATTCCCAGTGATCACAGTGTTCCGTAGTGTTCAGTAGTGTTCCCAGTGTTCCGTAGTATTCCCAGTGTTCCCAGTGTTCCGTAGTGTTCCCAGTGCTCCAGTGTTCCGTAGTGTTCCCAGTGCTCCGTAGTATTCCCAGTGATCACAGTGTTCCGTAGTGTTCCAAGTGTTCCATAGTATTGCCCAGTGTTCTGTAGCGTTCCCCATTGTAGTGATCCTAGTGTTTTGTAGTGTTCAGAGTGTTCCATAAGGTTCCCTAGTGTTCTGTAGTGTTGCCAGTGTCCCATAGTTTTCCCAGTGTTCCATAATGTTCCCCAGTGTTCCATGGTGTTCCCAATGTTCCGTAGTGTTCCCAGTGTTCTGTAGTGTTCCCAATGTTCTGTAGTGTTCCCAGTGATCACAGTGTTCCGTAGTGTTCCAAGTGTTCCATAGTATTCCCCAGTGTTCCGTAGTGTTCCCAGTGTTCCGTAGTGATCCTAGTGTTTTGTAGTGTTCAGAGTGTTCCATAAGGTTCCGTAGTGTTCTGTAGTGTTCCCCCTTGTTATACATTTACATTTACATTTAAGTCATTTAGCAGACGCTCTTATCCAGAGCGACTTACAAATTATGTAGTGTTCCCAGTGTTCCATAATGTTCCCCAGTGTTCTGTAGTGTTCCTAGTGTTCCATAGTGTTCCCAGCGTTCCGTAGTGTTCCCAGTGTTCTGTAATGTTCCCAGTGTTCCATAGTGTTCCCAGTGTTCCGTAGTCTTCCCAGTGTTCCGTAGTGTTCCCAGTGTTCCGTAGTGTTCCCAGTTTTCCGTAGTGTTCCAAGTGTTCTGTAATGTTCCCAGTGTTCCAAGTGTTCCCAGTGTTCCGTAGTGTTCCCAGTGTTCCGTAGTGTTCCCAGTGCGTAGTGTTCCCAGTTTTCCGTAGTGTTCCTAGTGTTTTGTAGTGTTCCCAGTGTTCTATAGTGTTCCAAGTGTTCCGTAGTGTTCCCCAGTGTTCTGTAATGTTTTCCAATATTCCTTAGTGTTCCCAGTGTTCCGTAGTGTTCCCAGTGTTCCGTAATGTTCCCAGTTTTCCATAGTGTTCCCAGTGTTCTATAGTGTTCCCAGTATTCCGTAGTGTCCCCAGTGTTCCATAATGTTTGTAGTGTTCCCAGTGTTCTATAGTGTTCCACGTGTTCCGTAGTGTTCCCCAATGTTCTGTAATGTTTCCCAATATTCCTTAGTGTTCCCAGTGTTCTGTAGTGTTCTGTAGTGTTCCAAGTGTTCCGCAGTGTTCCCCAATGTTCTGTAATGTCCCCAGTTTTCTGTAGTGTTCCAAGTGTAGGTTTCCCAGTGTTTCCAGTGTTCCGTAGTGTCCCCAGTGTTCTGTAGTGTTCCCGAGCGTTCCTTAGTGTTCCCAGTTTTCCGTAGTGTTCCTTAGTGTTCCCAGGTGTCCATAATGTTCCCCAGTGTTCCGTAGTGTTTCTATTGTTCTGTATTATTCCCTGTGTTCCGTAGTGTTCCCAGTGTTCCATAGTGTTCCCAGTGTTCCATAATGTTCCCAGTGTTCCGTAGTGTTCCTAGTGTTCTGTAGTGTTCCCAGTGCTCCATGGTGTCCCTAGTTTTCGTGGTGTTCCGCAGTGTTCTGTAGTGTTCCCAGTGTTCTGTAGTGTCCCCAGTGTTCCGTAGTGTTCCCAGTGTTCTGTAGTGTCCCCAGTGTTCTGTAGTGTTCCCAGTGTTCCATAGTGTTCCCAGTGTTCTGTAGTGTTCCCAGTGTTCTGTAGTGTCCCAGTGTTCCGTAGTGTTCCCAGTGTTCTGTAGTGTTCCCAGTGTTCTGTAGTGTTCCCTGTGTTCTGTAGTGTCCCCAGTGTTCCGTAGTGTTCCCAGTGTTCCGTAGTGTTCCCAGTGTTCTGTAGTGTTCCCAGTGTTCTGTAGTGTTCCCAGTGTTCTGTAGTGTACCCAGTGTTCCGTAGTGTTCCCAGTGTTCCGTAGTGTTCCAGGTGTTCCGTAGTGTTCCCAGTGTTCTGTAGTGTTCCCAGTGTTGTGTAGTGTTCCCAGTGTTCTGTAGTGTCCCCAGTGTTCCGCAGTATTCCTAGTGTTCCGTAGTGTTCCCAGTGTTCCGTAGTGTTCCCAGTGTTCCGTAGTGTTCCGTAGTGTTCCCAGTGTTCCGTAGTATTCCTAGTGTTCCGTAGTGTTCCCAGTGTTCCGTAGTGTTCCCAGTGTTCCGTAGTGTTCCGTAGTGTTCCCAGTGTTCCGTAGGGATGTGATCCACCCACTTCCCCTTCACTAATTGCTTTTTTGATGGGGCTGCCTTTTCCTTGTATCACCCACTATTAGTACCTAACATTAGACCACTTCTACCAAATCAAGATACCTGACCCTTGGGTCCTGGATCCCAGACGGAACAGATCTCACACTAGACTGCTGGGGAAGAAAAAACAATAACAACTTTGTTTTGAAGTGTCCATCCAACCTACCAGTGAAGCGGATCATTTGAAGAAAACCATATGCACCGGCATCTGCTTTCTCGTGACTTCTAGCAAACTGAACGGCAGAGTAGCTACAGAGTCTAGAGGAGCGCCGTGCGCTGAGCCACTGTTTTTAAATGGAATAGCCATCTGTCTCTCTTTTCTTCGGCAGCGAGAGCTTTTCTTGGCACGAAGGGACAAGCCACTCTTCTACGACTCTCTGAAATAAAGGAGTCTTCACAGACAAGTTAAGTGTCAACTGCTCATTCAACTGTAGAGGGACAGAAGAAAACAGTCTTCATTGGAAGTCCAACATGTGACATTGTAAAAAAAAATGGACAAAATACAGATCTCATTGTAAAAAATGGACAAAATACAGATCTCATTGTAAAAAATGGACAAAATACAGATCTCATTGTAAAAAATGGACAAAATTCAGATCTCATTGTAAAAAATGGACAAAATACAGATCTCATTGTAAAAAATGGACAAAATACAGATCTCATTGTAAAAAATGGACAAAATACAGATCTCATTGTAAAAAATGGACAAAATACAGATCTCATTGTAAAAAAGCGGTCCAGATATGATGACTTACAGTCATGTGTGCATACATTCACTGGGCCAGCATACAAGCGCCATGCTCTACCAACTGAGCTCAGGACAAAATACAGATCTCATAAAAAATTATCTCATTGTAAAAAAGCGGTCCAGATATGATGCTTATGACACTGCCAGCATATGAAGTCAACTGAATATTATCCGACACACATCGCTTATACACTGTTCTGTTCACACCAGAAAGTTGATCTGACCATTTAGCCCTATTCACGTTAAAAATACTAGGAAAATTGTGGCATATAGTTGAGGCATTAGTACGTTGTGGTACGTTACCTCGGCAGGTAGCCTAGCAGTTAAGAGCATTGGGCCGGTAACAATTAAAAATGATAATTATAATCTAATTTGGTTGGTGCTTATTATATTCATCCTATGTAACACATGTGCAAGTGTTCATTAATATGCATGTGTGAAAGGTTGCTGGGTCAAATCCCTGACTGAAGGGAAAAACCTGTCGATGTTCCCCTTGAGCAAGGCACTTAACCTTTAATTGCTCCTGTCACTCTGGATAAGAGCGTCTGCTAAATGACTGAAATGTAAATGTAAGTAATACCCTCCTACAATTCATCCTAACCTATCATCACCCACTCTACTCTACCCAGATTGTCCCTAATGCCACAAAAGGAAATGGAGTTAAACACTGGAGAGGAAATGAGAGGAAAAGTTCAATAAAAGCCTTAGTCTCAGTCTCTTTTCAGGGTTATAATGGCTAGCTGCTAATGAGGGCTACTGCTATGGCTTGGACTGAATGGGAGAGGAGGGACTCTTGAGAGCCTGCTTCACTCTGTCTATTTAACTGTCTGTGTTCAAGCTAGACAGTACACGCTGTCCGTGACATGAAATGCATATAGTGGGTTAATGTGTAATTCAGTATAAGGGAAATGGTGGCTGGTGGTGTTGATAATAAGTCCACGTTGTAATCCCTTGATAAGATAGTAAATATGTCCCATTCCACTGACCTCCCTTCCGTTCCACTGACCTCCCTTCCGTTCCACTGACCTCCCTTCCGTTCCACTGACCTCCCTTCCGTTCCACTGACCTCCCTTCCGTTCCACTGACCTCCCTTCCGTTCCACTGACCTCCCTTCCGTTCCCTGACCTCCCTTCCGTTCCACTGACCTCCCTTCCACGTTCCACTGACCTCCCTTCCTTCCGACCTCCCTTTCCACTGACCTCCCCCTTCCCGTTCCACTGACACTCCCTTCCGTTCCGTTCCACACCTCCCTTGTTCCACTGACCTCCCTTCCGTTCCACTGACCTCCCTTCCGTTCCACTGACCTCCCTTCCGTTCCACTGACCTCCCTTCCGTTCCACTGACCTCCCTTCCGTTTCCGTTCCACTGACCTCCCTTCCGTTCCACTGACCTCCCTTCCGTTCCACTGACCTCCCTTCCGTTCCACTGACCTCCCTTCCGTTCCACTGACCTCCCTTCCGTTCCACTGACCTCCCTTCCGTTCCACTGACCTCCCTTCCGTTCCACTGACCTCCCTTCCGTTCCACTGACCTCCCCTCCCTTGAATTGTTATAACAGATGTCTTTAAAGATTTACTAATAGACTCAACTCTGTCTATTTTTCGTTAAATTGCCTAGTCCCGAAAGAAAGAAAAAAAACAACTGCTTTTCAAAGCTTCGTTGGCATTGATAACTCTGCTAATGACACTATGAATACAGGAATGTTCCACTCACCTTCAGGGCAGAGAGGAAGTGACCAATACAAGCTTTTACTAATTGATGAAAATAACACCCTGAGCCCCCTGTCACGGCCCAGTAAAGAAGTGAGGTGTTGTGAGAGTCTGGGCTGACAGGGGGCTTCTGCAGGTGCCTATTGTTTGTGCTCACCATGAGAGGTTTAGTTTAGGAGTTGGAGGGGAGGCCACTCTCCATAAGGGGTTAAGGAGTAGGAGGGGAGGCGGCTGGTTTGAACACGACCACTAGAAAAGGACCAAGGTTGGATTAGCTTGTTCCCATCGGTATGGGGCTATTCGTTTGGTAACGTCATTAGATGGCATTAAAGCGTTTCGCTTTTTCTTCCTTTATTCCCTCCAAACTCCCACAATGCTCTTGGGGATTAGTTGACTAGCAGCTTTAATTGACCGACTGCAGTCTCTCTATATTGATTGGACCGCAAAATGATGTTATTCCTTAGCTGCCGTTTGCTTTGATGGACTAGGAACAAGAGAGGACAAACTGATTAGTTACACCTCATAAAAAAAGATTTTACACTTTTTCTACTAACATTTAAATGTAAAAACTGACTATGTATTTACATGTTATTGTAAACTGAAATGTTGAAAATATAAATAACTTTTTTCCAGTGCTACAATAATGTCCAATACTGCTCGTTCTAATATTCCCAGGGACTTCTGGCTAAAACCGACACTTTTACTGAAACGTTGATTAATTAACGTGCACTGTCCCTGTAAACATAAACATGTACTGAAACTCAAAGAAATGAAAACCTCTGTGAGGTAATATGTTGCCTCCTACACATGATATTATTACGTAGGAAAGAACAGAGGAGACCATGTCCACATCCCTCACAACAGTAATGACAACTGGACCGAGTCACTCAGCAGTATACTTTTTAACGCCTTGTTTTTACCTGCTGCTAAAGTGCATCCTTTGTCCTGATCTTATTCACATTCTGATTGCACCCGCATTTTCTCAACTATATCTACACATGGTATTAAAATGGGCCTCGTATTCATCCACTTTGTCCACATTGTGACCATATTTCCTGCAAATTATTTGATAGCTATTCTTTATAAATAATAATAATAATATGTTATTATATATATATATATATATATATATATATATATATATATTATATATATATTTTTTTTTAAACATATTATATATAGAGTCATGAAGTTAATTGTGGCATCTGTCAATGATTTCAGAAGGTGGGATAATGATGATTTCAATGGTTTCTCTGTCCTTATCTGTCTACACTTGTAAGATATCCAGACACAATTTGTGCCTGAATACCTCCAGAGGTGGTCAGGAAGATCTGATCACAGTCAAATCACAATGTGTCTTTTAATCATCTAAACCTGTCTAAAAATGTGTTCTCTCCACCCTCCACCCTGTTCTCTCCACCCTCCACCCTGTTCTCTCCACCCTCCACCCTGTTCTCTCCACCCTCCACCCTCCACCCTGTTCTCTCCACCCTCCACCCTCCACCCTGTTCTCTACACCCTCCACCCTGTTCTCTCCACCCTGTTCTCTCCACCCTCCACCCTCCACCCTGTTCTCTACACCCTCCACCCTGTTCTCTCCACCCTCCACCCTGTTCTCTCCACCCTCCACCCTCCACCCTGTTCTCTCCACCCTCCACCCTCCACCCTGTTCTCTACACCCTCCACCCTGTTCTCTCCACCCTGTTCTTCCACCCTCCACCCTCCACCCTGTTCTCTACACCCTCCACCCTGTTCTCTCCACCCTCCACCCTGTTCTCTCCACCCTCCACCCTCCACCCTGTTCTCTCCACCCTCCACCCTCCACCCTGTTCTCTACACCCTCCACCCTCCACCCTGTTCTCTACACCCTCCACCCTGTTCTCTCCACCCTGTTCTCTCCACCCTGTTCTCTCCACCCTGTTCTCTCCACCCTCCACCCTGTTCTCTCCACCCTCCACCCTGTTCTCTCCACCCTCCACCCTGTTCTCTCCTCCCTCCACCTTCCACCCTGTTCTCTCCACCCTCCACCCTCCACCTTCCACCCTGTTCTCTCCACCCTCCACCCTCCACCTTCCACCCTGTTCTCTACACCCTCCACCTTCCACCCTGTTCTCTCCACCCTCCACCCTCCACCTTCCACCCTGTGCTCTACACCCTCCACCCTCCACCCTGTTCTCTCCACCCTCCACCCTCCACCCTGTTCTCTCCACCCTCCACCCTCCACCCTGTTCTCTCCACCCTCCACCCTGTTCTCTCCACCCTCCACCCTCCACCCTGTTCTCTCCACCCTCCACCCTCCACCCTCCACCCTGTTCTCTCCACCCTCCACCCTCCACCCTGTTCTCTCCACCCTCCACCCTCCACCCTGTTCTCTCCTCTGCTGTGAAGACTCAGGTACTTGACATGTGAGGTTTCTCTCTGCTGTGAAGACTCAGGTACTTGACATGTGAGGTTTCTGGGCACTTCTGGGCACTCATATGAATTACACCGGTTGGTCCACTCAAGAATTACACATAAGCTCCAAAGACACAGGCAATATTTGACATGTTCATTTGATATAATATGTTCTGGCAAATTGCTTAGAGTGGCAGTTGACACCTACAATTATCACAGGCATATAAACTGCAAATGAATCCAAGTGCCACAGCACTAGGCAGATACTAAGACAAGTTGAGGTGTTTCCATATGCTGTCTCGCTGACTGGCTTCAGATGTCCTTGCCAACATTACAACCGTACCTATTTAAAACATGTTTATGCTGCTTAGGCAGTGTAATAAGCACTAACAAATTAGATGATTTAGCAAAAGTGAATGGGAATGAGTCCTTGTGTATTTATAATTTAATTTCAAATCAGCAAAAGTGTCCCTGAACTGCGACCCTAGTGTCACTAAATGTAAACTAAGCAGTACAGGGACAGGTGTTTTGGGATATGGTTAAAGGTACTCGCCTCTCTCTGTAGATAATTATAGTGTGGCTAATGACTGATGCCAAGCTGCTGTACAGATGGTGATATGGTGGTCGCAGCTCTGCTCTCGTTGGAAATACACTGTATTCGGAAAGTATTCAGACCCCTTGAGTTTTTCCACATTTTGTTACGTTACAGCCTTATTCTAAAATAGATTAAATAAAAATAATCCTAAACGCAATACCCCATAATACCACAAAAACAGGTTTGAATTTCTTTTAGCAAATTTATTGAAAATAAAAACATGGAAATATCTTATTTACATAAGTTTTCAGACACTTTGATCATCCTTGAGATGTTTCTACAACTTGATAGGAGTCCCCCTGTGGTAAATTCAATTGATTGGACATGATTTGGAAAGGTACACACCTGTCTATACAAGGTCCCAGAGCAAAATGAGGTGGAAGGAATTGTCTGTAGAGCTCTGAGACAGGATTGTGTCGAGGCACAGATCTGGGGAAGGCTACCAAAACATTTCTGCAGCATTGAAGGTCCCTCAAGAACACAGTGGCCTCCATCATTCTTAAATGTAAGAAGGTTTGGAACCACCAAGACTCTTCCTAGAGCTGGCCGCCAGGCGAAACTGAGCAAATCGCGGGAGAAAGGCCTTGGGTTAGAGAGGTGACCAAGAACCCGATGGTCACTCTGACAGAGCTCCAGAGTTCCTCTGTGGAGATGGAAGAGCCTCCCAGAAGGACAACCATCTCTGCAGCACTCCACCAATCAGGCCTTTTGTGGTAGAGAGGTGAGACGGAAGCCACTCCTCTGTAAAAGGCACAGGATAGCCAAAAGACACTCTCAGACCATGAGAAACAAGATTCTCTGGTCTGATGAAACCAAGATTGAACTCTTTGGCCTGAATGCCAAGCGTCACAACTGGAGGAAACCTGGCACCATCCCTACGGTGAAGCATGGTGGTGGCAGCATCCTTCTGTGGGGATGTTTTTCAGCATCAAGGACTGGGAGACTAGTCAGGATTGAGGGAAAGAGGACCAGAGCAAAGTACAGAGATATCCTTGCTGAAAACCTGCTCCAGAGTGCTCAGGACCTCAGACTGAGGCAAAGGGTCACCTTCCAACAGGACAACGATCCTAAGCACACAGCCAAGACAAAACAGGAGTGGCTACAGGACAAGTCTCTGAATGTCCTTGAGTGGCCCAGCCAGAGCCCGGACTTGAACCTGATTGAACATCTCTGGAGAGACCTGAAAATAGTTTTGCAGCGATGCTCCCCATCCAACCTGACAGAGCTTGAGAGGATCTGTAGAGAAGAATGGGAGAAACTCCCCAAATATAGGTGTGCCAAGCTTATAGTATCATACCCAAGAAGACTTGAGGCTGTAATTGCTGCCAAAGGTGCTTCAATAAAGTACTGAGTAAAGGGTCTGAATACTTATGTAAATGTGATATTTCAGTTTCTATTTCAGTTTTAATAAATATGCAAACATTCCTGAAAACCTGTTTTTGCTTTGTCATTATGGGGCAATGTGTGCAGATTGATCAGGGAAAAAAGCAATTGAATCCATTTTAGAATAAGGTTGTAATGGGGGGCAGAAAAGGTCAAGGGGTCTGAATACTTCCTGAAGGCACATGTCAGTGATACCAGTAGTCTTAAAATAAATGACTCTGTTGATAATCACATAGGATCTCTATTAGAACTGAGAGCGAGAGTGAGAGAGAGAGAATGGTTAATGAGCTCATGAGTTCTTCTGTAAAGAAATATAGAATTAGAGTCAGATAAATGTAGATAAACTAGATTTTTTTTGCAAGGACTTACACAGGATACTGACCTCAACATTAAAACCTTCAATCCAAATCAAAATTCCACACCTAAGGCCTTGATTTTGGACTAAATTACCCGAATGGATTCTTACTACCAAGGACTATGAAGAAAACACTTCTAACAAACCAAAACCTGCAGAAGAAACCTGGAAATACCATCCAATGTGAGTGAGTGAGTGAGTGAGTGAGTGAGTGAGTGAGTGAGTGAGAGTGAGTGAGTGAGTGAGTGAGTGAGTGAGAGAGAGAGAGAGACATATGTGGTGTGTATGTGTGTATGTCTCAGTATTTACTGTAGGGCTCTTCTTTGACATTTGCTCTCTAAATGAGGAATGAAATATATTACTGCAGGTGTAAACAACATGTCTCTTATTGGGAAAACACTGCATTTTGAATGGCTGTTTTTGAGACTGAATTACATACAACTATGACGTTAAATGGAAGTAAATGATGATATGATAACTTTTGTGACCTTCATTAAATCGGTTTATCACTTTAAATGTAAACACACTCTCTCTTTCTCTCACACACACACACACACACACACACACACACACACACACACACACACACACACACACACACACACACACACACACACACACACACACACACACACACACACACACACACACACACACACATCCATCCCCTCTCTACAGTAGGCTTGTGGTCCCCTCCATCTCTCTACAGTAGGTATGTTGTCCCCTCCATCTCTCTACAGTAGGTCTGTGGTCCCCTCCACCTCCCTACAGTAGGTCTGTGGTCCCCTCCACCCTCCACCTCCCAACTGTAGGTCTGTGGTCCCCTCCACCCTCCACCTCTCTACAGTAGGTGTGTGGTCCCCTCCATCTCTCTACAGTAGGTCTGTGGTCCCCTCCACCTCCCTACAGTAGGTCTGTGGTCCCCTCCACCCTCCACCTCCCAACTGTAGGTCTGTGGTCCCCTCCACCCTCCACCTCTCTACAGTAGGTGTGTGGTCCCCTCCACCTCACTACAGCAGGTCTGTGGTCCCCTCGACCCTCCACCCTCCACCTCCCTACTCTAGGTCTGTGGTCCCCTCCACCCTCCACCTCTGTACAGTAGGTCTGTGGTCCACTCCACCCTCCACCTCTGTACAGTAGGTCTGTGGTCCCCTCCACCCTCCACCTCTCTACAGTAGGTCTGTGGTCCCCTCCACCCTCCACCTCTGTACAGTAGGTCTGTGGTCCACTCCACCCTCCACCTCTGTACAGTAGGTCTGTGGTCCCCTCCACCCTCCAACTCTCTACAGTAGGTCTGTGGTCCCCTCCACCCTCCACCTCCCTACTGTAGGTCTGTGGTCCCCTCCACCCTCCACCTCCCTACTGTAGGTCTGTGGTACCCTCCACCTCTCTACAGTAGGTCTGTGGTCCCTCCACCCTCCACCTCTCTACAGTAGGTCTGTGGTCCCTCCACCCTTCACCTATGTACAGTAGGTCTGTGGTCCCCTCCACCCTCCACCTCTCTACAGTAGGTCTGTGGTCCCTCCACCCTCCATCTCTCTACAGTAGGTCTGTGGTCCCCTCCACCCTCCACCTCCCTACTGTAGGTCTGTGGTACCCTCCACCTCTCTACAGTAGGTCTGTGGTCCCTCCACCCTTCACCTATGTACAGTAGGTCTGTGGTCCCCTCCACCCTCCACCTCGCTACAGTAGGTCTGTGGTCCCCTCCACCCTCCTTCTCCCTACAGTAGGTCTGTGGTCCCCTCCACCCTCCATTTCTCTACAGTAGGTCTGTGGTCCCCTCCACCCTCCACCTCTCTACAGTAGGTCTGTGGTCCCCTCCACCCTCCACCTCCTTACTGTAGGTCTGTGGTCCCCTCAACCTCTCTACAGTAGGTATGTGGTCCCCTCCACCATCCACCTCTCTACTGTAGGTCTGTGATCCCCTCCGCCTCTCTACAGTAAGTCTGTGGTCCCCTCCACCTCTCTACAGTAGGTCTGTGGTCCCTCCACCTCTCTACAGTAGGTCTGTGGTCCCTCCACCTCTCTACAGTAGGTCTGTGGTCCCCTCCACCTCTCTACAGTAGGTCTGTGGTCCCCTCCACCACTCTACAGTAGGTCTGTGGTCCCCTCCACCCTCCACCACTCTACAGTAGGTCTGTGGTCCCCTCCACCCTCCACCACTCTACAGTAGGTCTGTGGTCCCCTCCACACTCCACCTCTCTACAGTAGGTCTGAGGTCCCCTCCACCTCACTACAGTAGGTCTGTGGTCCCCTCCACCACTCTACAGTAGGTCTGTGATCCCCTCCGCCTCTCTACAGTAGGTCTGTGGTCCCCTCCACCCTCCACCTCTCTACAGTAGGTCTGTGGTCCCTTCCACCTCTCTACAGTAGGTCTGTGGTCCCCTTCATCTCTCTACAGTAGGTCTGTGGTCCCCTCTACCCTCCACCTCTCTACAGTAGGTCTGTGGTCCCCTCCACCTCTACAGTAGGTCTGTGGTCCCCTCCACCTCTCTACAGTAGGTCTGTGGTCCCCTCCACCTCTCTACAGTAGGTCTGTGGTCCCCTCTACCCTCCACCTCTCTACAGTAGGTCTGTGGTCCCCTCCACCTCTCTACAGTAGGTCTGTGGTCCCCTCCACCTCTCTACAGTAGGTCTGTGGTCCCCTCCACCTCTCTACAGTAGGTCTGTGGTCCCCTCCACCTCTCTACAGTAGGTCTGTGGTCCCCTCTACCCTCCACCTCTCTACAGTAGGTCTGTGGTCCCCTCCTCCTCTCTACAGTAGGTCTGTGGTCCCCTCCACCTCTCTACAGTAGGTCTGTGGTCCCCTCTACCCTCCACCTCTCTACAGTAGGTCTGTGGTCCCCTCCACCTCTCTACAGTAGGTCTGTGGTCCCCTCCACCTCTCTACAGTAGGTCTGTGGTCCCCTCCACCTCTCTACAGTAGGTCTGTGGTCCCCTCCACCTCTCTACAGTAGGTCTGTGGTCCCCTCCACCTCTCTACAGTAGGTCTGTGGTCCCCTCCACCTCTCTACAGTAGGTCTGTGGTCCCCTCCACCTCTCTACAGTAGGTCTGTGGTCCCCTCCACCTCTCTACAGTAGGTCTGTGGTCCCCTCCACCTCTCTACAGTAGGTCTGTGGTCCCCTCCACCCTCCACCTCTCTACAGTAGGTCTGTGGTCCCCTCCACCTCTCTACAGTAGGCCTGTGGTCCCCTCCACCACTCTACAGTAGGTCTGTGGTCCCCTCCACCCTCCACCACTCTACAGTAGGTCTGTGGTCCCCTCCACCCTCCACCACTCTACAGTAGGTCTGTGGTCCCCTCCACCCTCCACCTCTCTACAGTAGGTCTGTGGTCCCCTCCACCTCTCTACAGTAGGTCTGTGGTCCCCTCCACCTCTCTACAGTAGGTCTGTGGTCCCCTCCACCACTCTACAGTAGGTCTGTGGTCCCCTCCACCCTCCACCTCTCTACAGTAGGTCTGTGGTCCCCTCCACCTCCACCCTCCACCTCTCTACAGTAGGTCTGTGGTCCCCTCCACCTCTCTACAGTAGGTCTGTGGTCCCCCTCCACCTCTCTACAGTAGGTCTGTGGTCCCCTCCACCCTCCACCTCTCTACAGTAGGTCTGTGGTCCCCTCCACCTCTCTACAGTAGGTCTGTGGTCCCCTCCACCTCTCTACAGTAGGTCTGTGGTCCCCTCCACCTCTCTACAGTAGGTCTGTGGTCCCCTCTACCCTCCACCTCTCTACAGTAGGTCTGTGGTCCCCTCCACCTCTCTACAGTAGGTCTGTGGTCCCCTCCACCTCTCTACAGTAGGTCTGTGGTCCCCTCCACCTCTCTACAGTAGGTCTGTGGTCCCCTCCACCTCTCTACAGTAGGTCTGTGGTCCCCTCCACCTCTCTACAGTAGGTCTGTGGTCCCCTCCACCCTCCACCTCTCTACAGTAGGTCTGTGGTCCCCTCCTCCTCTCTACAGTAGGTCTGTGGTCCCCTCCACCTCTCTACAGTAGGTCTGTGGTCCCTCTACCCCCTCTACAGTAGGTCTGTGGTCCCCTCCACCTCTACAGTAGGTCTGTGGTCCCCTCCACCTCTCTACAGTAGGTCTGTGGTCCCCTCCACCTCTCTACAGTAGGTCTGTGGTCCCCTCCACCTCTCTACAGTAGGTCTGTGGTCCCCTCCACCTCTCTACAGTAGGTCTGTGGTCCCCTCCACCTCTCTACAGTAGGTCTGTGGTCCCCTCCACCTCTCTACAGTAGGTCTGTGGTCCCCTCCACCTCTCTACAGTAGGTCTGTGGTCCCCTCCACCTCTCTACAGTAGGTCTGTGGTCCCCTCCACCTCTCTACAGTAGGTCTGTGGTCCCCTCCACCTCTCTACAGTAGGTCTGTGGTCCCCTCCACCCTCCACCTCTCTACAGTAGGTCTGTGGTCCCCTCCACCTCTCTACAGTAGGCCTGTGGTCCCCTCCACCACTCTACAGTAGGTCTGTGGTCCCCTCCACCCTCCACCACTCTACAGTAGGTCTGTGGTCCCCTCCACCCTCCACCACTCTACAGTAGGTCTGTGGTCCCCTCCACCCTCCACCTCTCTACAGTAGGTCTGTGGTCCCCTCCACCTCACTACAGTAGGTCTGTGGTCCCCTCCACCACTCTACAGTAGGTCTGTGGTCCCCTCCACCTCTCTACAGTAGGTCTGTGGTCCCCTCCACCCTCCACCTCTCTACAGTAGGTCTGTGGTCCCCTCCACCTCTCTACAGTAGGCCTGTGGTCCCCTCCACCACTCTACAGTAGGTCTGTGGTCCCCTCCACCCTCCACCACTCTACAGTAGGTCTGTGGTCCCCTCCACCCTCCACCACTCTACAGTAGGTCTGTGGTCCCCTCCACCCTCCACCTCTCTACAGTAGGTCTGTGGTCCCCTCCACCTCACTACAGTAGGTCTGTGGTCCCCTCCACCACTCTACAGTAGGTCTGTGATCCCCTCCGCCTCTCTACAGTAGGTCTGTGGTCCCCTCCACCCTCCACCTCTCTACAGTAGGTCTGTGGTCCCCTCTACCCTCCAACTCTCTACAGTAGGTCTGTGGTCCCCTCCACCTCTCTACAGTAGGTCTGTGGTCCCCTCCACCTCTCTACAGTAGGTCTGTGGTCCCCTCCACCTCTCTACAGTAGGTCTGTGGTCCCCTCCATCTCTCTACAGTAGGTCTGTGATCCCCTCCACCCTCCACCTCTCTACAGTAGGTATGTGATCCCCTCCACCTCTCTACAGTAGGTCTGTGGTCCCCTCCACCTCTCTACAGTAGGTCTGTGGTCCCCTCCACCTCTCTACAGTAGGTCTGTGGTCCCCTCTACCCTCCACCTCTCTACAGTAGGTCTGTGGTCCCCTCCACCTCTCTACAGTAGGTCTGTGGTCCCCTCCACCTCTCTACAGTAGGTCTGTGGTCCCCTCCACCTCTCTACAGTAGGTCTGTGGTCCCCTCCACCTCTCTACAGTAGGTCTGTGGTCCCCTCCACCTCTCTACAGTAGGTCTGTGGTCCCCTCCACCTCTCTACAGTAGGTCTGTGGTCCCCTCCACCTCTCTACAGTAGGTATGTGGTCCCCTCCACCTCTCTACAGTAGGTCTGTGGTCCCCTCCATCTCTCTACAGTAGGTCTGTGGTCCCCTCCACCCCCCACCTCTCTACAGTAGGTCTGTGATCCCCTCCACCCTCCACCTCTCTACAGTAGGTCTGTGGTCCCCTCCACCTCTCTACAGTAGGTCTGTGGTCCCCTCCACCTCTCTACAGTAGGTCTGTGGTCCCCTCCACCTCTCTACAGTAGGTCTGTGGTCCCCTCCACCTCTCTACAGTAGGTCTGTGGTCCCCTCCACCTCTCTACAGTAGGTCTGTGGTCCCCTCCACCTCTCTACAGTAGGTCTGTGGTCCCCTCCACCACTCTACAGTAGGTCTGTGGTCCCCTCCACCCTCCACCACTCTACAGTAGGTCTGTGGTCCCCTCCACCCTCCACCTCTCTACAGTAGGTCTGTGGTCCCCTCCACCCTCCACCTCTCTACAGTAGGTCTGTGGTACCCTCCACCTCACTACAGTAGGTCTGTGGTCCCCTCCACCACTCTACAGTAGGTCTGTGATCCCCTCCGCCTCTCTACAGTAGGTCTGTGGTCCCCTCCACCCTCCACCTCTCTACAGTAGGTCTGTGGTCCCCTCTACCCTCCAACTCTCTACAGTAGGTCTGTGGTCCCCTCCACCTCTCTACAGTAGGTCTGTGATCCCCTCCGCCTCTCTACAGTAGGTCTGTGGTCCCCTCTACCCTCCAACTCTCTACAGTAGGTCTGTGGTCCCCTCTACCATCCACCTCTCTACAGTAGGTCTGTGGTCCCCTCCACCTCTCTACAGTAGGTCTGTGGTCCCCTCCACCTCTCTACAGTAGGTCTGTGGTCCCCTCCATCTCTCTACAGTAGGTCTGTGATCCCCTCCACCCTCCACCTCTCTACAGTAGGTATGTGGTCCCCTCCACCTCTCTACAGTAGGTCTGTGGTCCCCTCCACCCTCCACCTCTCTACAGTAGGTCTGTGGTCCCCTCCACCTCTCTACAGTAGGTCTGTGGTCCCCTCCACCTCTCTACAGTAGGTCTGTGGTCCCCTCCACCTCTCTACAGTAGGTCTGTGATCCCCTCCACCTCTCTACAGTAGGTCTGTGGTCCCCTCCACCTCTCTACAGTAGGTCTGTGGTCCCCTCCACCTCTCTACAGTAAGTCTGTGGTCCCCTCCACCTCTCTACAGTAGGTCTGTGGTCCCCTCCACCTCTCTACAGTAGGTCTGTGGTCCCCTCAATCTCTCTACAGTAGGTCTGTGGTCCCCTCCACCCTCCACCTCTCTACAGTAGGTCTGTGATCCCCTCCACCCTCCACCTCTCTACAGTAGGTCTGTGGTCCCCTCCACCTCTCTACATTAGGTCTGTGGTCCCCTCCACCTCTCTACAGTAGGTCTGTGGTCCCCTCCACCTCTCTACAGTAGGTCTGTGGTCCCCTCCATCTCTCTACAGTAGGTCTGTGGTCCCCTCCACCTCTCTACAGTAGGTCTGTGGTCCCCTCCACCACTCTACAGTAGGTCTGTGGTCCCCTCCACCCTCCACCACTCTACAGTAGGTCTGTGGTCCCCTCCACCCTCCACCTCTCTACAGTAGGTCTGTGGTCCCCTCCACCCTCCACCTCTCTACAGTAGGTATGTGGTCCCCTCCACCTCTCTACAGTAGATCTGTGGTCCCCTCCACCCTCCACCACTCTACAGTAGGTCTGTGGTCCCCTCCACCCTCCACCTCTCTACAGTAGGTCTGTGGTCCCCTCCACCCTCCACCACTCTACAGTAGGTCTGTGGTCCCCTCCACCCTCCACCACTCTACAGTAGGTCTGTGGTCCCCTCCACCCTCCACCTCTCTACAGTAGGTCTGTGGTCCCCTCCACCTCACTACAGTAGGTCTGTGGTCCCCTCCACCACTCTACAGTAGGTCTGTGATCCCCTCCGCCTCTCTACAGTAGGTCTGTGGTCCCCTCCACCCTCCACCTCTCTACAGTAGGTCTGTGGTCCCCTCTACCCTCCAACTCTCTACAGTAGGTCTGTGGTCCCCTCCACCTCTCTACAGTAGGTCTGTGGTCCCCTCCACCTCTCTACAGTAGGTCTGTGGTCCCCTCCACCTCTCTACAGTAGGTCTGTGGTCCCCTCCATCTCTCTACAGTAGGTCTGTGATCCCCTCCACCCTCCACCTCTCTACAGTAGGTATGTGATCCCCTCCACCTCTCTACAGTAGGTCTGTGGTCCCCTCCACCTCTCTACAGTAGGTCTGTGGTCCCCTCCACCTCTCTACAGTAGGTCTGTGGTCCCCTCTACCCTCCACCTCTCTACAGTAGGTCTGTGGTCCCCTCCACCTCTCTACAGTAGGTCTGTGGTCCCCTCCACCTCTCTACAGTAGGTCTGTGGTCCCCTCCACCTCTCTACAGTAGGTCTGTGGTCCCCTCCACCTCTCTACAGTAGGTCTGTGGTCCCCTCTACCCTCCACCTCTCTACAGTAGGTCTGTGGTCCCCTCCACCTCTCTACAGTAGGTCTGTGGTCCCCTCCACCTCTCTACAGTAGGTCTGTGGTCCCCTCCATCTCTCTACAGTAGGTCTGTGGTCCCCTCCACCCCCCACCTCTCTACAGTAGGTCTGTGATCCCCTCCACCCTCCACCTCTCTACAGTAGGTCTGTGGTCCCCTCCACCTCTCTACAGTAGGTCTGTGGTCCCCTCCACCTCTCTACAGTAAGTCTGTGGTCCCCTCCACCTCTCTACAGTAGGTCTGTGGTCCCCTCCACCTCTCTACAGTAGGTCTGTGGTCCCCTCCACCTCTCTACAGTAGGTCTGTGGTCCCCTCCATCTCTCTACAGTAGGTCTGTGGTCCCCTCCACCTCTCTACAGTAGGTCTGTGGTCCCCTCCACCTCTCTACAGTAGGTCTGTGGTCCCCTCCACCACTCTACAGTAGGTCTGTGGTCCCCTCCACCACTCTACAGTAGGTCTGTGGTCCCCTCCACCCTCCACCACTCTACAGTAGGTCTGTGGTCCCCTCCACCCTCCACCTCTCTACAGTAGGTCTGTGGTCCCCTCCACCCTCCACCTCTCTACAGTAGGTCTGTGGTACCCTCCACCTCACTACAGTAGGTCTGTGGTCCCCTCCACCACTCTACAGTAGGTCTGTGATCTCCTCCGCCTCTCTACAGTAGGTCTGTGGTCCCCTCCACCCTCCACCTCTCTACAGTAGGTCTGTGGTCCCCTCTACCCTCCAACTCTCTACAGTAGGTCTGTGGTCCCCTCCACCTCTCTACAGTAGGTCTGTGATCCCCTCCGCCTCTCTACAGTAGGTCTGTGGTCCCCTCTACCCTCCAACTCTCTACAGTAGGTCTGTGGTCCCCTCTACCATCCACCTCTCTACAGTAGGTCTGTGGTCCCCTCCACCTCTCTACAGTAGGTCTGTGGTCCCCTCCACCTCTCTACAGTAGGTATGTGGTCCCCTCCACCTCTCTACAGTAGGTCTGTGGTCCCCTCCATCTCTCTACAGTAGGTCTGTGATCCCCTCCACCCTCCACCTCTCTACAGTAGGTATGTGGTCCCCTCCACCTCTCTACAGTAGGTCTGTGGTCCCCTCCACCCTCCACCTCTCTACAGTAGGTCTGTGGTCCCCTCCACCTCTCTACAGTAGGTCTGTGGTCCCCTCCACCTCTCTACAGTAGGTCTGTGGTCCCCTCCACCTCTCTACAGTAGGTCTGTGGTCCCCTCCACCTCTCTACAGTAGGTCTGTGGTCCCCTCCACCTCTCTACAGTAGGTCTGTGGTCCCCTCCACCTCTCTACAGTAGGTCTGTGGTCCCCTCCACCTCTCTACAGTAGGTCTGTGGTCCCCTCCACCTCTCTACAGTAGGTCTGTGGTCCCCTCAATCTCTCTACAGTAGGTCTGTGGTCCCCTCCACCCTCCACCTCTCTACAGTAGGTCTGTGATCCCCTCCACCCTCCACCTCTCTACAGTAGGTCTGTGGTCCCCTCCACCTCTCTACAGTAGGTCTGTGGTCCCCTCCACCTCTCTACAGTAGGTCTGTGGTCCCCTCCATCTCTCTACAGTAGGTCTGTGGTCCCCTCCACCTCTCTACAGTAGGTCTGTGGTCCCCTCCACCACTCTACAGTAGGTCTGTGGTCCCCTCCACCCTCCACCACTCTACAGTAGGTCTGTGGTCCCCTCCACCCTCCACCTCTCTACAGTAGGTCTGTGGTCCCCTCCACCCTCCACCTCTCTACAGTAGGTATGTGGTCCCCTCCACCTCTCTACAGTAGATCTGTGGTCCCCTCCACCTCTCTACAGTAGGTCTGTGGTCCCCTCCACCCTCCACCACTCTACAGTAGGTCTGTGATCCCCTCCACCTCTCTACAGTAGGTCTGTGGTCCCCTCTACCCTCCACCTCTCTACAGTAGGTATGTGGTCCCCTCCACCTCTCTACAGTAGGTCTGTGGTCCCCTCTACTGTAGCAGCCACACCTGGAGCCCCTGACGCTGAAGCAGCTATGTGTGAAGTCTACTGTATTTTGATAGTTGTGTGAAAGCTTGGTATAATTATCCCTGTAATTGTCTCGTATTTTGTAAAGTGCCAGATCATTTAATTCAGGACTAACACTTCTCACCTCCAACGGCCGAAGGCTTTAGTCAAGCTCATCCCTTATTGCCTCTTAGGCTTTGTGGGACTCAACAAGGGTTGCGCCCCAAACGGCATCCTATGTAGTGCACTACTTTTTACCATGGCCCATAGGGTCTATAGGGTTAGGGTCCATAGGGTTAGGGCCCATAGGGTCCATAGGGTTAGGGTCCATAGGGTTAGGGTCCATATGGTCCATAGGGTTAGGGCCCATAGGGTTAGGGTCCATAGGGTTAGGGTCCATAGGGTTAGGGTCCATAGGGTTAGGGCCCATAGGGTTAGGGCCCATAGGGTTAGGGCCCATAGGGTTAGGGTCCATAGGGTTAGGGTCCATAGGGTTAGGGCCCATATGGTCCATAGGGTTAGGGCCCATAGGGTTAGGGTCCATAGGGTTAGGGTCCATAGGGTTAGGGTCCATATGGTCCATAGGGTTAGGGCCCATAGGGTTAGGGTCCATAGGGTTAGGGCCCATAGGGTTAGGGCCCATAGGGTTAGGGTCTATAGGGTTAGGGTCCATAGGGTTAGGGTCCATAGGTTTAGGGTCCATAGGGTTAGGGCCCATAGGGTCCATAGGGTTAGGGTCCATAGGGTTAGGGTCCATATGGTCCATAGGGTTAGGGTCCATATGGTCCATATGGTTAGGGCCCATAGGGTTAGGGTCCATAGGGTTAGGGCCCATAGGGTTAGGGTCCATAGGGTTAGGGCCCATAGGGTTAGTGCCCATAGGGTTAGGGTCCATAGGGTTAGGGCCCATAGGGTTAGTGCCCATAGGGTTAGGGCCCATAGGGTTAGGGCCCATAGGGTTAGGGCCCATAGGGTTAGGGCCCATAGGGTTAGGGCCCATAGGGTTAGGGTCCATAGGGCCCATAGGGTTAGGGTCCATAGGGTTAGGGCCCATAGGGTCCATAGGGCCCATAGGGTTAGGGCCCATAGGGTTAGGGTCCATAGGGCCCATAGGGTTAGGGCCCATAGGGTCCATAGGGTTAGGGCCCATAGGGTTAGGGCCCATAGGGCCCATAGGGTTAGGGCCCATAGGGTTAGGGCCCATAGGGTAAGGGTCCATAGGGTTAGGGCCCATAGGGTTAGGGCCCATAGGGTTAGGGCCCATAGGGTTAGGGTCCATAGGGTTAGGGCCCATAGGGCTAGGGCCCATAGGGTTAGGGTCCATAGGGTTAGGGCCCATTGTTCTCTGGTCCAAAGTAGTGCACTATGTAGGGAATAAGGTCCCTATTTAGGATGCTTAAATATGAGTTCTCTCTCTCTCTTTGAGTCACACAGCTAAAGGGGGTGGAAAAAAATCTATCTTCAGTCTGTGTAGACTATAGCTTGTCACGGATACAGGGCAATGCACGCACACACACGCACGCACGCACGCACGCACACACGTCCCATTACTATGGTTTCTGTTTAGCGTTGCTGATGTTTGAGCAGAGAGTTGACAGAGTCGCTTTTCATTTCAGTCACAGTCAGTTCTCACATCTTTGATTCCTTAATCGTCCCTGTGTTTGCAGAGGATGACGGGCGGTATGACTTCCACTGTCTGTGCTCAATAGGGCCTGCTGGTTTCTAGTGAGGCTCGTAGCAGAACCACAAATGAAAGCATTATACTGAGCCGGATCTCACAGCTCTCTCCTCTGGTCTTGGTTTTAATGTGCTCATCCAAGGTGAACCAGCCAGACACCCAATCAAAATACAACAGTTAAGACAGAAAACTAAGAGGTGGTGTGTGTTGTCTCTGTCCCATCTCAACCTGTCTGTCTCAACCGGTCTGTCTCAACCTGTCTGTCTCAACCCGTCTGTCTGACCTGTCTGTCTCAACCCGTCTGTCTGACCTGTCTGTCTCAACCCGTCTGTCTGACCTGTCTGTCTCAACCCGTCTGTCTCAACATGTCTGTCTCAACCTGTCTGTCTCAACCTGTCTGTCTCAACCTGTCTGTCTCAACCCGTCTGTCTGACCTGTCTGTCTCAACCTGTCTGTCTGACCTGTCTGTCTCAATCTGTCTGTCTGACAAGTCTGTCTCATCCTGTCTGTCTGACATGTCTGTCTCAACCTGTCTGTCTCAACCTGTCTGACGGACCTGTCTGTCTCAACCTGTCTGTCTGACCTGTCTGTCTGACCTGTCTGTCTGACCTGTCTGTCTCAACCTGTCTGGCTGACCTGTCTGTCTGACCTGCCTGTCTCAACCTGTCTGGCTGACCTGCCTGTCTCAACCTGTCTGTCTCAACCTGTCTGTCTCAACCCGCCTGTCTCAACCCGCCTGTCTGACCTGCCTGTCTCAACCTGTCTGGCTGACCCGTCTGTCTCAACCCGTCTGTCTCAACCCGTCTGTCTCAACCCGTCTGTCTCAACCCGTCTGTCTGACCTGTCTGTCTCAACCTGTCTGACGGACCTGTATGTCTCAACCTGTCTGTCTGACATGTCTGTCTCAACCTGCCTGTTTGACCTGTCTGTCTGACCTATCTGTCTCAATCTGTCTGTCTGACTTGTCTGTCTCAACCTGTCTGTCTCAACCTCTCTGTCTAACCTCTCTGTCTAACCTCTCTGTCTAACCTCTCTGTCTAACCTCTCTGTCTAACCTCTCTGTCTAACCTCTCTGTCTAACCTCTCTGTCTAACCTGTCTGTCTAACCTGTCTGTCTCACCCTGTCTGTCTCACCCTGTCTGTCTCAACCTGTCTGTCTCAACCTGTCTGTCTCAACCTGTCTGTCTCAACCTGTCTGTCTGACCTGTCTGTCTGACCTGTCTGTCTCAATCTGTCTGTCTGACAAGTCTGTCTCATCCTGTCTGTCTGACATGTCTGTCTCAACCTGTCTGTCTCAACCTGTCTGACGGACCTGTCTGTCTCAACCTGTCATACGGACCTGTCTGTCTGACATGTCTGTCTCAACCTGTCTGTCTGACCTGTCTGTCTCAATCTGTCTGTCTCAACCTGTCTGTCTCAACCTGTCTGTCTGACCTGCCTGTCTCAACCTGTCTGGCTGACCTGTCTGTCTGACCTGCCTGTCTTAACCTGTCTGTCTCAACCTGTCTGTCTCAACCTGTCTGTCTCAACCTGTCTGTCTCAACCTGTCTGTCTCAACCTGTCTGTCTGACCCGTCTGTCTGACCTGTCTGTCTCAATCTGTCTGTCTGACAAGTCTGTCTCATCCTGTCTGTCTGACATGTCTGTCTCAACCTGTCTGTCTCAACCTGTCTGTCTCAACCTGTCTGACGGACCTGTCTGTCTCAACCTGTCATACGGACCTGTCTGTCTGACATGTCTGTCTCAACCTGTCTGTCTGACCTGTCTGTCTCAATCTGTCTGTCTCAACCTGTCTGTCTCAACCTGTCTGTCTGACCTGCCTGTCTCAACCTGTCTGGCTGACCTGTCTGTCTGACCTGCCTGTCTTAACCTGTCTGTCTCAACCTGTCTGTCTCAACCCGTCTGTCTGACCTGCCTGTCTGACCTGCCTGTCTCAACCTGTCTGGCTGACCTGTCTGTCTCAACCTGTCTGTCTCAACCCGTCTGTCTCAACCCGTCTGTCTGACCTGTCTGTCTCATCCTGTCTGACGGACCTGTATGTCTCAACCTGTCTGTCTGACATGTCTGTCTCAACCTGCCTGTTTGACCTGTCTGTCTGACCTATCTGTCTCAATCTGTCTGTCTGACTTGTCTGTCTCAACCTGTCTGTCTCAACCTGTCTGTCTAACCTGTCTGTCTAACCTGTCTGTCTCAACCTGTCTGTCTGACCTATCTGTCTGTCTGACATGTCTGTCTCAACCTGTCTGTCTCACCCTGTCTGTCTAACCTCTCTGTCTAACCTGTATGTCTCAACCTGTCTGTCTAACCTGTCTGTTTCAACCCGTCTGTCTAACCTGTCTGTCTCAACCTGTCTGTCTAACCTGTCTGTCTGTCTGTCTGTCACAGTGTATAACATTGCTGTTGGCATTACTTCAGTGTCGAGGTGAGGACAAGGACAGTGCCGTCTAACCAAAAGCTCAATTTGCTGTCAGATCATTTAGTAGATAGTAGTTATTCAAGATATCACACATCCTTATTCCAACAAATGACTAAATGATGGTGAGGGTATTCACCGGACTACTTACATTGACCCCCCCTTCCCCCTCCGTTTATTTTGTACACTGCTGATACTCGCTGTTAATTATCTATGCGTAATCACTTTACCCCTACCTACATGTACAAATTACCTCAACTAACCTGTACCCCCGCACATTGACTCGGTACCGGTATCCCCATGTATATAGCCTCGTTATTGTTATGTTATTGTGTTAAATCTTTTCTTTTTTTTACTTTCCTTTATTTGGTAAATATTTTCTTAACTCTTCTTGAACTGCACTGTTGGTTAATTAAAAACGTCTTCAGGATTGGTGGGTCCCCTGAGGGACAGTTGAGCTAACGTATGCTAGTGCGATTAGCATGAGGTTGTAAGTAACAAGAACCTTTCCCAGGACATAGACACATCTGATATTGGCAGAAAGCTTAAATTCTTGTTAATCTAACCGCACTGTCCAATTTACAGTAGCTAATACAGTGAAAGAATACCATGCTATTGTTTGAGGAGAGTGCACAATTTTGAACATGAAAAGATATTAATAAACAAATTAGGCACATTTGGGCAGTCTTGATACAACATTTTGAACAGAAATGCAATGGTTCACTGGATCAGTCTAAAACGTTGCGCATACACTTCTGTCATCTAGTGGCCAACATCTCATTTGCAGCTGGGCTGGAATAATACATTATGGCCTTTCTCTTGCATTTCAAAGATGACGGTACAAATAAATTACACAAAAAAAAGAAGTTTTTTTTCTTTGTATTATCTTTTACCAGATCTAATGTGTTATATTCTCCTACATTCCTTTCACATTTCCACAAACGTCAAAGTGTTTCCTTTCAAATGGTACCTATAATATGCATATCCTTGCTTCAGGGCCTGAGCTAAAGACAGTTGGATGTATGTCATTTTAGGCAAAAATGTAAAAAAATAGGGGCCGATCCTTAAGGGCTTGTAAGTAAGCATTTCACGGTAAGGTCTACCTACACCAGTTGTATTCAGCATTTCACTGTAAGGTCTACCTACACCAGTTGTAGTAAGCATTTCACGGTAAGGTCTACCTACACCAGTTGTATTCAGCATTTCACTGTAAGGTCTACCTACACCAGTTGTAGTAAGCATTTCACAGTAAGGTCTACCTACACCAGTTGTAATAAGCATTTCACGGTAAGGTCTACCTACACCTGTTGTAGTAAGCATTCCACGGTAAGGTCTACCTACACCAGTTGTATTCAGCATTTCACAGTAAGGTCTACCTACACCTGTTGTAGTAAGCATTCCACGGTAAGGTCTACCTACACCAGTTGTATTCAGCATTTCACAGTAAGGTCTACCTACACCTGTTGTTGTAAGCATTCCACGGTAAGGTCTACCTACACCAGTTGTATTCAGCATTTCACAGTAAGGTCTACCTACACCTGTTGTAGTAAGCATTCCACGGTAAGGTCTACCTACACCAGTTGTAGTAATCATTTCACGGTAAGGTCTACCAACACCAGTTGTATTCAGCATTTCACAGTAAGGTCTACCTACACCAGTTGTAGTAAGCATTTCACGGTAAGGTCTACCTACACCAGTTGTAGTAAGCATTTCACTGTAAGGTCTACCTACACCAGTTGTAGTAAGCATTTCACGGTAAGGTCTACCTACACCAGTTGTAGTAAGCATTTCACGGTAAGGTCTACCTACACCAGTTGTAGTAAGCATTTCATGGTAAGGTCTACCTACACCAGTTGTATTAAGCTTTTCACGGTAAGGTCTACCTACACCAGTTGTATTAAGCATTTCACGGTAAGGTCTACCTACACCAGTTGTAGTAAGCATTTCACGGTAAGGTCTACCTACACCAGTTGTAGTAAGCATTTCACGGTAAGGTCTACCTACACCAGTTGTATTAAGCATTTCACGGTAAGGTCTACCTACACCAGTTGTAGTAAGCATTTCACGGTAAGGTCTACCTACACCAGTTGTATTAAGCATTTCACAGTAAGGTCTACCTACACCAGTTGTAGTAAGCATTTCACGGTAAGGTCTACACCAGTTGTAGTAAGCATTTCACGGTAAGGTCTACCTACACCAGTTGTAGTAAGCATTTCACGGTAAGGTCTACCTACACCAGTTGTATTCAGCATTTCACTGTAAGGTCTACCTACACCAGTTGTATTTGGTGGCACGTTTCAAATAAAGTTTGATCTCATTTGATAAAGCCAGAGAGTTGTATTGACAGATGATGATGATGATGAGGGTATCATAAAGCCAGAGAGTTGTACTGGCAGATGATGATGATGATGAAGATATCCCTCTAGTGGTGTGGGGGCTGTGCTTTGGCAAAGTGGGTGGGGTTATATCCTTCCTGTTTGGCCCTGTCCGGGGGTGTCCTCGGATGGGGCCACAGTGTCTCCTGACCCCTCCTGTCTCAGCCTCCAGTATTTATGCTGCAGTAGTTTATGTGTCGGGGGGCTAGGGTCAGTTTGTTATATCTGGAGTACTTCTCCGGTCCTATTCGGTGTCCTGTGTGAATCTAAGTGTGCGTTCTCTAATTCTCCCCTTCTCTCTTTCTTTCTCTCTCTCGGAGGACCTGGGCCCTAGGACCATGCCACAGGACTACCTGACATGATGACTCCTTGCTGTCCCCAGTCCACCTGGCCGTGCTGCTGCTCCAGTTTCAGCTGTTCTGCGTTATTATTATTCGACCATGCTGGTCATTTATGAACATTTGAACATCTTGGCCATGTTCTGTTATAATCTCCACCCGGCACAGCCAGAAGAGGACTGGCCACCCCACATATGCTCTCTCTAATTCAATCTCTCTCTTTCTCTCTATCGGAGGACCTGAGCCCTAGGACCGTGCCCCAGGACTACCTGACATGATGACTCCTTGCTGTCCCCAGTCCACCTGACCTTGCTGCTGCTCCAGTTTCAACTGTTCTGCCTTATTATAATTCGACCATGCTGGTCATTTATGAACATTTGAACATCTTGGCCATGTTCTGTTATAATCTCCACCCGGCACAGCCAGAAGAGGACTGGCCACCCCACATAGCCTGGTTCCTCTCTAGGTTTCTTCCTAGGTTTTGGCCTTTCTAGGGAGTTTTTCCTAGCCACCGTGCTTCTACACCTGCATTGCTTGCTGTTTGGGGTTTTAGGCTGGGTTTCTGTACAGCACTTTGAGATATCAGCTGATGTACGAAGGGCTATATAAATAAATTTGATTTGATTTGATGATGATGATATCACAAAGCCAGAGAGTTGTATTGACAGATGATGATGATGATGATGATGATGATGATGATGATGATGAGGATATCATAAAGACAGAGAGTTGTACTAACAGATGATGATGATGATGATGATGATGATAACATAAAGCCATAGAGTTGTACTAACAGATGATGATGATGATGATGATGATGAGGATATCATAAAGCCAGAGAGTTGTACTGACAGATGATGATGATGATGAGGATATCATAAAGCCAGAGAGTTGTACTGACAGATGATGATGATGATGAGGATATCATAAAGCCATAGAGTTGTACTGACAGATGATGATGATGATGATGATGGATGATGATGATGATGATGATGATGATGAGGATAACATAAAGCCATAGAGTTGTACTGACAGATGATGATGATGATGATGATGATGATGATGATGATGATGATGATGAGGATATCATAAAGCCATAGAGTTGTACTGACAGATGATGATGATGATGATGATGATGATGATGATGAGGATAACATAAAGCCAGAGAGTTGTACTGACAGATGATGATGATGATGATGAGGATAACATAAAGCCATAGAGTTGTATTGACAGATGATGATGATGATGATGATGATGATGATGATGATGATGATGATGAGGATATCATAAAGCCAGAGAGTTGTAATGACAGATGATGATGATGATGATGATGATGATGATGATGATGATGATGATGATGATAACATAAAGCCATAGAGTTGTACTGACAGATGATGATGATGATGATGATGATGATGATGGATGATGATGATGATAACATAAAGCCATAGAGTTGTATTGACAGATGATGATGATGATGATGATGATGATGATGATGAGGATAACATAAAGCCATAGAGTTGTACTGACAGATGATGATGATGATGATGAGGGTATCATAAAGCCATAGAGTTGTATTGACAGATGATGATGATGATGATGATGAGGGTATCATAAAGCCAGAGGGTTGTACTGACAGATGATGATGATGATGATGATGATGAGGGTATCATAAAGCCAGAGAGTTGTACTGACAGATGATGATGATGACGATGATGAGTGTATCATAAAGCCAGAGGGTTGTACTGACAGATGATCACTGTCAGGTTCCATCCATTACAGTCCCTGTCATCCGTCACCATGTTAGCATCTCTTTACTCGACATACATATACTTTCTGCAGTCCTACGTTGCTCCATTGGCCGTTACGAACCATCAGATTACAACTGCCGTTTTCCTGTCCAAACGCACACTTAGAACCTCCACGAGTCAATCAACGCCACAAATGATGTCTCGGCCCATAAAGTAAAAAAACGCACTTGCATCCCTATTGGCACTATTTTTCCTGTTTAGTGCAGTTATTTTTAAACCAGGGCCCAAAAGGTTCTTGTCAAAAGTAGGGAATAGGGTGGCATTTGGAAGGTAACCAACGTGTGTTTCTACCGGTGTCTCTTGGTCTTAGATGAAGTACTGTTGACTTTGAAACGTCATTTAGACGACTGGGTGCAGTTGGAAAGAGCTACAGTAGCGTCACTGATGGGTTTTCAAAGTGCTCCGTTTTCAGAGGCCGTCACAGAATATGCAAATGTTGAATGGCACCAGCCGAGTTTTAAACAAATGCATTGTCGTCATGTCTCATTAAGAACTGCTGCATGGGGTCAGTATCCTCTCAACCCAAGGTCCTTCTGCTGCATGGGGTCAATATCCTCTCAACCCAAGGTCCTTCTGCTGCATGGGGTCAATATCCTCTCAACCCAAGGTCTTTCTGCTGCATGGGGTCAATATCCTCTCAACCCAAGGTCTTTCTGCTGCATGGGGTCAATATCCTCTCAACCCAAGGTCTTTCTGCTGCCTGGGGTCAATATCCTCTCAACCCAAGGTCTTTCTGCTGCCTGGGGTCAATATCCTCTCAACCCAAGGTCTTTCTGCTGCCTGGGGTCAATATCCTCTCAACCCAAGGTCTTTCTGCTGCCTGGGGTCAATATCCTCTCAACCCAAGGTCTTTCTGCTGCCTGGGGTCAATATCCTCTCAACCCAAGGTCTTTCTGCTGCCTGGGGTCAATATCCTCTCAACCCAAGGTCTTTCTGCTGCATGGGGTCAATATCCTCTCAACGCAAGGTCTTTCTGCTGCCTGGGGTCAATATCCTCTCAATCCAAGGTCTTTCTGCTGCCTGGGGTCAATATCCTCTCAACCCAAGGTCTTTCTGCTGCATGGGGTCAATATCCTCTCAACCCAAGGTATTTCTGCTGCATGAGGTCAATATCCTCTCAACCCAAGGTCTTTCTGCTGCATGGGGTCAATATCCTCTACTTTCATGGTAAATAAATGTTGAGGCCTTGAATTCTTCAATACAATAGTCCCTCTGTAGCTCAGTTGGTAGAGCATGGCGCTTGTAACGCCAGGGTAGTGGGTTCGATCCCCGGGACCACCCATACGTAGAATGTATGCACACATGACTGTAAGTCGCTTTGGATAAAAGCGTCTGCTAAATGGCATATAGTATAGTATTCAATTTAGATGTGCAGTAAATAAAGTGAGATACGAGATCAAATATAATACCAAGATATTCATATCAATGTAAATACAATACCAAGATTATCCTAGCATTGTACATGTAAATACAATACCAAGATTATCCTAGCATTGTACATGTAAATACAATACCAAGATTATCCCAGCATTGTACATGTAAATACAATACCAAGATTATCCTAGCATTGTACATGTAAATACAATACCAAGATTATCCCAGCATTGTACATGTAAATACAATACCAAGATTATCCTAGCATTGTACATGTTAATACAATACCAAGATTATCCTAGCATTGTACATGTAAATATAATACCAAGATTATCCTAGCATTGTACATGTAAATATAATACCAAGATTATCCTAGCATTGTACATGTAAATACAATACCAAGATTATCCTAGCATTGTACATGTAAATACAATACCAAGATTATCCTAGCATTGTACATGTAAATACAATACCAAGATTATCCTAGCATTGTACATGTAAATATAATACCAAGATTATCCTAGCATTGTACATGTAAATACAATACCAAGATTATCCTAGCATTGTACATGTAAATACAATACCAAGATTATCCTAGCATTGTACATGTAAATACAACACCAAGATTATCCTAGCATTGTAAATACAATACCAAGATGTTCCTATCATTGTACATGTAAATACAATACCAAGATGTTCCTATCATTGTACATGTAAATACAATACCAAGATTATCCTATCATTGTACATGTAAATACAATACCAAGATTATCCTATCATTGTACATGTAAATACAATACCAAGATTATCCTATCATTGTACATGTAAATACAATACCAAGATGTTCCTATCATTGTACATGTAAATACAATACCAAGATGTTCCTATCATTGTAAATATAATACCAAGATGTTCCTATCATTGTTAATATAATATCAAGATGTTCCTATCATTGTTAATATAATACCAAGATGTTCCTATCATTGTAAATATAATACCAAGATGTTCCTATCATTGTTAATATAATACCAAGATGTTCCTATCATTGTTAATATAATACCAAGATGTTCCTATCATTGTTAATATAATACCAAGATGTTCCTATCATTGTTAATATAATACCAAGATTATCCTAGCATTGTACATGTAAATACAATACCAAGATTATCCTAACATTGTACATGTAAATACAATACCAAGATTATCCTAACATTGTACATGTAAATACAATACCAAGATTATCCTAACATTGTACATGTAAATACAATACCAAGATTATCCTAACATTGTACATGTAAATACAATACCAAGATTATCCTAACATTGTACATGTAAATACAATACCAAGATTATCCTAACATTGTACATGTAAATACAATACCAAGATTATCCTAACATTGTACATGTAAATACAATACCAAGATTATCCTAACATTGTACATGTAAATACAATACCAAGATTATCCTAACATTGTACATGTAAATACAATACCAAGATTATCCTAACATTGTACATGTAAATACAATACCAAGATTATCCTAACATTGTACATGTAAATACAATACCAAGATTATCCTAACATTGTACATGTAAATACAATACCAAGATTATCCTAACATTGTACATGTAAATACAATACCAAGATTATCCTAACATTGTACATGTAAATACAATACCAAGATTATCCTAACATTGTACATGTAAATACAATACCAAGATTATCCTAACATTGTACATGTAAATATAATACCAAGATTATCCTAACATTGTAAATATAATACCAAGATTATCCTAGCATTGTTAATATAATACCAAGATTATCCTAACATTGTAAATATAATACCAAGATTATCCTAGCATTGTTAATATAATACCAAGATTATCCTAGCATTGTACATGTTAATATAATACCAAGATATTCATATCATTGTAAATACAATACCAAGATGTTCCTATCATTGTAAATATAATACCAAGATTATCCTAGCATTGCACATGTTAATACAATACCAAGATTATCCTAGCATTGTACATGTTAATATAATACCAAGAAATTCATATCATTGTAAATATAATACCAAGATTATCCTAGCATTGTACATGTTAATACAATACCAAGATGTTCCTATCATTGTAAATACATCATAAGTTTGACATGTGTGTAATGCAATCCTCCATTTAGTCTTGTACCTTGGAATTAGCCGGTTGCTCAACCATGTCACCATATTATCTTAACTAAGCCGACAAGTGAGAAGTCTGGAGCAAAACGACGACTGAGCCTTGAGCAAGAGAATGGAGACAGTTGTGTTTTTTTCTCAAGCTAATCTGTCAGTTATGAATTGTCTGACGCCAAACCAACTGACATTGAAGGGGTTTTTAATTTTTAAACATTACTTGCTAAATAGTCGATAGTCTGTTGATGTTGAGGTAAATAGTGCAAGTTTGGGCCTGGAATGAGAGCTTGACAACCCAGCCAAAGTATTCATGATACAACTGTATTTAAGATAATCTCAGTGTGACTAAGATCGCTTCTGGCTAAATAACATCTAGGTTTCCCTGAAGTCTGTGGCTGGATTTACTCAGCAGTCATTTAATATGTTTGACCAAACGTCAGAACTTTGTCGTCATACAATTAACAACAGGATATTTCTTTTTTCTTTTTTAAGTGATCATTCCCAATCTTACGCATCAATAATGACTAGGTGTGAGACGACGCCACCAGACTAGAAGGTGACAACACATACGTCCTAATACAACGCTTCGTTCTCAGTAGTGTCGCCCTTTGTAACAGAGTCCCAGTCTATCCAAAGGTATACCATATCTTCATTAAGACAGACGAATGACAGGCGTGGTTGAAAGCTGGGTTCAACAAATTCTCAAGCCAACATCATTCTGGTATGATATATTTAGCTGTATTGTGTTCATTAATACCTAAATTACATCCTGTTATCCTGTTCTGTTAAAAAGGTTTTGACACAATTATTTTCTTTGAGTTGGTTTCACTCCAGAAGATAGGTGTGTGTTAAGCAGTTTAGTGTTGGTCTAGATAGATGATTGACACCTTGGCATACTACCATCTCTGCTAAAGGTTCAAAAAACATGCAATTGACGCACAACGTGGCATCTTAGGGCAGAGTTAGACACACCAAGGTATTGCTGTTAGTGTACACAAGGAAGTTTTCCAACCAGAGCCTGTCGAATAAAGTATGTACATCTGCTCACAATGCCAAAATCTATGTTATCCTCCAGTGGTTCCCAAACTGTGGGTCACGACCCGCTAGTGGGTTGCAGCAGGGTCCAAGTGGACTCAGTTTTTTTATATTAAAAAAAATACATTTACGGGATGGAAAAAAGTTTCAGTGTAAACCTAAACGACTAAAACCAAATAGAAAGTAGTTAGAAAACACAATATAGCTAGATAACCTTAGAGATCAAAATAAAAGCTAGACAATCAGGCCCCATTGATGTTCTTATAACGTTTGAGCATAAAGAACACAGCATTAGCCATGTCAAAATATAGTGTAGAATTGTATGAAATCGGCTGTAAAACTCCCAACATTTTCTTTTGAGCTCCATGGCAGGATGTGTAGGTTAGCTTTCAAACTGCAACATATTTCCATCCACTGCCAAGATGATATTTTCTATTCTTTGGTCTGTGATTGTTTTTTTTCCCCACCGTTCAACTAAAAAGACACTAAAAATAAAATAAAAATATAGGACTAAACACACATCAAGACAAGAGAGACACCACAACACAACATAAAGAGAGACCTAAAGACAACAACATAGCATGGTAGCAACACACGAAAACACAGCATGGTAGCAACCCAAACATGGCAGCGGTACAACATGGTAGCAACACACGAAAACACAGCATGGTAGCAACCCAAACATGGCAGCAAAACATTATTGGGCACAGACAACAGCACAAAGGGCAAGAAGGTAAGTATGACTTCACTCTGATAAAAACTGTGGATGGAAATGTGGTTTCCGTCATTGAAATATGTTGATTGGGCACAACAACAGTAAAAAAAAAGATGTTTCTCAAATGACACCCTATTCCCTATTGAGTGCACTACTTTGGACAAGGGACCATACTGTAGGGCTCCGGTCAAACGTAGTGCACTCAATAGGGAATAGGGTGCCATTTGGGATGCATTCATTTGTCTAAAAGTAACAACCACAGGTAAATAGACTTCTTAGGAAACGATTTGCGGCCACGTCATGTCGCAACTGGCATATATTACAGTAAATGTAAGGGAGCCTGCCTTCCCCCTTCCAATACCTTTCACTACAATCATCAACTCACCACTGTAAAATACCTGTCATTAAAGCGTAAAGGTATGGAGAAAATACCTACCTACCGCCAACCTCGCTTCTGTTGCTGTCTCTGCACGTATTGGGTCATTTCCATCTGTAGAAACACAGCACCTCTAATGGACTAGCTGGAGGTCGAAATGGTACCCTATTGCCTTTATAGTGCACTACTTTTGACCCCTACCCTATGGGCCCTGATCAAAAGTAGTGCACTACACAGGGAAAAGGGTGCCGTTTCAGTAACAGCCATGTGTCTGTGGATTTATAGGAAGGTGTCTGACTGTTAAATATATAATTATTTTCACATTTCCTTCCTGCCTGGTACTACCTCTCTCTCCACACAGCTAGGCCTGGAGCAGTGGGCCGGGGGTGGAGAGCAGTCTAGCAACCGCTGATGGTGTGTGTGTGTTGAGGGTGGAGAGCAGAGCGACTGGCTGGGAGAGAGGCCTTATCTGATCCAGACCACTTTGGGACTAAAAGAGACACCTGCGGAATTCTGGAACGATATATTACCACCTAAGTAGCCATAAACCCAGAGTTAGTGTTATACCTGACTAGGCAATCTGTAACGGCTTCAGGCATCATCCCCTCATCATCCCCTCAGCTCCTCAGAGTGGAAAAGATGGTTTTATGCGGCAGACGAGAAGGAGGCTGCTTATCTTAAATGGCATTTAGACAAACAGACAAAAGCATATTTGAAAAATAAATACTGGACAGAGAGACAGGAACATTATCATTAGAACATAATGGTAACACATTCTTCTGCATTATAACGACAATGAATAAATATTAATATATACAGACTTGATCTAGAATCACTCAAACAGACTTAGTCTAGAATCACTCAAACAGACTTGATCTAGAATCACTCAAACAGACTTGATCTAGAATCACTCAAACAGATCTAGAATCACTCAAACAGACTTAGAATCTAGAATCACTCAAACAGACTTGATCTAGAATCAATCAAACAGACTACTCAAACAGAATCACTCAAACAGACTTAGTCTAGAATAGATAGTCTAGAATCACTCAAACAGACTTGATCTAGAATCACTCAAACAGACTTGATCTAGAATCACTCAAACAGACTTGATCTAGAATCACTCAAACAGACTTGATCTAGAATCACTCAAACAGACTTGATCTAGAATCACTCAAACAGACTTAGTCTAGAATCACTCAAACAGACTTAGTCTAGAATCACTCAAACAGACTTGATCTAGAATCACTCAAACAGACTTGATCTAGAATCACTCAAACAGACTTAGTCTAGAATCACTCAAACAGACTTGATCTAGAATCACTCAAACAGACTTGATCTAGAATCACTCAAACAGACTTGATCTAGAATCACTCAAACAGACTTGATCTAGAATCACTCAAACAGACTTAGTCTAGAATCACTCAAACAGACTTAGTCTAGAATCACTCAAACAGACTTGATCTAGAATCACTCAAACAGACTTGATCTAGCTGATCTGGATACTATTGTAGCCTATATTTATTTTTTAAATACTTTTAGTTGTTCATTTTGCTTAACAAGCGCTTTGAGATTTTGTCTGTAATGAAAGCGTTATATAAGTTTAATAAATAATTTATTATATTTATTAAAACATTATTATAATGTATTATAACACTTGCCATGAGCGTTGTTTTATGATAATCTCATTACGATTCTGACTAAATACCAGATATTTGGAGTAAATCAAACCTGCTGTGTTCTACTATTCATTGTCTATGGGCCTGTCTCCTACTACCAGTCTCTATGGGCCTGTCTCCTACTACCAGTCTCTATGAGTCTGTCTCTTAACACCAGTCTTTATGAGTCTGTCTCTTAACAACAGTCTCTATGAGTCTGTCTCTTACCACCAGTCTCTATGGGCCTGTGAGTCTCTACCAGTCTCTATGGGCCTGTCTGCTACTACCAGTCTCTATGGGCCTGTCTGCTACTACCAGTCTCTATGGGCCTGTCTCCTACTTCCTGTCTCCTGGGCCTGTCTCCTACTACCAGTCTCTATGGGCCTGTCTCCTACTTCCTGTCTCTATGGGCCTGTCTCCTACTACCAGTCTCTATGGGCCTGTCTCCTACTTCCTGTCTCCTGTGCCTGTCTCCTACTTCCTGTCTCCTGGGCTCTCTCGTTAGAGACTGAATCTGATCAGAACACACCTTATCACAGCTCTTCTCTGTCTCTCTGGCATGCTCTCTAGACCAGATCATCGTTCTTCAACCTGGTCTTTTAGAGTGATCTGCCAGACACACACCGAGCCCAGCGTGTCAAGAGCCGTGCCCTTTCATCTACTGGGTTTACCTGCTGGCCCAGGTTGAAAGGCTGTTTATTTGACACCTAATGTGTTGACAGGTGTCAGGGCCGTCAAGACCTAGAAAACCGCCTCTCCCTTTGTCTTCCCCCAGCCAGAGGGAAGGAGTGAAGGAGGGAAGGATGCATCTCCTCCTCCTCCTCCTGAAGGCCCTAGGGTGTTCCTGTGGTGGCGTATGTTTCCAGTTCTCTCTCAGGGGGTTATGAGGCTTTAACTAGCCCAAACGGGTCCCCGGGGAACAACATTAAGCCTTAAACACCTCAGTGCTCCTGCTCTGTTTGTTTTGCAGCTGGTCTTTATGTTGATGACTTGTTTGTCTGTTCTGTCCTCTCGCTTGTTTAACACTGTTGTATTTGAAAGAAGGAAATGTCTTTTGTTCGATGAATTAGAAAAACATAAACGCTTAAAAACATGCCAGGCTGAGTTATCTTTTAATATTTTGTCATTGCGTTTATTAAAAGTTGTATATCTTGCAATTGGCATTACAAAATGTAATTGCAATTTCTCATGTCAAATGTTTAGCATAACGTCATATTATATCGAATCACGAAATGCAATGGTCATGATCTAATAACCTGTAACGTAATGCTCTATGTCAATCCTGTACAGGTGTTCATATCAATGGTCATGAGCTAATAACCTGTAACGTAATGCTCTATGTCAATCCTGTACAGGTGTTCATATCAATGGTCATGATCTAATAACCTGTAACGTAATGCTCTATGTCAATCCTGTACAGGTGTTCATATCAATGGTCATGATCTAATAACCTGTAACGTAATGCTCTATGTCAATCCTGTACAGGTGTTCATATCAATGGTCATGATCTAATAACCTGTAACGTAATGCTCTATGTCAATCCTGTACAGGTGTTCATATCAATGGGTGATCTCTATCAATCCTGTACAGGTGTTCATATCAATAATGATCTAATAATGCTCTAATCAATCCTGTACAGGTGTTCATATCAATGGTCATGATCTAATAACCTGTAACGTAATGCTCTATGTCAATCCTGTACAGGTGTTCATATCAATGGTCATGATCTAATAACCTGTAACGTAATGCTCTATGTCAATCCTGTACAGGTGTTCATATCAATGGTCATGATCTAATAACCTGTAACGTAATGCTCTATGTCAATCCTGTACAGGTGTTCATATCAATGGTCATGATCTAATAACCTGTAACGTAATGCTCTATGTCAATCCTGTACAGGTGTTCATATCAATGGTCATGATCTAATAACCTGTAACGTAATGCTCTATGTCAATCCTGTACAGGTGTTCATATCAATGGTCATGATCTAATAACCTGTAATGGTCGTAATGCTCTATGTCAATCCTGTACAGGTGTTCATATCAATGGTCATGATCTAATAACCTGTAACGTAATGCTCTATGTCAATCCTGTACAGGTGTTCATATCAATGGTCATGATCTAATAACCTGTAACGTAATGCTCTATGTCAATCCTGTACAGGTGTTCATATCAATGGTCATGATCTAATAACCTGTAACGTAATGCTCTATGTCAATCCTGTACAGGTGTTCATATCAATGGTCATGATCTAATAACCTGTAACGTAATGCTCTATGTCAATCCTGTACAGGTGTTCATATCAATGGTCATGATCTAATAACCTGTAACGTAATGCTCTATGTCAATCCTGTACAGGTGTTCATATCAATTGTCACAGAAAAAAACCCACCCTACATTTCTCCTTGACGGAATGACAGTTTACTTCCAAACTGATTCTAATGCCTGGGAGATGAAAAGCGTCTGACTGACAGAGTGAGGGAACTCAAATGAATGATGAGTCTCTCTGTGATGTTGTGCACATCGAACAATGAGGTAAAAGACGTGTCTCTGTGATGTTGTGCACGGACAGAATGTGGTCAAGCCTGGTCTGTCACTGTTCTGAGGAAAGTGCCACTTATATACACTGATTTACCCACAAGGCCGCAGGCAGGCCGGTCCCTTCAGATGACAGCTTTTCATTTTCAAAATGACTTTCAGTATCAGTACCTACATCTGTGAAAGTGGGGAGGAAACCTCTGTCTACGTGTGAGTGAGTGATGGGACATATGTTGCGAGATGGTTTAGACACTGCTTGGGAATTAATGTGGAATGTCACACCATGCACCACACCATTGTCCTCTCAACTATCTCCAATCATGGTGTCTCACTGGGAGCACTTTCCTCTCAACTATCTGACTGCAGTTACTATGGTGTTACTAAGAGGAAGAGGAGGGTTCTCAGTCACTATGGTGTTACTAAGAGGCAGAGGAGGGTTCTCAGTCACTATGGTGTTCGAGGCAGAGGAGGGTTCTCAGTCACTATGGTGTTACTAAGAGGCAGAGGAGGGTTCTCAGTCACTATGGTGTTACTAAGAGGCAGAGGAGGGTTCTCAGTCACTATGGTGTTACTAAGAGGCAGAGGAGGGTTCTATTCAGTCACTATGGTGTTACTAAGAGGCAGAGAAGGGTTCTCAGTCACTATGGTGTTACTAAGAGGCAGAGGAGGGTTCTATTCAGTCACTATGGTGTTACTAAGAGGCAGAGGAGGGTTCTCAGTCACTATGGTGTTACTAAGAGGCAGAGAAGGGTTCTCAGTCACTATGGTGTTACTAAGAGGCAGAGGAGGGTTCTCAGTCACTATGGTGTTACTAAGAGGCAGAGAAGGGTTCTCAGTCACTATGGTGTTACTAAGAGGCAGAGGAGGGTTCTCAGTCAATTGGGGCTAATGTTAGCTCAGTTGGTAGAGCATGGTGCTTGTAATGCCAGGGTAGTGGGTTCAATCCCCGGGACCACCCATACGTAGAATGTATGCACACATGACTGTAAGTCGCTTTGGATAAAAGCGTCTGCTAAATGGCATATATTATTATTATTATTATATTATGGTGTTACTAAGAGGCAGAGGAGGGTTCTATTCAGTCACTATGGTGTTACTAAGAGGCAGAGGAGGGTTCTCAGTCACTATGGTGTTACTAAGAGGCAGAGAAGGGTTCTATTCAGTCACTATGGTGTTACTAAGAGGCAGAGGAGGGTTCTCAGTCACTATGGTGTTACTAAGAGGCAGAGGAGGGTTCTCAGTCACTATGGTGTTACTAAGAGGCAGAGAAGGGTTCTATTCAGTCACTATGGTGTTACTAAGAGGCAGAGGAGGGTTCTATTCAGTCACTATGGTGTTACTAAGAGGCAGAGAAGGGTTCTATTCAGTCACTATGGTGTTACTAAGAGGCAGAGGAGGGTTCTCAGTCACTATGGTGTTACTAAGAGGCAGAGGAGGGTTCTCAGTCACTATGGTGTTCGAGGCAGAGAAGGGTTCTCAGTCACTATGGTGTTACTAAGAGGCAGAGGAGGGTTCTCAGTCACTATGGTGTTCGAGGCAGAGGAGGGTTCTCAGTCACTATGGTGTAAGAGGCAGAGGAGGGTTCTCTTCAGTCACTATGGTGTTCGAGGCAGAGGAGGGTTCTCTTCAGTCACTATGGTGTTCGAGGCAGGAGGGTTCTATTCAGTCACTATGGTGTTCTAGGAAGAGGAGGGTTCTCTTCAGCATTGTGTGTGTGACATAAGTCATCTCAGACACTCCTGCTGAGTAGATTAGATTTGATAAGAATCACTTTATTATCCCTTTGGGGAGATTCTGCTTGTAGTGTTGTGAAACAAAATAGGACAATACAGGACATAAACAATCAAACAGGACAAGACCACACAGTGCATGGTTGTGTATTGCCTTCATCCTATTGTAGAAGTGTATGGTGCTCTATAAGAGCTCATAGTCCATAAAAACCATGAGGAGGAAGACCTCCGCTGGAATAATCATGATGGGCTCACGGACTTCCAGTTTCCGTAATAATTAGCCCCTTATCATTGGCCAAGTTGTAGCCTATTGTCGTTGGGGATGCTATAGAATCACCACATCCTTCATCATGAACCAGAAGGATTCTAGACAGAGAAATATGTTTCCAGAACAGACCTAGCAATGTCAGAAGTTGCCATTTAACTATAACGTGTCATTATAGTGACGTAAGTAACCCGTCATGTTAGGTTACATATGATTTCTATGGTCAAGTAATGGATACTTCACGTCTTTTTCAATGCCGTCTTTAGTTTAACGTCTACCTGTAGGGATAGGTACCGCACGGTTATCATTGACTATGCAGATCGTTTTGGTGGTATATTTTGAGTATGGGGTTCATTCATTGACTATGCAGATCGTTTTGGTGGCAAAACGTCTATATTTTGAGTACGGGGTCCATTCATTGACTATGCAGATCGTTTCGGTGGTATATTTTGAGTACGGGGTCCATTCATTGACTATGCAGATCGTTTTGGTGGTATATTTTGAGTACGGGGTCCATTCATTGACTATGCAGATCGTTTTGGTGGTATATTTTGATTGACTATGCAGATCGTTTTGGTGTTATATTTTGAGGGGTCCATTCATTGACTATGCAGATCGTTTTGGTGGTATATTTTGAGTACGGGGTCCATTCATTGACTATGCAGATCGTTTTGGTGTTATATTTTGAGTATGGGGTCCATTCATTGACAACATCCCACAGATGGTTTAGTTTTGTCCCAGACCACAACCAACTGAAATGAGCCAAATGGCTCTTAGTGAGGCCTACTCAAAACTTGTTGTCCAGGACACATTTCTCCGGGAGGTGTAGTACCATTAGCTAAACTCTGTTTCTCTGACATGTTTTCACCTGTATGAGAGCTATGCCAAAAATGTCATAACTCACTGTTTCCCAGGGTTTAAACTAAAGACATGGCGTTAGACCAGGGATGAGACAGATTTACATTTACATTTAAGTCATTTAGCAGACGCTCTTTGAGGAAGACTTTGTAGGTTTACCTGTACAAGAAACAGAAACAAATAGCTCACGTTCAGGATCTAATCTACACTGTTAATCTGTGTGCGTAAAGAATATGTCATTAATTGTGTCATGGCATATCCAGTGACTGGCAGAACAGTAGAAGTGTTGGCAGGTTATTCTGGCAGACAAATGAGAGAGTAAATAAAATTAATTCATCATTGTTGTTTCCAGTTTGAGGGATTTTACAGTATAGAAATAATAGGAGGATTGAAGTATTTCTTTTCGTCTATGAGATTGATTTTAGCCATGTAATAAAATACATTATCACGTCAAAAGCCATGTAATAAAATACATTATCACGTCAAAAGCCATGTAATAAAATACATTATCACGTCAAAAGCCATGTAATAAAATACATTATCACGTCAAAAGCCATGTAATAAAATACATTATCACGTCAAAAGCCATGTAATAAAATACATTATCACGTCAAAAGCTGTTAACTAATACCATATTAGTATGACCCTAATATTAAGGAGAAAATCTGATTTGTATCCCTATAAATACCTATTTCTATGTGTATTTCTGTATAAAACTCGGATAAAACAAATATTACATTTTGAACGTTTATATCAGTTTTTCTACGCAAGTTTTTTCTTGTGATCAATGAATATAACATCTTAATAATGTGACATATGCATAAATCCAGACCCCAAATCATCTTCATCAGTGTTACATCATCTACTAGGGCCGGATCAGTCATAGGACTGACGTACAGACACAGACTTGAGTGACATGCACCTGGGACAGAGCGGGATTGGGTTTCATTGGAGGGCAGGCAGGGCTGCCTCCAAGCCTGTTGATTTATACAGTGTAACTGACTTGTTTAAGATATTAATCTGCCTTATTTGATGGGCCGGCTGAACAAACACCACCACGGTCTCTTACGCTGATGGAGGTTAACCATGACCACAAGACAAGACTACCGTTGTAATACGCACTGGAACAACACCTCTAATGTTTTATCTCAGGAAGTCTCTTGAACTCATGTTGCAAGGACAAACAGTACATACCGGTATATACAAATACTGTATGTATATGAACAAATATTAACTATACACATACGAACATTAATATATTGAACAAAGTATACAGAACTAAAATTAAATAAATGTGAGATGTCTAATTTAAATGGCCCGTATGTTCAAAGCCTTGTGGACATTTACGGTTTGAGTAAGTCGCTCTGGATAAGAGCGTCTGCTAAATGACTTAAATGTGAAATGTAAATGTGAGTCATTTGTAAATGTAGAAAGCAGAAGATGGGGTTGGACAGGAGGGTGCGAGGCAGACCATCTGTACATGGAGCCCTGCCTACAAGACCATTTGGCTCTGGGTCAGGTGGTATAGTAGGACCTGCTAGTGCTGAATGGCTGGTCGTGTCTGGACAGGGTTGCTGAATGGCTGGTCGTGTCTGGACAGGGTTGCTGAATGGCTGGTCGTGTCTGGACAGGGTTGCTGAATGGCTGGTCGTGTCTGGCCAGGGTTGGTGAATGGCTGGTCGTGTCTGGCCAGGGTTGGTGAATGGCTGGTCGTGTCTGGCCAGGGTTGGTGAATGGCTGGTCGTGTCTGGCCAGGGTTGGTGAATGGCTGGTCGTGTCTGGCCAGGGTTGGTGAATGGCTGGTCGTGTCTGGCCAGGGTTGGTGAATGGCTGGTCGTGTCTGGACAGGGTTGGTGAATGGCTGGTCGTGTCTGGACAGGGTTGGTACTGGTCGTGTCTGGACAGGGTTGGTACTGGTCGTGTCTGGACAGGGTTGGTACTGGTCGTGTCTGGACAGGGTTGGTACTGGTCGTGTCTGGACAGGGTTGGTGCTGGTCGTGTCTGGACAGGGTTGGTGCTGGTCGTGTCTGGACAGGGTTGGTGCTGGTCGTGTCTGGACAGGGTTGGTGCTGGTCGTGTCTGGACAGGGTTGGTGCTGGTCGTGTCTGGACAGGGTTGGTGCTGGTCGTGTCTGGACAGGGTTGGTGCTGGTCGTGTCTGGACAGGGTTGGTGCTGGTCGTGTCTGGACAGGGTTGGTGCTGGTCGTGTCTGGACAGGGTTGGTGCTGGTCGTGTCTGGACAGGGTTGGTGCTGGTCGTGTCTGGACAGGGTTGGTGCTGGGTATACAGCGTAACATAAACAACTCAAATGTATATCATTTGCTTTTAATGAATTTGCGATGTTTCTTTTTTCACGGTCTGTATTGGCCATCAATTTGTGAAATGAAACACACTGGAGAGAACGGAGAAAATTACTTGCCGAGTTGCATTTTTTGTCTGAATTTAAAACAAATAAGGTCAAATAATTGTTAGGATGTCACCAAAATCAACTAAAACCCTATGCGGGTAAAGAACAGGCAGAAAACAGTGAGAGATGGTGGGGGTGACAGGCAGAATACAGTGAGAGATGGTGGGGGTGACAGGCAGAATACAGTGAGATGGTGGGGGTGACAGGCAGAATACAGTGAGATGGTGGGGGTGACAGGCAGAATACAGTGAGATGGTGGGGGTGACAGGCAGAAAACAGTGAGATGGTGGGGGTGACAGGCAGAAAACAGTGAGAGATGGTGGGGGTGACAGGCAGAATACAGTGAGAGATGGTGGGGGTGACAGGCAGAATACAGTGAGAGATGGTGGGGGTGACAGGCAGAATACAGTGAGAGATGGTGGGGGTGACAGGCAGAATACAGTGAGAGATGGTGGGTGACAGGCAGAATACAGTGAGATGGTGGGGGTGACAGGCAGAATACAGTGAGAGATGGTGAGGGGTGACAGGCAGAATACAGTGAGAGATGGTGGGGGTGACAGGCAGAATACAGTGAGAGATGGTGGGGGTGACAGGCAGAATACAGTGAGATGGTGGGGGTGACAGGCAGAATACTGTGAGAGATGGTGGGGGTGACAGGCAGAATACAGTGAGAGATGGTGGGGGTGACAGGCAGAATACAGTGAGAATACAGTGAGAGAGATGGTGGGGGTGACAGGCAGAATACAGTGAGAGAGAGATGGTGGGGGTGACAGGCAGAATACTGTGAGAGATGGTGGGGGTGACAGGCAGAATACAGTGAGAGATGGTGGGGGTGACAGGCAGAATACAGTGAGAGAGAGATGGTGGGGTGACAGGCAGAATACAGTGAGATGGTGGGGGTGACAGGCAGAATACAGTGAGAGATGGTGGGGGTGACAGGCAGAATACAGTGAGAGAGAGATGGTGGGGGTGACAGGCAGAATACAGTGAGATGGTGGGGGTGACAGGCAGAATACAGTGAGATGGTGGGGGTGACGGGCAGAATACTGTGAGAGATGGTGGGGGTGACAGGCAGAATACAGTGAGAGAGAGAGATGGTGGGGGTGACGGGCAGAATACTGTGAGAGATGGTGGGGGTGACAGGCAGAATACAGTGAGAGAGAGAGATGGTGGTGGGGGTGACTACACCTTCTTTCCCTCAAAGCTGTTTTCCCCTGGGTGCAATTTTCACCTTTTTTGTTCTAAGCAAATGCGATGAAAAACACCTCAGTTGCCACAAATAGCAGTTGGCAATAACCTACAGAAATGTGCATGAGGTTTTTAATTCCCCACTTGGTAATTTAAGGGGTTATCGTTGCCTGTAATAAAATAATGGAAATGATAATAAATAAAGCCACTAGAAGCAGTGCATTTCACACGTTATTAATCAGCCACGAAGACACAGAGCAGAGGTAATGGCAACATTATTTTCAGTCGTCTGTTAATGAATATGGGGATATGCTTTTATTTCTGAGCAATTAGCAAATGATGATGAGGCAGGGACAGGTATGGCACTGAATTCACACAGCTAATAACGCACAGAGGGACCAAGAGAATTCAGGTGAGTTGAAAACACGGTCATGACACCAGACACAGCTCCTCGTCTCGCTTTGTACTCCACCTCCCAGGAAATATAGAAGGAAGCGGTGCTTCTCTGTCGAGACGCCCGTTTCACCAGGAAGCATTGTGGGCGTTTGGCTCGGTGATAACTTTAAAATGTTGTTAACCTCTAAACAATAAACAAAGACAATTTATAGGAAAAATATAATAGTAAAAAATGAAAGTGAAGAGGAAGTAACAAAGAACAGGTTACAGGGTCAGCCGCCTCCACAGGGTCAGCCGCCTCCACAGGGTCAGCCGCCTCCACAGGGTCAGCCGCCTCCACAGGGTCAGCCGCCTCCACAGGGTCAGCCGCCTCCACAGGGTCAGCCGCCTCCACAGGGTCAGCCGCCTCCACAGGGTCAGCCGCCTCCACAGGGTCAGCCGCCTCCACAGGGTCAGCCGCCTCCACAGGGTCAGCCGCCTCCACAGGGTCAGCCGCCTCCACAGGGTCAGCCGCCGGTCTAGGGTTAGTTGTCATACTAACCAGGCTGCATGTGTGTCTGTGTGCAGGTGGGGTTGACATGCTCCTCGTTGTGACTGGGAGTTGTAACATGATGCTGCAGTCTGTGTCATTGGGGATGTAAACACAGAAAGGCGGTTCCTCCCCAGTTCCTCCAGTCCTGTGAAATGCCCTGGGAACTGGGTGACACCACAGCCAGGGGTTTGACCTGCAGTTAGCGTGGAGCCCCACCAGGTATTGTCCTGGCTTGTCAAACATCCATTGACATAGTGATCCTTTTTACATCCGCTGAGCAAACGGTTCCGCTGCCGGCCGCAACAAGACAGAGGTAGGGGTGAGAGGGGTCCCACTTTCACCTCCTCTGCTCCCCATCTGCCCCGAGCAAAGCACCAGGAAGGGATGGGGGAATCAAGCCCCAGGGTGCAAAAGCCACCAATGAATGTGTCAATCAGCTTCACCTTAGTGGTTGTTGTTAGTCTCGTCTAACACCTTTTCAAATCACCTCATTATAACACACAGTGGGAGTGGATGAGGTCATGACTGCAGGGTAAATTAGTGTATAGGTTATGAACTAATTAATAGTTTAACAGTTTCTAAACTACATAAACCTTTTTCTACATTATAAAGTATACCTTAACACATAAAACAAAAACATTGTCAGCATCTTTGCTGCACATTCACATCGATTAGACGAATACATAATGTTCATTATTTCATTATGACGCCCTTTTTCTTTCAGTAAAAACATACTGGAGAAATCAAAAAAAGATGAAGTAGAGAAGATAAAACGGAAAAGGACACAGCCAAAGGCGATACTCATTAACTCCTTCCACCCAACTGTCCTGTCCTGCCCCCTAGCGTTTATCACAGTGAATTACACACAGTATGGAAAAACAACCACGTGCTACTTGTCACTAAAAGCATTAACTAATATATATATATACGAGAAGAGCCTTTTGGTAGAAATAGGAAGAGAATACACTAAATAATACAGCTAGAGAATATGACTTCCCTGTTTGTCAGTTGGAATATAAAAGTTAAAACAATGAACACAAGCGTGTTACTCTGTGTGGCGCAGCGGTCGAAGGCACTGTATCTCAGTGTTACAGGTGTCACTACAGACACCCTGGTTCGAAACCAGGCTGTATCACAACCGGCCGTGATTGGGAGTCCCATAGGATAATTGTCCCAGAGTAATCCGGGTTTGGCCGGTGTAGGCAGTCATTGTAAATAACAACTTGTTCTTAACTGACTTGCCTAGTTAAACAAATTAATGAACACAATTTACATTTCACACAACCTGCCTCCTAGTGGAGACACTTCACACAACCTGCCTCCTAGTGGAGACACTTCACACAACCTGCCTCCTAGTGGAGACACTTCACACAACCTGCCTCCTAGTGGAGACACTTCACACAACCTGCCTCCTAGTGGAGACACTTCACACAACCTGCCTCCTAGTGGAGACACTTCACACAACCTGCCTCCTAGTGGAGACACTTCACATAACCTGCCTCCTAGTGGAGACACTTCACACAACCTGCCTCCTAGTGGAGACACTTCACATAACCTGCCTCCTAGTGGAGACACTTCACATAACCTGCCTCCTAGTGGAGACACTTCACATAACCTGCCTCCTAGTGGAGACACTGACACAACCTGCCTCCTAGTGGAGACACTGACATAACCTGCCTCCTAGTGGAGACACTGACACAACCTGCCTCCTAGTGGAGACACCGACATAACCTGCCTCCTAGTGGAGACACTGACATTTCACACAACCTGCCTCCTAGTGGAGACACTGACATTTCACACAAACACTTGCAGTCCAGTGGTTCAGATGCAACTGTTTATTGTGACTTCCTCTCTCCTTCTAGATCTATCCGCTACCTTTGAAGAGCGTTAGCTAAATGATTCAAATAAAAATGTCAAACCAACTAAAATGTAAATGCAAGAATAACAAAAAAAAGCGACATCAACTACCTCACATTTAGTACTAGTAAAATACTGATTAAAAGTGCTAGTGCATCAGAAGAAAAAAAATAAAAAATTAAACACAGAATTGCTTCCGTTTCTTTGTTACTTCAAAAAAAGTCAAATATGCCTCATCCTCATCTGCAAAACAAAAAGGAGAACAAAATCCAACTGCCAACATGGCAATCTATTTTCCATATTCTATAAAACAAAAGTATAAACATCTTCCAATACAAAGGCAGTTGTCTAAAGTAACGGTTCAAATTGCATTATATTCTGTTACGTCTATTCCATACTGAGTGATGTAAAACCTTGACACTGCATTCATAGTGTCTCGGCAGGTAGCTAGATATATATATATATATATAAAAATAAAATGTAGCTACTAAGTTTGTACATCTGTCTACAACCGCAAGTCAAACCATCAAAGTGAACACGGTCACATTCACCTAGAATATTCTCAGTTGAACAGTAACACAACTATGAGAATGTCAGTCGAATAATGATCTCAGTTGTACAGCAGGAGTCAGTTAAGTCCAACAGCGCATGGCTATACCCCCCCCCCCCCAAAAAAAAACAGTCCTTTTGTATGAGCATCATACTGCTATAGAAAACATGATGTACTGTAAGGCACAGCAGGTACACAAATGGACTAAAAACATTATTTGGCATCCGGTTCCATCAGACATGTGACTATAGCCCTTTGTAAAGGTACCTGGACTTTGGTTGTCAAAGTAGGATTAGGGTTTCAAAAAAAGTCCCGAAACATTCCCAATGGCCCCTGCTTTTTCAGAAATCCCACTTGGAAGAATTTCAGGTTGGAGGAATCATTCATTACATATTCCTTCATGATTCTTAGAATCCTCCAAGCAGGGAATTCTGAAAAAAAAAAATACTTTCAGAATTTTGGGAAATGTTGCGGATTCAGGCTCCATGTTTACAGCCTGGGACAGGATTAAGATCGAGGTAACCCTGACTGTCCTGTTCGGATCAGCTGGGGGAGATCTCAGACACTATGGGGAAGGATGGGAAGGTAGGACAGGAGTCTCTGTGCTTCAGTTTAAACATGAGTTGCTCTTTCTCCTGGGTGAGCCTCTGACAGAGACCTGTCTGCCTGTCTAACGCCCCTTGGAGGTCCTGGTGCTCCTTGGAGAGCTGCCTACAGACAGGAGCACAGGGGAGGAGATATATTAGAAGAGAACACATATTTATCAACATTGATAGTTTAGCACAGAAAGACATTGATAAAACAAATCTGTAGCAAAGTACTTTATAATCAGTCTTTTGCTGACCTCAAATTACTATTCTTCACCAAAATCTTACATGCATTGTCATAAGTAGAAGTAGCACCAAAAACTCATCTATATCAACTACACAAGTATGGATGGTGAAATTGTACTTTTACACTCTCAAGTACTATAAACTGCCATAACTTGCTTCCACTATGAAATATCTTTTCCACTTTCTCCACCAAGTGGCACCACATTCACATCTTATGTAAATGCCATAACCGTTTCCTACATTTGAGTTCGCTTGAACAGAACTTGTTAACTTTGTTAAACTATTTACAGCCTTGTTGCCATGTATTCTTCTACAATGTGACTTCCTGGTAGCAACATTAACTCCAGGGACTGTTCCAAACAGAGAGACAGAGACTGTGTGGATAGCATATGGTCTTACTGTAGAAGGCTTTGATGGTTGTCGATACGAACCCTCAGGTCCTCGTTGTTCTGTAGAACATTTATGACCTGGTCTTCTAGAGACAGATTCTTCTCCACCTGTCAGGGTAGAAAAAAAGGACCCAATCAGCAATCAGGGTGGTGAAGACAACATGTTGACATTCACAGACTTTGTGAAACTATAACCCAGAGTATTTTTTGACAACGCAGAGCACCTCAGATTCCTCCGTAAAGTGTATTGAAGGTAGACGCGTCTTCTTTATTATACAGTTTAAATAAAGAATGACTTGAATTAGACTATAGCAGAAATCTCAGAGAGTCAGGTGCCTGGACTAGTCTGTCGGCCAGTCCATGTCCCAGTTCCCTACCAGAACCTGCATCTGTAGCAGTTTGTTCCCCTGCGCCTGAATACGTTCACTCTTCATCTCAATGACAAACAGCAGACTCTCCTGCTCCCGCTCCCAGAATGGCCCAGGACTGCCGTGGGCCTAGAGAAAGAAAGGGAGGGGAAAAGAGAGAGAAGGAGGAGGAGAGTATAACATTAACAGCATACTAATGAAACCTGGAGACCAGATGTCTAAAGCAACAGTCCAACTAAGTGAACTGGTTACAGGATCATGCACACGCCACTCAGAAACACACACACACACACACACACCTGAATGTTCCGCTGCAGGTCCTTCTTGAAGGTAGACTGGTCAACTCTCTTCTTTAACTGATTGTACACGTGTAGCTCTCTAGTCAGCTCCTCTACCTCCTCCTTTAAAAGAAAACCTACTGGTCAGTTCTGTACTTCCTAGTACACAGTTAGAAGGTAAGGGGTAGTGTATAGACCACAGTACATCAACACAGGTGATACAAACTGATCAAGTTAAAGAGACAACTAAACACACACCTTCAACGTTCTCTCAGCTGCCTGGTGAGTCTCTGTTAGTAGTTTTGTCTCGTCACTCTGTATCATCTGCCATTCTGTAGGGGATAATAGGGATTTATTATATAATTATACGGGCCGGAATACCAACAGAATGACTACTCATTCTAGAACCAACAGAATGACTACACATTCTAGAACCAACAGAATGACTACACATTCTAGAACCAACAGAATGACTACTCATTCTAGAACCAACAGAATGACTACTCATTCTAGAACCAACAGAATGACTACTCATTCTAGAACCAACAGAATAACATCGACTACTCATTCTAGAACCAACAGAATATCAACGACTACTCATTCTAGAACCAACAGAATAACAACGACTACTCATTCTAGAACAAATAGAAAACAAAATGCAGCTCCAAAACAAAATAATCAATAAGGTTATTAGATGTACAGAAGTTATTTCACATGCTGTAGTCTTGCCTTCCAGCTGTCTCTCGTGCTGCTCTGCGATCCTCTGGCTCTTCTCCACATAGAGAACAGTCAGGTCAGCAGCTGTGTCTGTTTCCACCTGGAGATGATCAACACCACAAGGACAGGGGTTGAAGCCATGTACAGCCACACTTGTCATAGGAGCTAGACAAAGTGAATATCAAATATAAACAGTGAGATCTTTGTTATATAAACAAGTGTATAATACCAGATGAGCCAGCCATAACTCACTGTTGTGCCAGGTGTATAATACCAGATGAGCCAGCCATAACTCACTGTTGTGCCAGGTGTATAATACCAGATGAGCCAGCCATAACTCACTGTTGTGCCAGGTGTATAATACCAGATGAGCCAGCCATAACTCACTGTTGTGCCAGGTGTATAATACCAGATGAGCCAGCCATAACTCACTGTTGTGCCAGGTGTATAATACCAGATGAGCCAGCCATAACTCACTGTTGTGCCAGGTGTATAATACCAGATGAGCCAACCATAACTCACTGTTGTGCCAGGTGTATAATACCAGATGAGCCATAATACCATAACTCACTGTTGTGCCAGGTGTATAATACCAGATGAGCCAGCCATAACTCACTGTTGTGCCAGGTGTATAATACCAGATGAGCCAGCCATAACTCACTGTTGTGCCAGGTGTATAATACCAGATGAGCCAGTTGTGCCAGGTGTATAATACCAGATGAGCCAGCCATAACTCACTGTTGTGCCAGGTGTATAATACCAGATGAGCCAGCCATAACTCACTGTTGTGCCAGGTGTATAATACCAGATGAGCCAGCCATAACTCACTGTTGTGCCAGGTGTATAATACCAGATGAGCCAGCCATAACTCACTGTTGTGCCAGGTGTATAATACCAGATGAGCCAGCCATAACTCACTGTTGTGCCAGGTGTATAATACCAGATGAGCCAGCCATAACTCACTGTTGTGCCAGGTGTATAATACCAGATGAGCCAGCCATAACTCACTGTTGTGCCAGGTGTATAATACCAGATGAGCCAGCCATAACTCACTGTTGTGCCAGGTGTATAATACCAGATGAGCCAGCCATAACTCACTGTTGTGCCAGGTGTATAATACCAGATGAGCCAGCCATAACTCACTGTTGTGCCAGGTGTATAATACCAGATGAGCCAGCCATAACTCACTGTTGTGCCAGGTGTATAATACCAGATGAGCCAGCCATAACTCACTGTTGTGCCAGGTGTATAATACCAGATGAGCCAGCCATAACTCACTGTATACCAGGTGTATAATACCAGATGAGCCAGCCATAACTCACTGTTGTGCCAGGTGTATAATACCAGATGAGCCAGCCATAACTCACTGTTGTGCCAGGTGTATAATACCAGATGAGCCAGCCATAACTCACTGTTGTGCCAGGTGTATAATACCAGATGAGCCAGCCATAACTCACTGTTGTGCCAGGTGTATAATACCAGATGAGCCAACCATAACTCACTGCTCAACCAGACCAATATGAGGACAGACAACAGTTAACAATCCAACTGGCTGCTACCAACCAATCACTCAATACACCATAAACCTTCCAAGACTTCTCATTCTTACTTTGTCAACTATGTTTGCACAAATCACTGCCTCCCTCCCTTCTGGAAAGGCATTGTGATCCCAAAGCAGCCAAAACAGGTCTAGGTAGCATCCCAAACTGAACCCTATTCCCTACTTAGAGCGCTACTTTTGAGCAGAGCCCTATGAGATGTGTCCACAACGACACCCTCATGCTCTGTTGACAGGTTTACAAATCCATAGCCAGAGAACGTTGCAGGCGATCGCACCCGCTGTAGGTAGTCACCATACACACACACCAAGTAGATTGTGTAATGGAAAAGCATGTGTTTATTATCTCCGACAGCTGTAAAATATATATGACTTGACATCATGTTACTGTGCCGCTCTGGTTATTCTGCCTTCAGCTTGTGTCGACTTGAAGCTGCACATCCTGGAAACATAGGTAGTGTCCCAAATGGCACCCTATTCCTTATGTAGTGCACTACTTTTACCATGGCTCATAGAGACTATATAGGGAATAGGGTGCCATTTTGGACAACCACTGAGACTTCAATTCAAAAAGAAAATTTGTGATTAAAATGCAAAATCACAATACAATCCTGCAGGAGGAGCAGAAATACTGCTTCTGATCTGTTTAGTAATAATAATGATAGCCACTACACTAAGGTATATGTGGCTATGTGGTTCACACTAATTAATACTAATGCCCTTTTCATACTATTGTTCCAACTGTACTGTGTTGTCATGGATATTTTATTTTCACATTATCCTCTCCAACCGGGTTCCGGCAACTAGAGAGGATATACTAAATAAACAGGCCAGCCCAGTACAGTTGGCTAGGCTCTGCTCAGCAAAGTAGTGTGGAAAGGGTACATGGTGAATGTACACTGAACAAAAATATCAAAAACGCAAAATGTAAAGTGTTGGTTCCATGTTTCATGAGCCAACATAAAAGATGCCAGAAATGTTCCATCCGCACAAAAAGCTTTCCTCTCAAATTTTGTTTACATCCCAGTTAGTGAGCATTTCTCCTTTGCCAAGATAATCTATCCACCTGACAAGTGTGGCATATCAAGAAGCTGATTAAAAACAGCATGATCATTACACAGGTGCACCTTGTGCGGGGGACAATAAAAAGGCCATTAAAATGTGCAGTTTTGTCACAACAGAATGCCACAGATGTCTCAAGTTAAGGGGGCACGCAATTGCCATGCTGACTACAGGAACGTCCACCAGAGCAGTTGCCAGAGAACTTAATGTTAATTTCGCTACTATAAGCCGCCTCCAACATTGTTTGAGAATTTTGTAGTACGTCTCGCCCGCCTCACAACTGCAGACCATGTGTTTGGCATCGTGTGGGCGAGTGGTTTGCTGATGTGAACAGTGTCCTGTGGTGGTGGTGGGGTTATGGTATGGGCAGGCATAAACTACAGACAACGAACATAATTTCATTTTATTGTTGGCCATTTAAATGCACAGAGATACTGTGACGAGTTTGAGGCCCATTGTCATGCCATTCATCCGCTGCCATCACCTCATGTTTCAGCATGATAATGCACAGCTCCATGTCGCAAGGAACCGTATACAATTCCTGGAAGCTGATAATGTCCCATGGCCTGTATACTCAGACATATGTCACCCATAGAGCATGTTTGGGATGCTCTGGATCTGTGTACGACAGGGTCTTCCAGTTCCCTCCAATATCCAGCAACTTCTCACAACCATTGAAGAGGAGTGGGAGAACATTCCACAGGCCACAATCAACAGCCTGATCAACTGTATGTGAAGGAGACGTTGTGCTGCATGAGACAAATGGTGATCACATCCGGTTCTGATCCACGCCCCTTCATAAAAAAAATTAAAAAAGGTATGTGACAGATGCATATCTGTATTCCAGTTACATGAAATCCATGTATTAGGGCCTAATCTATTCATTTAAAAATGGACAGATTTCCTTATATGAACTGTAACTCAGTAAAATCTTAGAAATTGTTGCATGTTGCGTTTATATTTTTGTTCAGTCAAAAAAATGGTACAAGTATATAAACTCAGCAAAAAAAAGAATCGTCCCTTTTTCAGGACCCCGTCTTTCAAAGATCATTCGTAAAAATCAAAATAACTTAATTGTAAAGGGTTTAAACACTGTTTCCCAATGCTTTTTCAATGTACCATAAACAATTAATGAACATGCACCTGTGGAACGGTCGTTGAGACACTAACAGCTTACAGACGGTAGGCAATTAAGGTCACAGTTATGAAAACTTAGGACACTAAAGAGGCCTTTCTACTGACTCTGAAAAACACCATAAGAAAGATGCTGTAGGCATGAGGACTGCAATACATTGCAATGTCCATACTATGAGATGCCTAAGACAGCGCTAAAGGGAGACGAGACGGACAGCTGATCATCCTCGCCGTGGCAGACCACGTGTAACACCTGCACAGGATCGTTACATCCGAACATCACACCTGAGTTACACCAGGAATGCACAATCCCTCCATCAGTGCTCAGACTGTCCGCAATAGGCTGAGAGAGGCTGGACTGAGGGCTTGTAGGCCTGTTGTAAGGCAGGTCCTCACCAGACATCACTGGCAACAACATCGCCTATGGGCACAAACCCACCGTCGCTGGACCAGAAAGGACTGGCAAAAAGTGCTCTTCACTGAGGAGTCGCGATTGCGTCTCGCCAGGGGGTGATGGTCGGATTTGAGATTATCGTGGAAGGAATGAGCGTTACACAGAGGCCTGTACTCTGGAGTGGGATCGATTTAGAGGTGGAGGGTCCTTGTTGTCATTGCAGGCAATCTCAACGCTGTGCGTTACAGGGAAGACATCCTCCTCCCTCATTTGCAGTCCATGAGGAAGAGATGCACTGCAGTACTTAATGCAGCTGGTGGCCACACCAGATACTGACTGTTACTTTTGATTTTGACCCCCCCTCTTTTATTCAGGGACACATTATTCCATTTCTGTTAGTCACATGTCTGTGGAACTTGTTCAGTTTATGTCTCAGTTGTTGAATTTTGTTATGTACAAACACAAACATTTACACATTAAGTTTGCTGAAAATAAACTTAGTTGACAGTGAGAGGACATTTATTTTTTCTGAGTTTACACTATATGGTGAATGTAAAAATGGTACAGGGTATAGGTTAAAGGGTATATGAAGGGCTGGAGGTAAAACTCCAGCTGGAGAAAAGGCTTGGGAAACACTAGTGAGCTGAGGGTTAGGGCTAGGGGTTAGGGCTAGGGGTTAGGGCTAGGGCTAGGGGTTAGGGCGCTAGCAGTTCCTACCTACCTTCTCAGCAGGGCCGGTCCTTGCCGTTCTGCCACAAAACTAGAATAGTCCCAGTAAGCAAAATGACGTTGAAAAGACAGGTGAAAAACATTTTCCAGACGTTGAAGTTAGGTTCAATTTAGGTTCTGAATGAAAGGGGAATTATTTTTCAGGATGTTTTCAACATTCTGTTTCCAGGATGTTGAAAATGTGTCTTTTCTGGATGTTGAAGAGATTGAAAGGCATTCGCTTCGGTCCGTGCTTACCAAGGTGTAGCCTACAGTGTTGCCTGAAACTACATTTTAAAAACACCCACCCATGTGGTAGAGGCCCACCCATGTGGTAGAGGCCCACCCATGTGGTAGAGGCCCATCCATGTGGTAGAGGCCCACCCATGTGGTAGAGGCCCATCCATGTGGTAGAGGCCCATCCATGTGGTAGAGGCCCATCCATGAGGCCCACCTTTTGTAAAACAAGCCGTTGCGTTGGCTTTATTAGTCCTGATTCCTGTGACTTATCAATTTGGCTATTTAAGCCCTGAATATCAGCTACCCAACTTCATCAAGAGTTATCGTGAGCCTATTTGCAGGAAACGCAGAAGTATTTTTTTTCACTATGATCAGCTTGTCAAAAATGTATAGATACAAACTTGAAACCTCTGATCATGACAATGGGGTGAGCCTTAGACCACAGATGATGCATGTCTGTTCTAACCAAATAGATAGGATGGGCAACCAGGATGAGCAACCAGGATGGATAGATAACTCTTTAAACCACTTTTTATAGACCATAAATCCACTACTACATTAAGTGTGCTCTGAACCACAGCATCACGGAGAAGCACGGCCGGTCTGCTCATTAGGCAGGATTAGGCAGCCGATTGACGAGGGCAGCATTTTCTGAACGTTGGGCCAGTAAATGCTGGTTCGAATCCCCAAGCTGACTAGGTGAAAAATCTGCCAATGTGCCCTTGAGCAAGGCACTTAACCCTAAATGCTCCTGTATGTCGCTCTGGATAAGAGAATCTGCTAAAATGACTAAACTGTCTAATGTAATGAGCTCAATTCCCTGGATCACCTACAGTGCCTTCAGAAAGGATTCAGATTGAGTTTGGTAACAGCCTTACTCTAAAATTGGTTAAATAGTTTTTTCCCCCCACCTCATCAATTGACACAATACCCCATAATTACAACGCAAAAAAAAAAAAAAAAAACAGGTTTTTAGAAATGTATTACAAATAAAAACCGAAATACTGAATTTCTGAAGTATTCAGACCCTTTACTCAGCCCTTTGTTGAAGCATCTTTGGCAGTGACTACAGCCTTGAGTCTTTTTGGGTATGACGCTACAAGCTTCAGTTGGCACACCTGTATTTGGGTAGCTTCTCCCATTCTCCTCTGTAGATACTCTCAAGCTCTGTCAGGTTGGATGGGGAGCGTTGCTTCACAGCCATTTTCAGGTCTCTCCAGAGTTGTTCAATCGGGTTCAAGTCCAGGACACTCAAGGACACTCAAGGACATTGAGACTTGTCCCGAAGCGACTCGCCGCTGAAAAACAGCCCCACATCAGAACAGAGAATCTTGTTTCTCATGGTCTGAGAGTCTTTAGGTGCCTTTTGGCCAACTCCAAGCGGGCTGTCACGTGCCTGTTACTGAAGAGTGACTTCCGTCTGGACACTATCAGAATGGCCTGATTGGTGGAGAGCTGGTGGAGAGCTGCTGAGATGGTTGTCCTTCTGGAAGGTTCTCCCATCTCCACAGAGGAACTGTAGAGCTCTGTCAGAATGATCTGTGCCTCGACACAATCCTTTCTCGGAGCTCTACGGACCTTCGACCTCACGGCTTGGTTTTTTTCCCTCTGACACGCACGGTCAACTGTGGGACCTTTCCAAATCATGTCCAATCAATTGAATTTACCACAAGTGTTCTCCAATCAAGTTGTAGAAACATCTCAAGGATGATCAATGGAAACAGGATGCACATGACCTCAAGTTCATGTCTCTTAGCAACGGTCTGAATACTTTTGTAAATAAGGTATCCGATTTGTATTTTTAATACAGCCATTTTCACCCTGTCATTATGGAGTAGTATGTGTAGAATAATGCTGTAACAAAATGGGGTCTGAATACTTTCCGAAGGCACTTTACCTTCTCAGTGTTGTTGTGGACCAGGAAACAGAGCAGTCTATGGGGTTAGCTACCTTCTCAATGATGTTGTGGACCAGGAAACAGAGCAGTCTATGGGGTTAGCTACCTTCTCAGTGATGTTGTGGACCAGGAAACAGAGCAGTCTATGGGGTTAGCTACCTTCTCAGTGATGTTGTGGACCAGGGCACAGAGCTCTCCTTGGGTTGGGTCTTTTAGTAGCTCCTCCCTCTCCTGGGTCCCGGAGGCAGACAGAACCTCCCGTAGGATCTTCAGCTGCCACTCATACTGACCCAGCTGCTTCTCCGTTTCTAGACCCACGTTCAGCTCCTCCAGAGGGACTTTACCTGGAGGAGAGGAAACCAGGGTTGTATAATTCAGTAGGTAACAGAAGAAAACAGAAACATGGAGGGACTACCTGGAGGAGAGGAAACCAGGGTTGTATAATTCAGTAGGTAACAGAAGAAAACAGAAACATGGAGGGACTACCTGGACATGTCCAATAACAAATGCTTGTTTTTCTTCCATGGCAAAATTCTACATCTGCTACATTACAATGTAGCTGAATATAACCAAGTGCTGTGGTTATCAAGGCAGAACTTCCTCCTGGAATGCTCAGATAGAAATGTTGTGAAAAGAGCGCACATGATTTCTTATCCTACGTGTCTACATAATAGATTTCTCTTGTACAGTATGTTCCACACAGTGAGTGGGCAGAGGGTTTGAACCAAACCAGACCTGGCTGTAACATTTACTGGTCTGACTAGACTCAGTACAACACCAGTAGTATATACAATCTGTCACCTATAAATACTCCTAGCTACTCTGATATGTGTAATGTGTAAGGGGGAAGCGCCGGTCCAACTTTTGAGGAAGTCATGTAATGTTCTAGTTTGATGAACCACGTTCCGAGTGATGATTCACCTGGAGACTTGTGCTAGCTCCACTAGCTAATGACTAGGCTTTTAGCTCAGCAGGCTAGGCTAACACAGTCTTGTTCACGTAGGCAGTTGTTGAAGGCATGATCCAGAGAACACTCAGAGTACAACAGAGAACACAAGACAGTACCTGTTGAGTAATCAAATGCAGACAGAACAGTGTTAAGTGTTTACAAGGCCATCTCAGTATCCAAAACTGGCTAGTTGAAATTAGTTCATTGTGATGTCAATTTAATGAGTAATTCCAACCAGTTTCTGGGTGTAGTGACATCATTTCAACCAACGGGATCATTTCAAAGTGTGTATCAGTTAACCTTTTAAATGTAACGGCCAAATTTAGATTTCCGCCTAAATAGACAAAGCCATAAGTAACTGCTATTCATGTGTAATTACATGATTCTGACATGCCAAAACTTGGTATATGTTGAAAGACGACATCTGGGAGATTATTTCCTCAATCAGAAGATGGGGGGGGGGGGGGGTTACATAGTTCAGAATACACAAGATCAAGCACACAAACAAAATAACCAGTGTTTTTTAAACATTTATTTTGAAAGTCATCTTTCATTGACAAGCTATAAGTGAATTATTGATGCCCAGAGCAGGAAACACATCAGATGTGAACAACATGTGAACAATATCAGAAAAATAAAATGGGATTGATAGACCAAACAACTCAAAATGGGCAATGTTCTAGTAAGTGGTGTCAGGTGTGGTCACGGGACGTTTCCAAGTGTCCCTAAACCTCTCCAAAGTGGCATATGTCTGTAAAGTGTCCCTAAACCTCTCCAAAGTGGCATATGTCTGTAAAGTGTCCCTAAACCTCTCCAAAGTGGCATATGTCTGTAAAGTGTCCCTAAACCTCTCAAAGTGGCATATGTCTGTAAATTAAATCATTCCAGTGCTATTACATATTTGCAATTCCTAAATGCTGTGTGTTCAGTATAAAACATTTCTACCATATGAACCTCACTCAAACCGTGTGGTGGTGTTTTGAATGTACCCTGGACACCCCATGTGTCCTTTCAACCTCTCCAAAGTGTCCGAAAGTGTCCGAATTTGGTAACTGCACTGTTTTTGCACACTGGATTAGTAACGAACAACTATTGTTCACTATAAAAACTAAATTTCTACAACACCAACGTCTCTCAAACATTGTGGTGGTTTCAGGGGCACTCTCCAAAGTGCCTGCACATTTAGCCTAGGCATATCTAATGTATTGGTCCCACATACAAATGAACTGTTCACAAAAGCAACAGATAAGAATGACCCTTTTTAAAAAAAACTTTGTTTAGCAAACAAAACCGTCTCTCACACACACACACACACACACCCTTCACTAAAAAAAAAAAATAGCTGAACAACTTACAAATGGCATTCGTGTTTGTTTTACATCCCAGGTGTAGATGATTCGATTTCACTTTCACCGTAGCTTGTGCATGTTGTGATAGTCTTTGAAGCAAGTCCCTCTCGGACCAGGAAACAAAAACTGAACTGGCATTTCTGACAGAAGATGGTTACTTCACTAGTGGCATTCCTTCTTTCAGAAGGTCTGTGATAAGTGGATGAAGAACCATCAGACGGGGTGATTGACACAGCAGTGGGGGGGTGAAGATCTTGGGGGAGGGGGGAGGTGTGACCCCCAAACAGCATCATCAAAATCCTCTGCATCCTCCTGTGGTGAATAAAATAAAAAGGGATATATTGCTGTAAGACAAACTGAATTACAGTTGACTAAATTTACAAAAACAACATTATTGTAAAGTAAAAACTCAAATTTGTACAGTGACTCACATAGGTGTGAAGCACACATGCACACACTCACTGCAAACAGTAACACTTTGGAGACAAAGCAAGAGGTGAGAACCACAAATAAACAAGGGCCATGAGAGTTTAGTGGCCTCTCCAATGTTACAAGGATGAAACTTTGAACAGCAAACTAATATGAAACATAGACAATAACTACTTTGGAATTATAGAACATTGAAATAACTTGTTTCATAGAGCCATGTACACTAAATCCAAATCATAAAAAGCAGACAACTTATTAAAAAATATATAGTAAATAAGCTATATCAAGTCATGAAAATAATGTACTTACAGATCTAAACGTGGATCCTTCTAGAAATCCATCTTTTTGTCGGCCGAGTCGAAATCCTTGTTGTCCAGATCACTCCCCTGATCCGAGTCCGTCCAGTATTTTATTCAAAGCTTCTATGTCATAGCCGTTTACTCATAGCAGTTTTTTTAGCTTCCTTTTAAATTGTTTTAGTTCTTCCCCCCCCCCCCCCCCCCTTGAGAAGCAATATTTTATGTTAAAGCGATTAAATGTTTACAATGTAGTGGGGCGTGATTGGTGCGTCTCGTGTCTGAGCCAGGTAACAATAGTTCGCATTACGCATAAAAAGGTTATAAACTTGCTTTATTCCACCCAGGTCAACTGCATATCCCTGAAAAGCTTATCTCTGTGGCTACAAGATAGCCAAGGTGCCATAGTAGCCAATCCAGTGTGTAATGGATGCCTACGGGATGTAAAGCAGGCAACGTCATATTTTTGATGCACAAAGATAGACACTGGGTGGACGTTCGATGTGGCCACTAAGTCATACATCACATAACATTAGCAATAGACTGGATTTATTCCTACCAACCTAAGGATTAATTTCATACCCCTACATATGGCTATAGCTCAAAGACAGACCTAATCGATGCGTACATTGTAAGATGTTTGGTGAAATAAACATTTTGACCCTCGGGGCTGGTGATCAATAACGGTAGGTCATAGGCAGATAAATAACACATCGTCATGATCTGCGGAGTCACAGCTTTCGGTGTGTATCGACGTGTTCATTTAGTTTATGCTTCACAACGCTAACCGGAATGTAGGTAGCAGCAGTCTTGAAATGAGGTCATCGGCTCAGCCTGCCGTTATAGATTCGTATGCTCATATTAGCAAATCACAACAACGATTTTAAGGCACAGCTCAATAGCCAAGATACTCAGCTTTCCGCAGACTGTGAATACCTTTCTCATACCAGACTGAATTTAACAAAACAGAGTCCCAAAATATGAATCAAACCCACAATCCTGGAGTTGCAAGCACCATACCAATGCCAATTGAGCTATACAGGAGGACAGTTATTATGTACTGGTTATTAGTGGGCCCAATAATAAAGAGGTCAGTATGGGCGCCTAGATTTTATAATGCATCAAGAGGCAGATTGATGTGTAAAACCCTCAGATGTAATAAAGAAAACCGGACTAGCAGTAGGAGAGGAGTCACAGTGTCAGTTTACAACATTACAGGAAACCACACCACTCACCTCCTCCATCTTGATGGTTGTTGACCTTCTACAACACTACAGGAAACCACACCACTCACCTCCTCCTCCATCTTGATGGTCGTTGACCTTCTACAACACTACAGGAAACCACACCACTCACCTCCATCTTGATGGTCGTTGACCTTCTACAACACTACAGGAAACCACACCACTCACCTCCATCTTGATGATTGTTGACCTTCTACAACACTACAGGAAACCACACCACTCACCTCCTCCATCTTGATGGTTGTTGACCTTCTACAACACTACAGGAAACCACACCACTCACCTCCTCCTCCATCTTGATGGTTGTTGACCTTCTACAACACTACAGGAAACCACACCACTCACCTCCTCCTCCATCTTGATGGTTGTTGACCTTCTACAACACTACAGGAAACCACACCACTCACCTCCTCCATCTTGATGGTCGTTGACCTTCTACAACACTACAGGAAACCACACCACTCACCTCCATCTTGATGGTTGTTGACCTTCTACAACACTACAGGAAACCACACCACTCACCTCCTCCTCCATCTTGATGGTTGTTGACCTTCTACAACACTACAGGAAACCACACCACTCACCTCCTCCTCCATCTTGATGGTTGTTGACCCTTCTACAACACTCTACAACACAGGAAACCACACCACTCACCTCCTCCATCTTGATGGTCGTTGACCTTCTACAACACTACAGGAAACCACACCACTCACCTCCATCTTGATGATTGTTGACCTTCTACAACACTACAGGAAACCACACCACTCACCTCCTCCTCCATCTTGATGGTTGTTGACCTTCTACAACACTACAGGAAACCACACCACTCACCTCCTCCTCCATCTTGATGGTCGTTGACCTTCTACAACACTACAGGATACCACACCACTCACCTCCTCCATCTTGATGGTCGTTGACCTTCTACAACACTACAGGAAACCACACCACTCACCTCCTCCTCCATCTTGATGGTTGTTGACCTTCTACAACACTACAGGAAACCACACCACTCACCTCCTCCTCCATCTTGATGGTTGTTGACTTCCTTCACCGTTTTCTCCTCCTTCGCTTTGTTTTTCCTCTAAAAATATACAGAAAAGACAAGGTTGTCATTGATCAACACGGGTCTAGTTCCCACAATATTAAACACGGTCTTATTTAACCATATCTGGGTATATTAGGGTGGATTATGGTACACAAAATACCTAGACAGTTCTCACTCCTTTTCACTTTGTTTTTCCTCTACAAGGAGAAAATGGTGTGGTCTGATGTAGGAATACATTATGACTATATCTCAACATAGCACAGATACACCAAAGTACTGACAATACCGACAATACCTCAACACTATGAGATGTTTTGAAGTTACCAGGGAAACCATAACTTTGTAAACTAAAGCAGGGTAGGAGCTTATGTAAAGCTTCTGATGGGTGCTTGACCCATATTGCTCTCTGACTGGGAGTGAGTCGTACCCACATGACTGGAAATTAATCTAATTAAATTAATAATTTGTTTGTTCAAAAGTTACATAAATGTGTTCATACTATTTGTACAATGTGTTACACTGCTTCACTTCAAACTGATCATACCAGTACTTATGGAGCCTTAATAAACATTGTTGTAGAATAACCTATACCAGGTGAGCATAGATTATTACACTAAGGAGTTACAGCCAGGTCAATCATAGTTGTTTTTGTAAGTAGGGCAATTCTAGCATAGGTCACTACTCTATATACCAAACTATTCCTAAACTGTCAGATAATACCAAGGTTCCTGACATGACTGGGATACCAGATCACACATTACATTGTGTCCGGTCCTCACTGTGTAGACTGAAGTATTAAGTCTGTGTAGACTGTAAAGAATAAAGTTGTATATTGTCACAAACAGCAGATAAGTGTTGTTTTCCAGGGTCAGTCATAGTAGTGTTAGGTGTTGTTTTACAGGGTCAGTCATAGTAGTATGATAGGTGTTGTTTTACAGGGTCAGTCATAGTAGTGTGATAGGTGTTGTTTTACAGGGTCAGTCATAGTAGTGTGATAGGTGTTGTTTTACAGGGTCAGTCATAGTAGTATGATAGGTGTTGTTTTACAGGGTCAGTCATAGTAGTGTTAGGTGTTGTTTTACAGGGTCAGTCATAGTAGTATGATAGGTGTTGTTTTCCAGGGTCAGTCATAGTATGTTAGGTGGTGTTTTCCAGGGTCAGTCATAGTAGTATGATAGGTGTTGTTTTACAGGGTCAGTCATAGTAGTGTGATAGGTGTTGTTTTACAGGGTCAGTCATAGTATGTTAGGTGTTTTCCAGGGTCAGTCATAGTAGTGTGATAGGTGTTGTTTTCCAGGGTCAGTCATAGTATGTTAGGTGTTTTCCAGGGTCAGTCATAGTAGTGTGATAGGTGTTGTTATACAGGGTCAGTCATAGTAGTGTGATAGGTGTTGTTTTCCAGGGTCAGTCATAGTAGTGTGATAGGTGTTGTTTTACAGGGTCAGTCATAGTAGTGTGATAGGTGTTGTTTTACAGGGTCAGTCATAGTAGTGTGATAGGTGTTGTTTTACAGGGTAGTGTGATAGGTGCGCTGGAGCAAATTAGAGCTAAAGGCACAGAACGATTTTCATTTACGGCTCAGGCATTCAAAACAGCGACTTTTCGGTTACTGGGCCAACATTCTAACCACTGGGCAGTACAGTATGGCGGTCCATGGAGACCACCTCCTGATATAACAACGTTATTCCATCACCACTAACGCTGTAGAAACACATACAAACAACATGGAGTACCAGTTTTATTTATGCCTGGAAAAAACTGTGCGTGTGTCCCAAATGGCACCCTATTCCCTACATAGGGCTCTAGTAAAAAGTAGTGCACTATGGACCCTGGTCTCATAGGGAGTTCACAACAACAGGAAGTGTGTGTCATATGGGACACAAGCCCAATAAAATACTATAATATCTAATATTCCAAAAAGACAAGTGACTTCTGGAAGACAATGTAGAGACCAGTACAGCCTGAGGTTTGTTTTAGTACCTTCTTTAAGTCCCAGTAAAGGATCTTAAGTACACAAGTCCAGGAGCATATGTTGAAGAGGGTCTGGAAAGGCTCTCTTTAACACGACCATAAATCACATCTTCACTTCCTTCTCAGTATGCACATCCCAAACGGCACTCCATTCCCTATATAATGCACTACTTTTGACCAAGTCCCATAGACCATTGCCCAAAGTAGTGCACTACAGAGGGAATAGGGTACCATTAGGGACAGAAAGCCCGTCTCCACAGTCTTTTTAAACACAGGAGAAACTGCAACGTGGAGGCATGTCTTCACCGACTAAACTCACAGGGAACATCCTAGCCCCATGGCAAACTGTAGCCTACACAGGACTCCTAATGTTTACAAGGTCTTCCTGGCCCCAAGAGTACAAGGTTAAGATTGAATGTTTGGTGAGAAACATCTAGTTCAGGTATGCTCTCACAAGAGTTGAAAGAAACATCCCAAGGAGAGTGTAGAATAAAGAGGTGTCCTGTCAAAGGACCACACATAGGAGACAGACATGTACCCCAGGCTGATAGAACTAGGAGAAAAAAAAAAACTGCCCCTAAACTCAAAAGGAAATTCAGAAAACTAAAACCACATCTTCAATACAACATAGGACATTCAGACTTAGTTTTAAGGGATATTTAATTTAGACTGTGGTCGAGTCTAGCAGAGAAACAAACGTTCCTTGAGATTTCATTAACACTTGGCTGAGTCTCTTCATGTGGCATTTTCATCATGGTTCATATGGAGCCATATTGCTGTGTGTGTGTGTGTGTGTCTCTCTCTCTCTCCAGGCCCTCTCTAGCAGAACTTCACACTTCTCCAGTTGCTTACGTCAACCAGCCAAACAGATGGTTTTGTGATCTGCTCTGCAGAAGCTGCCATACAGCTTGCCAGTGGCTTGCAGTACCTCTAAGTGCGTGCTTACTTTGTGGAGGAGAAAAATATTTTCAATCTCAAGGAGAGTTAGGTGTTTATATCAAGCACCACCAGGTACCATTAATAAATGAAGGAATCCACTCGCATAAAATAATGGCTAATCAAATAATTCCCTCTGCTTTTAAACTGTGTAAGTGGTCTCACTCATCTGGCAAACAGACACATTGAAATGATATCCCCTTCAACTCAACGATTTATCTAGGTCTACCTCCTCTATGCCTCTGGGAAGTGGAGCAAGTCTGGGGTATCATTTGCGGATGGAGCAAGTCTGGGGTATCATTTGCGGATGGAGCAGGTCTGGGGTATCATTTGCGGATGGAGCAAGTCTGGGGTATCATTTGCGGATGGAGCAAGTCTGGGGTATCATTTGCGGATGGAGCAAGTCTGGGGTATCATTTGCGGATGGAGCAAGTCTGGGGTATCATTTGCGGATGGAGCAAGTCTGGGGTATCATTTGCGGATGGAGCAAGTCTGGGGTATCATTTGCGGATGTAATATAAACCTGTGCCACTGGTTGTAAATGTCAGAGGCAGTACTAGCACATGAATTAACTGTAGCCTAAACTACATTTAGTTGCATATTAAATATTAGTTGCCATATCCTCAAGTCATTTCCTTTCCATCACAAACAGTGCAGTTTGTAGTTATTGGTTGTTGTCATAGAAAACACGAACTGGTCGCAATTGTAAATGAGAACTTGTTCTCAACTTGCCTACCTGGTTAAATAAAGGTGAAATAAATAAATGAAATCTGAACCATGTAGAAAAACCCAACAACTCATATGACCAGAAAGTAGAAACTGTGACAGATGTAATCCAATGACTACGCAAGGCTACAGGGTGTCAATCAATTAATGAATACAATGTACAATATACTGGTAATGATGACACAATGACACTGAAGGATGAGATCATTGATACATTGTATCATCAGTGACTGTCAATGTCTGGCCAACCTGCAACTTCTTATAAGTAATTCGGGAAGAATCACATCAGATGAGTTCCCTGCACCGTTACAATTGACAAGTAGGTTTCAAACTCGTGGGGTAGTCAGTATCAGAGGATCGACTCCATATCTTCAGTTATTTTCAGCGGTTTCAAAACGTAGAACACTTTGCACAAATTGACTGATAGCCTAAATCACGCGTTTCAAAAACTTTCATGTTAATGAATGTGTAATCTCGGTTGTAAAATCTACGAGATTAATGCACGTGGGCAATTAGGCTACACTAAAACAGTTTCTTTATCTATTTAAAACATAAGTTATCAACACGCACGCCTGTACTGTGCCAGGAATCGGTGCGACAATGGCAGCTACAATAACAAAACATCACTTGGTTCGCTAATTGTCTTCCTAGATGATTTCACAACAAATATGAATTAAAAAAATATTTTTTTTTGCAAATTCCGCCACACACCTTGCTGTGGCTGCAACCCATGCCTGCCCCGCGTCCACTCGTCGCCCCGCGTCCACTCGTCACCCCTACCAGTCCTTTCCTAGAGTTACCAACTCTTCTGAACGCCGAGATGTGGTCGGGTCTCTCAAGACGTCTGTGTAGCTCACTCACAACAACTCACTCAAATCTACCAGATGGGCGGTTATTTTTCAAAACCACAATCACTGATTTTAAAGCAATCTGGACAAACCTAAATACCCAAGTTCAAGACGGGGAAACAGTTTTAAGGGTCAGTGGATTGCGCATCCTGTTGCGCACAATTTAGGTTTGTGGGTGTTTCAAATCTATTGATTTGAAATTTTACCGTAATACACCGAAGACGCGACCCATCAGACAATACAATGATTTTCAACGAAAATAATAGGTTACCTAATCATGCGTTTTATCCATGGCAAATGTTTCCTTTTGCCTGAGCTATTTAATCATAGCAGGCCTATAATGTGTCCCCTGGAATATTGAATTCTCACTGTAATAAGACAAAAATAAAGAATTGTATGGATTGATCTGAATCTATCATTTTGTTTATAATACATGTTTTGGAACAGTACATATGAAAAACACAAACAAGTCGATGGAAATGTAATAGACACACAGTAGATCCATCCAGCCAGGGAGGGAGGGAGGGTTGTCAGAAGGGCATGGGCCTTCATGTTTTTACTTTACAGACTCATTCCTTCTCTGAGGAGCAGGTCATGTTGATCTTGCAGGGAGGGGTAGCCAGCTGTAAAGACTCCATATCAAAGCCTTGCCCCTGTAGGCTGCACATAGCCCTCTGGGATATCTTACCAACCTGCAGCATTTCATCATGTCCCATAGCTAAAAATTATTGTTGCCCTCATGACTTACAAATCAAATCACAACAAATTGTATCCGTCACATGCTTCGGTGTAGACTAACAGTGAAATGTTTACTTAAATGACCAAGAACGCAGAGAGCAAGAAAATAGAGAAATAATAGAAAAGTAAAATATGTAACAATAAAAGTAATAATAAATACACAATGAGTAATGATAACTTGGCAGTGAACACGGGGCACCAGGACCGGGGCTATGTGCAGGGGTACGAGGTCATGGAGGTAGATATGTGCAGGGGTACGAGGTCATGGAGGTAGATATGTGTCATGGAGGTAGATATGTGGGGTACGAGGTCATGGAGGTAGATATGTGCAGGGGGAGGTCATGGAGGTCATGGAGGTAGATATGTGAGGTCATGGAGGTAGGTGCAGGGGTACGAGGTCATGGAGGTAGATATGTGAGGTCATGGAGGTAGATATGTGCAGGGGTACGAGGTCATGGAGGTAGATATGTGCAGGGGTACGAGGTCATGGAGGTAGATATGTGCAGGGGTACGAGGTCATGGAGGTAGATATGTGCAGGGGTACGAGGTCATGGAGGTAGATATGTGCAGGGGTACGAGGTCATGGAGGTAGATATACGAGGTCATGGAGGTAGATATGTGCAGGGGTACGAGGTCATGGAGGTAGATATACGAGGTCATGGAGGTAGATATGTACATATAACTAGGAATAAAGTGACAGATGATAAACAGTAGAAGCAGCGTACGTGATGAGTCAAAAACATTAGTGGCTGTTAGTTTACAATCACGTTTCCCAAAGCTGATATCGGTTAAAGTACAAAACTACAAGAGGTTAAAACAGACACAACTCTGAAAGTTGGCCCTCTTACAAAAATAACTTTCCCTGCAATTAACATTCAATAATTTCAACAGTGAACAAAGATATTTTATCTCATTGATATGACTCAAGACACAACGCTGAAAGTTGCCCGCCTTACAAAATACCTATATTATCTCAATCAACAATTACATTATTTCAACTTTGAACAATAGAGACAGAACGTTTCTCGCAAAATAGAAGACAAAAAACCATAAAAACAAAAGTCTACAGAACAATGTATGTACTCCAACACACCAGCTGTCTTCTTCACAACCAGGCAATGAGTTCACTGAAACACGGAGTCTATTTTTGGCCTTGGTCTCTGTCAAGTTTATACTAAGCATAGATGTGTCACCTCTACAGTACTAAAGGCCAGACCATAGATGTGGTACCTCTACAGTACTAAAGGCCAGACCATAGATGTGGTACCTCTACAATACTAAAGACCAGACCATCCGTGGAATCCCAAACACTTTCATTTTTTTGGGTCAAAACCCTGTCTATTTATATACAGGTTAGTGAGCTCTAATCCCACATGAAAATATAGAGCAGTTGTTCATTGAGAACTGTGTGTGAACAGTGAAACCTTCCATAGCAGTAGCAGCTGCAGTGTCTCAGTTACCGCTGGACCTATAGGCCCAGTACACACTCTGGTTATACAACTGATCTGCAACACATTTGTAACAATGGTTGTGACATAACTGATCATTTTTTTGTGATACAACAGAGAGTTTTGTCTACCTAAAAACGTTTACACAACCATTGTGTGGTGTCTGCACAGTGCTTGTGTGATTATTGTTGTGCAGAAAAACCCCCAAATGTGTTTCAGATCAGTTGCACAACGTAAGTGTGTACAGGGCCATGTAATTCCCTTGGTCGCAATCAGAGTGACAAGCTGTCGGATGCAATGTTGAGTTTGCAATGCTTTCTACAGGATAAACAATATGTCATTGTAAACTATATGTCTTTGTGTAAGAGATTATATGATACACTTGAACTGCACTGTTGGTTAAGGGCTTGTAAATAAAGCATTTCATGGTAAAGTCTACACTTGTTGTATTCGGCGCATGTGACTAAGAAAGTGTGATTTGATATGTGAGACTGCATATCCACCATGTATGAACAGTCATTAGGGTTTAAAATCCCCTATTCACAAATACAATGAATTCAATAGTTTTACCCCAAATATTTGGATTTTTTTGAAGTAGTCTACTGTAGCCGAATAGACATTGTTTTCGAAGTGATCAGCAGTATAGTGTATGATTATAGTACTTGGTATTTGGAAAAGCATGCCTCAGCCCTAGAATAAACAGAGTGTGATTGTGGGGACATAAAGGGAAAGGCATGCCCCAGCCCTAGAATAAACAGAGTGTGATTGTGGGGATATAAAGGGAAAGGCATGCCCCAGCCCTAGAATAAACAGAGTGTGATTGTGGGGACATAAAGGGAAAGGCATGCCCCAGCCCTAGAATAAACAGAGTGTGATTGTGGGGACATAAAGGGAAAGGCATGCCTCAGCCCTAGAATAAACAGAGTGTGATTGTGGGGACATAAAGGGAAAGGCATGCCTCAGCCCTAGAATAAACAGAGTGTGATTGTGGGGACATAAAGGGAAAGGCATGCCTCAGCCCTAGAATAAACAGAGTGTGATTGTGGGGACATAAAGGGAAAGGCATGCCTCAGCCCTAGAATAAACAGAGTGTGATTGTGGGGACATAAAGGGAAAGGCATGCCTCAGCCCTAGAATAAACAGAGTGTGATTGTGGGGATATAAAGGGAAAGGCATGCCCCAGCCCTAGAATAAACAGAGTGTGATTGTGGGGACATAAAGGGAAAGGCATGCCTCAGCCCTAGAATAAACAGAGTGTGATTGTGGGGACATAAAGGGAAAGGCATGCCCCAGCCCTAGAATAAACAGAGTGTGATTGTGGGGACATAAAGGGAAAGGCATGCCTCAGCCCTAGAATAAACAGAGTGTGATTGTGGGGACATAAAGGGAAAGGCATGCCCCAGCCCTAGAATAAACAGAGTGTGATTGTGGGGACATAAAGGGAAAGGCATGCCTCAGCCCTAGAATAAACAGAGTGTGATTGTGGGGACATAAAGGGAAAGGCATGCCTCAGCCCTAGAATAAACAGAGTGTGATTGTGGGGACATAAAGGGAAAGGCATGCCTCAGCCCTAGAATAAACAGAGTGTGATTGTGGGGACATAAAGGGAAAGGCATGCCCCAGCCCTAGAATAAACAGAGTGTGATTGTGGGGAGATAAAGGGAAAGGCATGCCTCAGCCCTAGAATAAACAGAGTGTGATTGTGGGGACATAAAGGTCTTGGATATAATAAACCATCATAAAGCTGAGGCACGGGATCCAGGGAAGCAGGGTAGGAGGACCAGACATCAGCAGGGTAGGAGGACCAGACATCAGGAGGGTAGGAGGACCAGACATCAGCAGGGTAGGACCAGACATCAGGAGGGCAGGAGGACCAGACATCAGCAGGGTAGGACCAAACATCAGGAGGGTAGGAGGACCAGATATCAGGAGGGAAGGAGGACCAGACATCAGGAGGGTAGGACCAGACATCAGGAGGGTAGGAGGACCAGACATTAGGAGGGTAGGAGGACCAGACATCAGCAAGGTAGGACCAGACATCAGGAGGGTAGGAGGACCAGACATCAGGAGGGTAGGAGGACCAGACATCAGCAGGGTAGGACCAGACATCAGGAGGGCAGGAGGACCAGACATCAGCAGGGTAGGACCAAACATCAGGAGGGTAGGAGGACCAGATATCAGGAGGGAAGGAGGACCAGACATCAGGAGGGTAGGAGGACCAGACATCAGGAGGGTAGGAGGACCAGACATCAGGAGGGTAGGAGGACCAGACATCAGCAAGGTAGGACCAGACATCAGGAGGGTAGGAGGACCAGACATTAGGAGGGTAGGAGGACCAGACATCAGCAAGGTAGGACCAGACATCAGGAGGGTAGGAGGACCAGACATCAGGAGGGTAGGAGGACCAGACATCAGCAGGGTAGGACCAGACATCAGCAGGGTAGGACCAGACATCAGGAGGGCAGGACGACCAGACATCAGCAGGGTAGGACCAAACATCAGGAGGGTAGGAGATCCAGACATCAGCAGGGTAGGAGGACCAGACATCAGCAGGGTAGCAGGACCAGACATCAGCAGGATAGGAGGACCAGACATCAGCAGGGTAGCAGGACCAGACATCAGCAGGATAGGAGGACCAGACATCAGCAGGGTAGGAGGACCAGACATCAGCAGGGTAGCAGGACCAGACATCAGCAGGATAGGAGGACCAGACATCAGGAGGGTAGCTGTCCACTATGTTGGCCAACAGAAAACAAGCTTAACTTCAATGTGTCCCTATGCCTTTCTAAGGTCTTCGAAAGCCAAGTCAACAAACAGATTACCGACCATTTCAAATCTCACCATACCTTCTCTGCTATGCAATCTGGTTTCAGAGCTGGTCATGGGTGCACCTCAGCCACGCTCAAGGTCCTAAACGATATCTTAACCGCCATCGATAAGAAACATTACTGTGCAGCCGTATTCATTGATCTGGCCAAGGCTTTCGACTCTGTCAATCACCACATCCTCATCGGCAGATTCGACAGCCTTGGTTTCTCAAATGATTGCCTCGCCTGGTTCACCAACTATTTCTCTGATAGAGTTCAGTGTGTAAAATCGGAGGGTCTGCTGTCCGGACCTCTAGCAGTCTCTATGGGGGTGCCACAGGGTTCAATTCTTGGACCGACTCTCTTCTCTGTATACATCAATGAGGTCGCTCTTGCTGCTGGTGAGTCTCTGATCCACCTCTACGCAGATGACACCATTCTGTATACTTCTGGCCCTTCTTTGGACACTGTGTTAACAACCCTCCAGGCAAGCTTCAATGCCATACAACTCTCCTTCCGTGGCCTCCAATTGCTCTTAAATACAAGTAAAACTAAATGCATGCTCTTCAACCGATCGCTACCGGCACCTACCCGTCTGTCCAACATCACTACTCTGGACGGCTCTGACTTAGAATACGTGGACAACTACAAATACTTAGGTGTCTGGTTAGACTGTAAACTCTCCTTCCAGACCCATATCAAACATCTTCAATCCAAAGTTAAATCTAGAATTGGCTTCCTATTTCGCAACAAAGCATCCTTCACTCATGCTTGCAAACATACCCTTGTAAAACTGACCATCCTACCAATCCTCAACTTTGGCGATGTCATTTACAAAATAGCCTCCAATACCCTACTCAACAAATTGGATGCAGTCTATCACAGTGCAATCCGTTTTGTCACCAAAGCCCCATATACTACACACCACTGCGACCTGTACGCTCTCGTTGGCTGGCCCTCGCTTCATACTTCTTCGCCAAACCCACTGGCTCCAGGTCATCTACAAGACACTGCTAGGTAAAGTCCGCCCTTATCTCAGCTCGCTGGTCACCATAGCATCTCCCACCTGTAGCACACGCTCCAGCAGGCCGCCTCTCCTTCCAGTTCTATGCTACCAAAGACTGGAACGAACTACAAAAATCTCTGAAACTGGAAACACTTATCTCCCTCACTAGCTTTAAGCACCAACTGTCAGAGCAGCTCACAGATTACTGCACCTGTACATAGCCCACCTATAATTTAGCCCAAACAACTACCTCTTTCCCAACTGTATTTCATTAATTAATTTATTTTGCTCCTTTGCACCCCATTATTTTTATTCCTACTTTGCATATTCTTCCATTGCAAAACTACCATTCCAGTGTTTTACTTGCTATATTGTATTTACTTTGCCACCATGGCTTTTTTTGCCTTTACCTCCCTTATGGTATATATTATTATTATTATTATATTATTTGCTCACATCGTATATAGACTTGTTTCCACTGTATTATTGACTGTATGTTTGTTTTAGTCCATGTGTAACTCTGTGTCGTTGTATCTGTCGAACTGCTTTGCTTTATCTTGGCCAGGTCGCAATTGTAAATGAGAACTTGTTCTCAACTTGCCTACCTGGTGAAATAAAGGTGAAATAAAAAATAAATAAAAAAATGGCACCTTATTCCCTATATAGTGCACTACTTTTGACCAGGGTCTATTGGGGAATAGGGTGCCATTTGGGATGCAAACATTGCCTTCTGAGACTGAGTGAGAACGCTCTGGAAGGGTAACAGTGCTTTATATTTCCTGTAGCCTCAACAGAGGACAGTAACATACTGTACACAGTGCTTTATATTTCCTGTAGCCTCAACAGAGGACAGTAACATGCTGTACACAATGCTATATATTTCCTGAAGCCTCAACAGAGGACAGTAACATACTGTACACAGTGCTTTATATTTCCTGTAGCCTCAACAGAGGACAGTAACATGCTCTACACAATGATATATATTTCCTGTAGCCTCAGAGGACAGTAACATACTGTACACAGTGCTTTATATTTCCTGTAGCCTCAACAGAGGACAGTAACATACTGTACACAGTGCTTTATATTTCCTGTAGCCTCAACAGAGGACAGTAACATACTGTACACAGTGCTTTATATTTCCTGTAGCCTCAACAGAGGACAGTAACATACTGTACACAGTGCTTTATATTTCGACAGTAAAATACTGTACACAGTGCTTTATATTCCCTGTAGCCTCAACAGAGGACAGTAACATACTGTACACAGTGCTTTATATTTCCTGTAGCCTCAGAGGACAGTAACATACTGTACACAGTGCTTTATATTCCCTGTAGCCTCAACAGAGGACAGTAACATACTGTACACAGTGCTTTATATTTCCTGTAGCCTCAACAAAGGACAGTAACATACTGTACACAGTGCTTTATATTTCCTGTAGCCTCAACAGAGGACAGTAACATACTGTACACAGTGCTTTATATTTCCTGTAGCCTCAGAGGACAGTAACATACTGTACACAGTGCTTTATATTTCCTGTAGCCTCAACAGAGGACAGTAACATACTGTACACAGTGCTTTATATTTCCTGTAGCCTCAACAGAGGACAGTAACATACTGTACACAGTGCTTTATATTTCCTGTAGCCTCAACAGAGGACAGTAACATACTGTACACAGTGCTTTATATTTCCTGTAGCCTCAACAGAGGACAGTAACATACTGTACACAGTGCTTTATATTTCCTGTAGCCTCAGAGGACAGTAACATACTGTACACAGTGCTTTATATTTCCTGTAGCATCAACAGAGGACAGTAACATACTGTACACAGTGCTTTATATTTCCTGTAGCCTCAGAGGACAGTAACATACTGTACACAGTGCTTTATAACATACTGTACACAGTGCTTTATATCCTTAGCCTCAACTAGCCTCAGAGGACAGTAACATACTGTACACAGTGCTTTATATTTCCTGTACAGAGGACAGTAACATACTGTACACAGTGCTTTATATTCCTGTAGCCTCAACAGAGGACAGTAACATACATACTGTACACAGTGCTTTATATTTCCCGTAGCCTCAGGACAGTAACATACTGTACACAGTGCTTTATATTTCCAGTAGCCTCAGAGGACAGTAACATACTGTACACAGTGCTTTATATTTCCTGTAGCCTCAGAGGACAGTAACATACTGTACACAGTGCTTTATATTTCCAGTCGCAACAGAGGACAGTAACATACTGTACACAGTGCTTTATATTTCCTGTAGCCTCAACAGAGGACAGTAACATACTGTACACAGTGCTTTATATTTCCTGTAGCCTCAACAGAGGACAGTAACATACTGTACACAGTGCTTTATATTTCCTGTAGCCTCAGAGGACAGTAACATACTGTACACAGTGCTTTATATTTCCTGTAGCCTCAACAGAGGACAGTAACATACTGTACACAGTGCTTTATATTTCCTGTAGCCTCAACAGAGGACAGTAACATACTGTACACAGTGCTTTATATTTTCCTGTAACATAGCCAGTCTTTATAGCCTCAGAGGACAGTAACATACTGTACACAGTGCTTTATATTCCTGTAGCCTCAACAGAGGACAGTAACATACTGTACACAGTGCTTTATATTTCCTGTAGCCTCAACAGAGGACAGTAACATACTGTACACAGTGCTTTATATTTCCTGTAGCCTCAGAGGACAGTAACATACTGTACACAGAAATTTATATTTCCTGTAGCCTCAACAGAGGACAGTAACATACTGTACACAGTGCTTTATATTTCCCGTAGCCTCAACAGAGGACAGTAACATACTGTACACAGTGCTTTATATTTCCTGTAGCCTCAGAGGACAGTAACATACTGTACACAGTGCTTTATATTTCCTGTAGCCTCAACAGAGGACAGTAACATACTGTACACAGTGCTTTATATTTCCTGTAGCCTCAACAGAGGACAGTAACATACTGTACACAGTGCTTTATATTTCCTGTAGCCTCAGAGGACAGTAACATACTGTACACAGAAATTTATATTTCCTGTAGCCTCAGAGGACAGTAACATACTGTACACAGTGCTTTATATTTCCCGTAGCCTCAACAGAGGACAGTAACATACTGTACACAGTGCTTTATATTTCCTGTAGCCTCAGAGGACAGTAACATACTGTACACAGTGCTTTATATTTCCTGTAGCCTCAACAGAGGACAGTAACATACTGTACACAGTGCTTTATATTTCCCGTAGCCTCAGGACAGTAACATACTGTACACAGTGCTTTATATTTCCAGTAGCCTCAGAGGACAGTAACATACTGTACACAGTGCTTTATATTTCCCGTAGCCTCAGGACAGTAACATACTGTACACAGTGCTTTATATTTCCAGTAGCCTCAGAGGACAGTAACATACTGTACACAGTGCTTTATATTTCCAGTCGCAACAGAGGACAGTAACATACTGTATACAGTGCTCTATATTTCCAGTACACACGACGTTTATAGACATGAGGGGAGGGTACATACAGTGAAGATAATATACATGCAGGGCTTACTGGAAATCATAAACCTGTTCAATGCCTAAGAATACACAACACTAACAGTTTGCAGAAGCAAACAGAACATGTAAAACCTTCTTGCTTTCTATTTCATATCTGAGTTATAACGGGGAAGCACAACTTCAGCCCAAACAGGAATCATTACTATTATTACTGTGATCAGTTGCTAGCTATAGAAGACAGACTAGGCTTCTTAACTGAGACATCTACTCTGGGAAATGTTTTGAGAAAGAGTGAGACAGAGTTACGAACAAATTCTTATTTACAATGACGGCCTTCCCCGGCCAAACCTGGACGACGCTGGGCCAGTTGGGCGCTGCCCTATGGGACTCACAATCACATCCGGTTGTGATACAGCCTGGATTCGAACCAGGGTCTGTAGTGACACCTCTAGAACTGAGATGCAGTACCGTAGACCGCTGTGCCACTCGGGAGCCCAAACTAGCACCATAATGTTAAAGTAAGTAATCAAATTACAGTACTTCACACAACTCCACATAATTTGCATGGCATCTTTTCAATAAACCACCAAAGAAGTTGGTAGACTGAAGCCAGGAATAAGTCTCAATCTCCCATGACCCAATGTCATGTTGTCAACATTTAACCACTAGCGCCATCCTGTGTCCATCCTGTGAAACTGCAGAAGCTCAAATCACAATTGAAAAATACAGTCATGCATTTCAGAAAACAAAGACTTACCAACATATAGGATATTATTTTATTTAAAAAAGGGTTTTACAGTGAAATATTGGCCAGCAATGCTGATTTGTTACAGTTGTAAGAAATGTCATTTCTAAATAATCAAGGTACAATGTTTCATGTTGATTCCTAAAAACTTTGATACTTGATTACCATTTCATTTGAATTTTGATTTAAGAACACTTCAACTGGTTATAGAATGGGATTAGGCTTTTGGCATTATAAGGAGGGAATTGATTGTCTGTATTCATCCCATTTCCCTTTGAAACATCACACAGTCACACTTGATTCGTAGACCTCAATTCCAGCAGGTCAACTTAGGCACTTTGAATATGTCAACAATAAAACACCTTCAGAAAGAAATCAGATCAATACACAAATCAACAGGAAGAACAACATATTCCCAGGGGTTCTAAAGTCAAGTGTCACCACTAGCAACAGGAAGAACAACATATTCCCAGGGGTTCTAAAGTCAAGTGTCACCACTAGCAACAGGAAGAACAACATATTCCCACGGGTTCTAAAGTCAAGTGTCACCACTAGCAACAGGAAGAACAACATATTCCCAGGGGTTCTAAAGTCAAGTGTCACCACTAGCAACAGGAAGAACAACATATTCCCAGGGGTTCTAAAGTCAAGTGTCACCACTAGCAACAGGAAGAACAACAATTCCCAGGGGTTCTAAAGTAGTGTTAGCAACAGGAAGAACAACATATTCCCAGGGGTTCTAAAGTCAAGTGTCACCACTAGCAACAGGAAGAACAGGGGTTCTAAATATTCCCAGGGGTTCTAAAGTCAAGTGTCACCACTAGCAACAGGAAGAACAACATATTCCCAGGGGTTCTAAAGTCAAGTGTCACCACTAGCAACAGGAAGAACAACATATTCCCAGGGGTTCTAAAGTCAAGTGTCACCACTAGCAACAGGAAGTAGCATTTCAAGCCATGGAACCAAAAACGAATGACACAGTAAGAGTCAGCCAGAAACGACTATGGAACAATAAAAACTCCTAGTCATGTGACCAGCACCTTACCTAGGGTAGAAGCCAATGAGCAATAGAAGCATACCCACGGACATTCACCCTTGACAAGGAATCTAATAAAATTCATTTGGTATAAAAAAAAGACAGTGTAAAACATTGTGAAAAAGAATCAAAAACAGGTGACGACAAGTTCATAGCAGTACAGTAGGAAGCCATGCAAATCACTCAACTGTTTGACCTGAAAGTGAGTCGACTGAATCATATCCTAAACTACAGTAGCAGCTCAGTTACTGCTTGTTTGGTACAGGGCCAGTATCCACAAAGTATCTCAGAGTGCTGATCTAGGATCAGGTCCACCCTCCTATTCATTACGATTGTAAAGGTAAAACTGATCAGTACTCCTACTCAGAGAGAGACTTTGTCTATACAGGCCCCGTTCTCAATTGGCAGTTTGATGAGATGGGAAGAGATGAGAGCAGAAGTTCCCGTGAGAATAAAGACGACAAAAAGCTTCAGTATCGCAGCTCACTGAATGGCACATTTATGTTCCCTGTAGCCTCCATTTAACTAGAGTGGAAAGAGGAAGTCGTTTATCCATCGTTTAGTTATTAGAGTGGACAGCAAAGGTGATTTTGAGGCAGCCCAGTTCTTTTCCCATAGCTCCCAGTACTCCCTGTACCCTGTAGTGTCCGTTGGTCAGCCAATAGGGCAGGTCAATGTGAGGGAGGTAGAAGTCGGACTCTGGTAGCGTGTACATCCCCTTAGAACAGACAGGAAATAGAGGTTTTAACCAATACACTTTCACTATGTCCCGAATGGCATCCTATTCCCTAGATAGTGCACTACTTTTGACCAAGGCCCATAGGGCTCTTTTCAAGGGTAGTGCACCTTGGTCAAAGTACTGTATATTTAGGAATAGGGTGTCATTTGGGACACAGCCCCAGAGTGAAGCATGTTTTACTGTATAGAAAAGGTATGCACCCTTAGGAGACAGAAAATAGGTCATTTGAGCCCAATAGACATGAATTGAGTAAACAGAAAAAAATTATTTAAGAAAAACAGAATGAGTTCCGATCAACAGAACGTTAAGTGCACATGTTCAAAACATTCAGAGAAAGTTTATTTTTAACTTTGTTGTTGGGCGAGCTGCTGTTCAACAAACACTCTGTTACCAATCATTCACAGTGCTATCAACAGACATTCACCACATTGCACTGAACAGAATAGGAAAGAGGGAAGTAGCCTGAGCATTGACCACTGGAGGAACTGGTTCTTTCTTGGGGGTGGGTTCAAATGGCAACAAACGGAAGAAAATGGACAGACAGGCTTATAGAGGGATTAACAGGACCTGTCCAATAAGAAACGGCCATCATCATTTGTCATTGCAAAACAGTTTCAAATGATTGTGCCCTAATGAACACAACCATAAATGATAGACTCACAGCTTTGAAGGGACAGTGGCAGGGGATGAACTACAGTATAGACTCACAGCTTTAAAGGGACAGTGGACAGGGGATGAACTACAGTATAGACTCACAGCTTTAAAGGGACAGTGGACAGGGGATGAACTACAGTATAGACTCACAGCTTTAAAGGGACAGGGGATGAACTACAGTATAGACTCACAGCTTTAAAGGGACAGTGGACAGGGGATGAACTACAGTATAGACTCACAGCTTTAAAGGGACAGTGGACAGGGGATGAACTACAGTATAGACTCACAGCTTTAAAGGGACAGTGGACAGGGGATGAACTACAGTATAGACTCACAGCTTTAAAGGGACAGGGGATGAACTACAGTATAGACTCACAGCTTTAAAGGGACAGGGGATGAACTACAGTATAGACTCACAGCTTTAAAGGGACAGTGGCAGGGGATGGACTACAGTATAGACTCACAGCTTTAAAGGGGCAGTGGCAGGACTACAGTATAGACTCACAGCTTTAAAGGGACAGTGGACAGGTGATGAACTACAGTATAGAATCACAGCTTTAAAGGGACAGTGGATGAACTACAGTATAGACTCACAGCTTTAAAGGGACAGTGGATGGACTACAGTATAGACTCACAGCTTTAAAGGGACAGTGGACAGGGGATGAACTACAGTATAGACTCACAGCTTTAAAGGGACAGTGGCAGGGGATGCCGTAGGTGTGTAGAGGTTCAGGACAGTCCTGTCCTGGCGGTATCAGCTGGTTGAGCAGCTCACAGCCGTCTGCGTAATGGCAGCTCCCGATCTCTTCCACACACGGCACCTTGACCCAGAACCCTGCCACCTCCTTCTCCAGTGTCACGTTCACCTAAGAGAGAAATACAGCACCAGTCAAAGGTTTGGACACACCTACTCATTCAAGGGAATAGAATAATAGTGAAGACATCAAAAATATGAAATAACACATATGGAATCATGTAGTAACCAAAACAAAGTGTTAAACAAATCAAAATATATTTTATATTTGAGATTCTACAAAGTAACCACCCTTTGCCTTTGACAGCTTTGCACACTCTTGGCATTCACTCAACCAGCTTCATGAGGTTGTCACCTGGAATGCATTTCAATTAACAGGTGTGCCTTGTTAAAAAGTTAATTTGTGGAATTTCTTTCCTTCTTAATGCATTTGAACCAATCAGTTGGGTTGTGACAAGGTATGGGGAGTATACAGAATAAAGCCCTATTTGGTAAGAGACCAAGTCCATATGATGTCAAGAACAGCTCAAATAAGCCAAGAGAAATGACTGTCCATCATTGCTTAAGACATGAAGGTCAGTCAATCTGGAACATTAAGAACTTTGAACGTTTCTTCAAGTGCATTTATGAGGAACCGCCACACAGGAAAGGAAGACCCAGAGTAACCTCTGCTGCAGAGGATAAAGTCATTAGTTACCAGCCTCAGAAATCGGCACTTAACAAGGCACACCTGTTAATTAAAATGAATTCCAGGAGACTGCGTGAACCAGGCCTTCATGGTTGAATTGCTGCAAAGAAACCACTACTAAAGGACACCAATAAGAAGAGACTTGATGGGTCAAGAAACACGAGCAATCGACATTAGACCAGTGGAAATCTGTCCTTCGGTTTGATATCCAAATGTGACATTTTTGGTTCCAACCGCCGTGGCTTTGTGAGACGCAGAGTAGGTGAACATTGAATCTCCGCATGTGTGGTTCCCACCGTGAAGCATGGAGGAGTGATGGTGCTTTGCTGGTGACACCGTCAGTGATTTATTTAGAATTCAAGACACACTTATCGCTGCAGAATGCTGGTTACGCCATCCCATCTGGTTTGTGCTTAGTGGGACTATCATTTGTTTTTCAACAGGACAATAACCCAACACACCTCCAGGCGGTATAAGGGCTATTTGACCAAGAAGGAGAGTGATGGAGTGCTGCATCAGATGACTTGACCTCCACAATCACCCGACTTCAACCCAATTGAGATGGTCTGGGATGAGCTGGACCACAGAGTGAAGGAAAAGCAGCTAACAAGTACTCAGCATATGTGGGAACTCCTTCAAGACTGTTGGAAAAGCTTTCCAGGTGACTACCTCATGAAGCTGGATGAGAGAATTCCAAGAGTATGCAAAGCTCTCATCCAGGCAAAGGGTGGTTACTTTGAAGAATCTCAAAAATATTTTGATTTGTTTAACACTTTTTTTGGTTACTACATGATTCCATATGTGTTATTTCTTAGTTTTGACGTTGTCACTCTTATTCTGCAATGTAGAAATAGTAAAAATAAAGAAAAACCCTTGAGTCAGCATGTCCAAACTTTTGACTGTTACTGTATATTTTTATTTATTTTATTTCACCTTTATTTAACCAGGTAAACAAGTGGAGAACAAGTTCTCATTTACAATTGCGACCTGGCCAAGGTAAAGCAAAGCAGTTTGACACAACACAGAGTTACACATGGAGTAAAACAAACACAGTCAATAATTAAGTAGAAAAACAAGTCTATATACAATGTGAGCAAATGAGGTGAGGATGGAGGTAAAGGCAAAAAAAGGCCATGGTGGCAAAGTAAATACAATATAGCAAATAAAACACTGGAATGGTAGATGTGCAGTGGAAGAATATGCAAAGTAGAGAGAAATAATGGGGTGCAAAGGAGCAAAATAAATAAATAAAGTAGGGGGAGAGGACCAGTTAACTGGGATGGATAAGAGCGTCTGCTAAATGACTTAAATGTAAATGTAAATGTCTGGATCAACACAGTAGGCTACAGTAACAGTACACCTATCCACAAAATAGGCCATCACAAGGTTACGTTTACCTATGGACAAAATGCTGTTATAACCTGGGTGATTCGAGCCCTAAATGGTGATTGGCTGACAGCCGTGGTATATTAGACCATATACCACATGTTAACTGGGATGTTATGAAAAACTAAGTATATGTCAATAAAACTATTTGACAGAAATACCGCCAGGCTTGAGCAAGTTACCTAAGAGGAGAAAATAGGACCAGTACCGGGGTGTTTTGAAAAACGTGTCTAATGTCAGCCTATTCTTGACTTGGACGTTGCCCCATAGTTGTTTACAGCAAAGCAGAAACTGTTCTATTCCTCCCTTGCAATGATGTCACCGATGTTAGAGAGAAAAAAATCTGACACTGATCTACGTGATTGATTTCAGGGGAAGAACAGTCAAGTCAGTCTTCTCTGCATTGCATCAACTAAACCAATACAAGTCAGTCTTCTCTGCATTGCATCAACTAAACCAATACAAGTTGGGAACAACAGAATGTCCAGTATGTGAAAGCTGTCTGTTGCAAAAAAAACAACATACAAAACGCAACAATATTACATTAACGCATTCTTAATCAGAACATCACCACTCTCAATGCCGTCCCTTCTCTTGTGAACTCTGCATTTTAAGGGTGAGCATTGAATCAGGAAGTCTACTGTATATTATATATCTATTTGGGCCATTAGTGCAGCAGAGCAGGCGTTTATGTGGTGAGCTGCTCACATGAAGCTCAGCCTTTAGTCAGACATACCTCCCCAGCCAAGTTTCTACCTGTTTAACAACACTCTACCCAGAGCCGCCCAGAAGAACCCAGAACCACCCAGAAGAACCCAGAGCCACCCAGAAGAACCCCAGAGCCACCCAGAAGAACCCAGAACCACCCAGAAGAACCCCAGAGCCACCCAGAAGAACCCCAGAGCCACCCAGAAGAACCCCAGAGCCACCCAGAAGAACCCCAGAGCCACCCAGAAGAACCCAGAACCACCCAGAAGAACCCAGAGCCACCCAGAAGAACCCCAGAGCCACCCAGAAGAACCCAGAGCCACCAATTGACACACACCCAGACAAAGTGGAATAGGCTATCACATGGCTGAATAGGCCTACAGACTGATATGGCAAAGTAATAGCTTTCAATTCACTGTTGGTCAGTTTTTCAGGAGGAAGTAGAACTATAGTGTTTCAAACTTGCTTTGATTGTGACCATTTTAATCCAAGAAGAGCCTATTCATTCTATATATTTCCCTAGTTGTTAAGAGCGTTGGGCCAGTAACTGAAAGGTCGCTGGGTCCCAAACCAACTAGGTGAAAAATCTCTCAATGTGCCCTTGAACAAGGCACTTAACCATAATTGCTCCTGTAAGTCGCTCTGGATAAAAGCATCTGCTAACTGACTTTTATTTGTATAAATATGTATTGGATAGCCACAGGAAGTAGTTTGGGGGCGGGGGTGTTCTTAACTATATAACTACCTTTTTTTGCCCAGTGCTACAGATGTCTATGTCTCTGCTTATACAGGACCAGTAAAGGCTCAGTGCACTATATTTGTAAAAAATAAATATCATATTTTTTGTTATTGTGCTGCAGCACCCTCACTTCCTGTGGCTTTGTATATACTGTATGTATATATTGAAGACAGGAAATACCATATGCCTACCTCGAAAACTAATGGTTGGTTAATTACAAAAACTTTAACAAACAAGTATACTTTATAAGTAATCAAATAGCATTCCATATCTAATTTTAGTATTTGAAGAGGAGGCCCTTGGTGCATGCTTAGTACTCACAGCGAGGGGAGCGGCCAGCTCGACGGTTGTGTTCCCGGACGCACTGGCCTTTAGGTCCCCTGGAACTGTGATGGGGTCCGGGGACAGGGTTAGGGTCTTCAGAACCGCCGGGTCGTCTGGCTTACCGCAGTTCTCCCATGAGAACCCAAAGATCTGTGCAAGAATATTGAATAGTCTATGTTACTGTAATAAACATGATGAAATGATAGAGTAGGTTAATGAACAACATTTGAATAAAAGTAAAGATATTTCACTCACCTTCACAGTATATGCTGTGCGCGGTTTCTCGAAATCCAAAGCGCAATTCACCTGAATTCCAATACTTAGCATTATCACATGAATAACAATAACATTTTTCATCGTGCTCAACTAATCTACAACTGAACTAGAAATAATTAGGGTTAATTCAAGATAACAACAGAAAGCGCGTAAACTAAGTCCGTGCACCGCTAAAACGAATCGAGAATGACTGCGACACAACACGTTGAGACGGTGCGGTAAATATTTGTTTCCATGAAGTCCAGTCTCACTTCCGTGTTTATCAAATCACTCCCGAGGCTCGTGACAGACTTCGCGAGGAGCAGATACTGAGATTTTCCTATTTGTATTTGCGCCTCCTTTATATAAATAAAGGAGATTAAATACGAATTTCCTATAGAAATAAAGGAGGCGCAAATACAAATGATACATCTCAATATCTATCTCCTCGCATCCTCTCTCCTCGCCTCCTTCTCAAACCGCATTGGAGGAGAAGGTCAAATTGGGCGGAACCTCTGGCTTTCTCATCCAATGGAGTTTGAGAAGGAGGCGAGGAGAGAGAAGAGAGGACGCGAGGAGTATGCAAGTGAGATCTTCCCACAGTTAAAAGCATACTTATCGGATGTATTAGTTTTGGTAATCAATTTAATCCCTCACTTGATACCTACAATAAGGAAATTGATCTTTAATTTTTAGATTAACAAATTGTGGTACAGGCGTTTGTGAACAAATCTAGACCATAACCTGTCCACAATATAGAGAAAATGCAGATTTTGTGATACCATCAACAAGTAGACAGACACACATAACTGACATCCATTAGTATCCCACCCAAGTTCCAAAACAAGCATTTGGCATTGCAGCTAAACCCATGGGATAGGCTTCATTTGTTGCTAGCCTGAGGCATTGTATTTTGAAGACAACACTCTGAATACCTACACTGGCTTTCTAGCCTAAAGTAGTGGACTTGCCTATGGGCCAGTTTATTCTACAGTACTGTTGATCTGCTTCTCTCCACAAGATGGAGATGTTGTCCTAATTTCCTCACCTCTATGTGAACACTATAACATGGCCTCACCTCTCTGTGAACACTATGACATGGCCTCACCTCTCTGTGAACACTATAACATGGCCTCACCTCTCTGTGAACACTATAACATGGCCTCACCTCTCTGTGAACACTATGACATGGCCTCACCTCTCTGTGAACACTATGACATGGCATCACCTCTCTGTGAACACTATAACATGGCCTCACCTCTCTGTGAACACTATAACATGGCCTCACCTCTCTGTGAATACTATAACATGGCCTCACCTCTCTGTGAACACTATGACATGGCCTCACCACTCTGTGAACACTATAACATGGCCTCACCTCTCTGTGAACACTATAACATGGCCTCACCTCTCTGTGAACACTATGACATGGCCTCACCTCTCTGTGAACACTATAACATGGCCTCACCTCTCTGTGAACACTATGACATGGCCTCACCTCTCTGTGAACACTATGACACGGCCTCACCTCTCTGTGAACACTATAACATGGCCTCACCTCTCTGTGACCTCACCTCTCTGTGAACACTATAACATGGCCTCACCTCTCTGTGAACACTATAACATGGCCTCACCTCTCTGTGAACACCACAGCATGGCCTCACCTCTCTGTGAACACTATGACATGGCCTCACCTCTCTGTGAACACTATAACATGGCCTCACCTCTCTGTGAACACTATAACATGGCCTCACCTCTCTGTGACCTCACCTCTCTGTGAACACTATAACATGGCCTCACCTCTCTGTGAACACTATAACATGGCCTCACCTCTCTGTGAACACTATAACATGGCCTCACCTCTCTGTGAACACTATAACATGGCCTCACCTCTCTGTGAACACTATAACATGGCCTCACCTCTATGTGAACACTATAACATGGCCTCACCTCTCTGTGAACACTATAACATGGCCTCACCTCTCTGTGAACACTATAACATGGCCTCACCTCTCTGTGAACACTATAACATGGCCTCACCTCTCTGTGAACACTATGACTATACCTAGTCAGTTTTATAGCCTATACCTAGTCAGTTTTATAGCCATTTACATTTACATTTAAGTCATTTAGCAGACGCTCTTATCCAGAGCGACTTACAAATTGGTGCATTCACCTTATGACATCCAGTGGGACAGTCACTTAACAATAGTGCATCTAAAACTTAAGGGGGGGGGGGTGAGAGGGATTACTTATCCTATCCTAGGTATTCCTTAAAGAGGTGGGGTTTCAGGTGTCTCCGGAAGGTGGTGATTGACTCCGCTGTCCTGGCGTCGTACATAGTCAGTTTGGCCTATACATAGTCAGTTTTATAGCCTATAGCTAGTCAGTTACATAGCCTATACCTAGTCAGTTATATAGCCTATACCTAGTCAGTTTTATAGCCTATAGCTAGTCAGTTACATAGCCTATACCTAGTCAGTTTTATAGCCTATAGCTAGTCAGTTACATAGCCTATACATAGTCAGTTTTATAGCCTATAGCTAGTCAGTTATATAGCCTATACCTAGTCAGTTATATAGCCTATACCTAGTCAGTTATGTAGCCTATACCTAGTCAGTTATATAGCCTATACCTAGTCAGTTTTATAGCCTATAGCTAGTCAGTTACATAGCCTATACCTAGTCAGTTATATAGCCTATAGCTAGTCAGTTATATAGCCTATACCTAGTCAGTTATATAGCCTATACCTAGTCAGTTATATAGCCTATAGCTAGTCAGTTTTATAGCCTATACCTAGTCAGTTATATAGCCTATACCTCGTCAGTTATATAGCCTATACCTAGTCAGTTATGTAGCCTATACCTAGTCAGTTATGTAGCCTATACCTAGTGAGTTATATAGCCTATACCTAGTCAGTTATGTAGCCTATACCTAGTCAGTTTTATATCCTATAGCTAGTCAGTTTTATAGCCTATAGCTAGTCAGTTTTATAGCCTATACCTAGTCAGTTATATAGCCTATAGCTAGTCAGTTATATAGCCTATACCTAGTCAGTTATATAGCCTATAGCTAGTCAGTTTTATAGCCTATACCTAGTCAGTTATATAGCCTATACCTCGTCAGTTATATAGCCTATACCTAGTCAGTTATATAGCCTATAGCTAGTCAGTTATATAGCCTATACCTAGTCAGTTATATAGCCTATACCTAGTCAGTTATATAGCCTATAGCTAGTCAGTTACATAGCCTATACCTAGTCAGTTATATAGCCTATACCTAGTCAGTTATATAGCCTATAGCTAGTCAGTTTTATAGCCTATACCTAGTCAGTTATATAGCCTATACCTCGTCAGTTATATAGCCTATACATAGTCAGTTATGTAGCCTATACCTAGTCAGTTATGTAGCCTATACCTAGCCAGTTATATAGCCTATACCTAGTCAGTTATGTAGCCTATACCTAGTCAGTTTTATATCCTATAGCTAGTCAGTTTTATAGCCTATACCTAGTCAGTTTTATAGCCTATAGCTAGTCAGTTATGTAGCCTATACCTAGTCAGTTATATAGCCTATACCTAGTCAGTTATATAGCCTATAGCTAGTCAGTTATATAGCCTATACCTAGTCAGTTATATAGCCTATACCTAGTCAGTTTTATAGCCTATAGGTAGTCAGTTTTATAGCCTATACCTAGTCAGTTATATAGCCTATACCTCGTCAGTTATATAGCCTATACCTAGTCAGTTATATAGCCTATACCTAGTCAGTTATATAGCCTATACCTAGTCAGTTTTATAGCCTATAGCTAGTCAGTTTTATAGCCTATACCTAGTCAGTTATATAGCCTATACCTCGTCAGTTATATAGCCTATACCTAGTCAGTTATATAGCCTATACCTAGTCAGTTATATAGCCTATACCTAGTCAGTTTTATAGCCTATAGCTAGTCAGTTTTATAGCCTATACCTAGTCAGTTTTATAGCCTATAGCTAGTCAGTTATGTAGCCTATACCTAGTCAGTTATATAGCCTATACCTAGTCAGTTATATAGCCTATAGCTAGTCAGTTATATAGCCTATACCTAGTCAGTTATATAGCCTATACCTAGTCAGTTTTATAGCCTATAGGTAGTCAGTTTTATAGCCTATACCTAGTCAGTTATATAGCCTATACCTCGTCAGTTATATAGCCTATACCTAGTCAGTTATATAGCCTATACCTAGTCAGTTATATAGCCTATACCTAGTCAGTTATATAGCCTATACCTAGTCAGTTTTATAGCCTATAGCTAGTCAGTTTTATAGCCTATACCTAGTTAGTTATATAGCCTATACCTCGTCAGTTATATAGCCTATACCTAGTCAGTTATGTAGCCTATACCTAGTCAGTTATATAGCCTATACCTCGTCAGTTATATAGCCTATACCTAGTCAGTTATATAGCCTATACCTAGTCAGTTATATAGCCTATAGCTAGTCAGTTATATAGCCTATACCTAGTCAGTTATATAGCCTATACCTAGTCAGTTTTATAGCCTATAGCTAGTCAGTTTTATAGCCTATACCTAGTTAGTTATATAGCCTATACCTCGTCAGTTATATAGCCTATACCTAGTCAGTTATGTAGCCTATACCTAGTCAGTTATGTAGCCTATACCTAGTCAGTTATATAGCCTATACCTAGTCAGTTATGTAGCCTATACCTAGTCAGTTTTATATCCTATAGCTAGTCAGTTTTATAGCCTATACCTAGTCAGTTTTATAGCCTATAGCTAGTCAGTTATGTAGCCTATACCTAGTCAGTTATATAGCCTATACCTAGTCAGTTATATAGCCTATACCTAGCCAGTTATGTAGCCTATACCTAGTCAGTTTTATAGCCTATACCTAGTCAGTTTTATAGCCTATACCTAGTCAGTTATATAGCCTATACCTAGTCAGTTATATAGCCTATAGCTAGTCAGTTATATAGCCTATACCTAGTCAGTTATATAGCCTATAGCTAGTCAGTTTTATAGCCTATACCTAGTCAGTTATATAGTCTATACCTCGTCAGTTATATAGCCTATACCTAGTCAGTTATATAGCCTATAGCTAGTCAGTTATATAGCCTATACCTAGTCAGTTATATAGCCTATACCTAGTCAGTTATATAGCCTATAGCTAGTCAGTTATATAGCCTATACCTAGTCAGTTATATAGCCTATACCTAGTCAGTTATATAGCCTATAGCTAGTCAGTTTTATAGCCTATACCTAGTCAGTTATATAGCCTATACCTCGTCAGTTATATAGCCTATACCTAGTCAGTTATGTAGCCTATACCTCGTCAGTTATGTAGCCTATACCTAGTCAGTTATGTAGCCTATACCTAGTCAGTTATATAGCCTATACCTAGTCAGTTATGTAGCCTATACCTAGTCAGTTTTATATGCTATAGCTAGTCAGTTTTATAGCCTATACCTAGTCAGTTATATAGCCTATACCTAGTCAGTTTTATAGCCTATAGCTAGTCAGTTATGTAGCCTATACCTAGTCAGTTATATAGCCTATACCTAGTCAGTTATATAGCCTATACCTAGTCAGTTATGTAGCCTATACCTAGTCAGTTATATAGCCTATACCTAGTCAGTTATATAGCCTATAGCTAGTCAGTTATATAGCCTATACCTAGTCAGTTATATAGCCTATACCTAGTCAGTTATGTAGCCTATACCTAGTCAGTTATATAGCCTATACCTAGCCAGTTATGTAGCCTATACCTAGTCAGTTTTATAGCCTATACCTAGTCAGTTTTATAGCCTATACCTAGTCAGTTATATAGCCTATACCTAGTCAGTTATATAGCCTATAGCTAGTCAGTTATATAGCCTATACCCTTTCAGTTATATAGCCTATACCTAGTCAGTTATATAGCCTATAGCTAGTCAGTTTTATAGCCTATACCTAGTCAGTTATATAGCCTATACCACGTCAGTTATATAGCCTATACCTAGTCAGTTATGTAGCCTATACCTAGTCAGTTATGTAGCCTATACCTAGTCAGTTATATAGCCTATACCTAGTCAGTTATGTAGCCTATACCTAGTCAGTTTTATATCCTATAGCTAGTCAGTTTTATAGCCTATACCTAGTCAGTTTTATAGCCTATAGCTAGTCAGTTATGTAGCCTATACCTAGTCAGTTATATAGCCTATACCTAGTCAGTTATATAGCCTATACCTAGCCAGTTATGTAGCCTATACCTAGTCAGTTTTATAGCAGTTATATAGCCTATACCTAGTCAGTTATGTAGCCTATACCTAGTCAGTTTTATAGCCAGTTATATAGCCTACCTAGTCAGTTATATAGCCTATACCTAGTCAGTTATATAGCCTATACCTCGTCAGTTATATAGCCTATACCTAGTCAGTTATATAGCCTATAGCTAGTCAGTTATATAGCCTATACCTGTCACTGTTCTCTGTTTAGCCTTGAGGTTGACAGTCCTCATCTTGTCATGGGGAAAACTCAGTAAAACACTAAATGACCTGCTGTTAACCGTCATGTCACACTGCCAGTGTGAAAAAGTCCCACTTCAGTCTTCCCTCTGCACGTGTATGTCCAGTATAACTATCAGAGTAGGTCATGTCACTGTCCCAGTCACTGTCCCAGTCACTGACCCAGTCACTGTCCCATTGGCTATTCTCATCTTCATGTCCATATGAGTGAAATTACTTTAGCATGTCTAGTTGGAAATGATGTTCCAGCCCTTCAAAAAAAGCCGTAACACCATGTACTAGGGGCTGGTAGGGCTGGTAGAGCTGGTAGAGCTGGTAGGGCTGGTAGGGCTGGAACACCATGTACTAGGGCTGGTAGGGTTGGAACACCATGTACTAGGGCTGGTAGGGCTGGTAGGGCTGGTAGGGATGGTAGGGCTGGATCACCATGCACTAGGGCTGGTAGGGCTGGTAGGGCTGGTAGGGCTGGAACACCATGTACTAGTGGCTGGTAGGGCTGGTAGAGCTGGTAGGGATGGAACACCATGTACTAGGGCTGGTAGAGCTGGTAGAGCTGGTAGGGATGGAACACCATGTACTAGGGCTGGTAGAGCTGGTAGGGCTGGTAGGGATGGAACACCATGTACTAGTGGCTGGTAGGGCTGGAACACCATGTACTAGGGCTGGTAGGGCTGGTAGGGATGGTAGGGCTGGTAGAGCTGGTAGGGCTGGTAGGGATGGAACACCATGTACTAGGGCTGGTAGGGCTGGTAGGGATGGAACACCATGTACTAGGGCTGGTAGGGCTGGATCACCATGTACTAGGGCTGGTAGGGCTGGTAGGGCGGGGACACCATGTACTAGGGATGGTAGGGCTGGTAGAGCTGGTAGGGCTGGTAGGGATGGAACACCATGTACTAGGGCTGGTAGGGCTGGATCACCATGTACTAGGGCTGGTAGGGCTGGTAGGGCTGGTAGGGCTGGTAGGGCTGGTAGGGCTGGATCACCATGTACTAGGGCTGGTAGGGTTGGAACACCATGTACTAGGGCTGGTAGGGCTGGTAGGGCTGGTAGGGATGGTAGGGCTGGATCACCATGCACTAGGGCTGGTAGGGCTGGTAGGGATGGTAGGGCTGGATCACCATGTACTAGGGCTGGTAGGGCTGGTAGGGCTGGTAGGGCTGGAACACCATGCACTAGGGGCTGGTAGGGCTGGAACACCATGTACTAGGGCTGGTAGGGCTGGTAGGGCTGGTAGGGCTGGAACACCATGTACTAGAGGCTGGTAGGGCTGGTAGGCCTGGAACACCATGTACTAGAGGCTGGTAGGGCTGGAACACCATGTACTAGATGCTGGTACAGTGCAGCTATTCCCCCCGCAAGGCAATCAAACAAGCTAAGCGTCAGTATAGAGACAAAGTAGAATCGCAATTCAACGGCTCAGACACAAGAGGTATGTGGCAGGGTCTACAGTCAATCACGGATTACAAAAAGAAAACCAGCCCAGTCACGGACCAGGATGTCTTGCTCCCAGGCAGACTAAATAACTTTTTTGCCCGCTTTGAGGACAATACAGTGCCACTGACACGGCCCGCAACCAAAACATGCGGACTCTCCTTCACTGCAGCCGAGGTGAGTAAAACATTTAAACGTGTTAAGCCTCGCAAGGCTGCAGGCCCAGACGGCATCCCCAGCCGCGCCCTCAGAGCATGCGCAGACCAGCTGGCTGGTGTGTTTACGGACATATTCAATCAATCCCTATCCCAGTCTGCTGTTCCCACATACTTCAAGAGGGCCACCATTGTTCCTGTTCCCAAGAAATCTAAGGTAACTGAGCTAAACGACTACTGCCCTGTAGCACTCACTTCCGTCATCATGAAGTGCTTTGAGACACTAGTCAAGGACCATATCACCTCCACCCTACCTGACACCCTAGACCCACTCCAATTTGCTTACCGCCCAAATAGGTCCACAGACGATGCAATCTCAACCACACTGCACACTGCCCTAACCCATCTGGACAAGAGGAATACCTATGTGAGAATGCTGTTCATCGAATACAGCTCAGCATTTAACACCATAGTACCATCCAAACTCGTCATCAAGCTCGAGACCCTGGGTCTCGACCCCGCCCTGTGCAACTGGGTACTGGACTTCCTGACGGGCCGGCCCCCAGGTTGGTGAGGGTAGGTAACAACATCTCCACCCCGCTGATCCTCAACACTGGGGCCCCACAAGGGTGCGTTCTGAGCCCTCTCCTGTACTCCCTGTTCACCCACGACTGCGTGGCCACGTACGCCTCCAACTCAATCATCAAGTTTGCGGACGACACAACAGTGGTAGGCTTGATTACCAACAACGACGAGACAGCCTACAGGGAGGAGGTGAGGGCCCTCGGAGTGTGGTGTCAGGAAAATAACCTCACACTCAACGTCAACAAAACTAAGGAGATGATTGTGGACTTCAGGAAACAGCAGAGGGAACACCCCCCTATACACATCGATGGAACAGTAGTGGAGTAAGTTTTAAGTTCCTCGGCGTACACATTACAGACAAACTGAATTGGTCCACCCACACAGACAGCATCGTGAAGAAGGTGCAGCAGCGCCTCTTCAACCTCAGGAGGCTGAAGAAATTCGGCTTGTCACCAAACCACTCACAAACTTCTACAAATGCACAATTGAGAGCATCCTGTCGGGCTGTATCACCGCCTGGTACGGCAACTGCTCCGCCCACAACCGTAAGGCTCTCCAGAGGGTAGTGAGGTCTGCACAACGCATCACCGGGGGCAAACTACCTGCCCTCCAGGACACCTACACCACCCGATGTCACAGGAAGGCCATAAAGATCCTCAAGGTGTCATGTTTTGTCTTATTTTGTCTTGTCATTTTGCTTTTCCCTCTGTTCGTTTTCCCCCTGCTGGTCTTTTTAGGTTCGTTCCCCTCTTTCTCTCTTCCTCCCTCTCTCTCTTCTCTCTATCGCTCCGTTCCTGCTCCCAGCTGTTCCTATTCCCCTAATCAATCATTTAGTCTTCCCACACCTGTTCCCTATCTTTCCCCCTGATTAGAGTCCCTATTTCTCCCCTTGTTTTCCGTTTCTGCCCTGTCGGATCCTTGTCTATTGTTCACCGTGCTGTGTCTGTGTATCGCCCTGTCGTGTCGTGTTTCCCTCAGATGCTGCGTGGTGAGCAGGTGTCTGAGTCTGCTACGTTCAAGTGCCTTCCCGAGGCAACCTGCAGTTCATGATCGAGTCTCCAGTCTGTTCTCGTCATTACGAGTGGAATTATGCTTTATGATTGTAGATTTACTTTACTGGATTAAAGACTCTGTTTTCGCCAAGTTGCTTTTGGGTCCTCATTCACCTGCATAACAGAAGGATCCGACCAAGAATGGACCCAGCGACTATGGATTCTCTCTACTCTACTCTTGAGTTCCAGGGAGCGATGCTCGGCAGACACGAGCAGGAATTGTCTGCTGCTCGGCATGCCGTTGAGACCCTGGCCGCTCAGGTCTCCGACCTCTCAGGACAGTATCAGAGTCTTTGTCTCGTGTCACCAGCTACTTCCGGTTCTTCCGAGCCTCCGGAACCTAGGGTTAATAACCCACCATGTTATTCTGGGCAGCCCACTGAGTGCCGATCCTTTCTCACCCAGTGTGATATAGTGTTCTCTCTCCAACCCAACACATACTCAAGAGAGAGAGCTCGGATTGCCTACGTCATATCACTCCTTACTGGTCGGGCTCGGCAGTGGGGCACAGCTATCTGGGAGGCAAGCGCTGAGTGTACTAACAATTATCTGAACTTTAAAGAGGAGATGATAAGGGTTTTTGATCGCTCAGTTTTTGGGAAAGAAGCTTCCTGGTCCCTGTCTTCCCTATGTCAAGGTAATCGATCCATAACGGATTACTCTATAGAGTTTCGCACTCTTGCTGCCTCCAGTAACTGGAACGAGCAGGCGTTGCTCGCTCGTTTTCTGGAGGGACTCCACGCTAAGGTTAAGGATGAGATTCTCTCTCGGGAGGTTCCATCCAGCGTGGATTCTTTGATTGAACTCGCTATTCGCATTGAACGACGGGTAGATCTTCGTCACCGAGCTCATAGAAGAGAGCTCGCGTTAACTGTGTCTCCCTCTCTCCGACACTACCGTCTTTCCCCACTGACTCAGGTGTTGAGCCCATGCAGCTGGGGGTATTCGCATCTCGACTAAGGAGAGGGAACGGAGAATCACCAACCGCCTCTGTCTCTATTGCGGTTCCGCTGGTCATTTTGTCATTTCATGTCCAGTTAAAGGCCAGAGCTCATCAGTAAGCGGAGGGCGACTGATAAGCGCTACTAGACGGTCCTCTCCGTCAAGTACATGTACTACCTTACCGGTCCATCTACGCTGGACCGGATCGGCAGCTTCCTGCAGTGCATTAATAGACTCTGGGGCAGAGGGCTGTTTTATGGACGAAGCCTGGGCGCGGGAACATGACATTCCTCTCAGACAGTTAGGGGAGCCCACGGTCATGTTTGCCTTGGATGGTAGTCCTCTCCCCAGTATATTATATGAAACACTACCTTTAACCCACACTGTATCTGGTAACCATAGTGAGACCATTTCTTTTTTGATTTTTTGTTCACCTTTTACACCTGTTGTTTTGGGTCATCCCTGGCTAGTGTGTCATAATCCTTCTTTTGATTGGTCTAGTAATTCTATCCTTTCCTGGAACGTTTCTTGTCATGTGACGTGTTTAATGTCTGCTATTTCTCCTGTTTGTTCTGTCCCCTCTTCTCAGGAGGAACCTGGTGATTTGACAGGAGTGCCGGAGGAATATCATGGTCTGCGCACGGTCTTCAGTCGGTCCAGAACCAACTCCCTTCCTCCTCACCGGTCGTATGATTGTTGTTCTGATCTCTTCAAGAAGCGTTTTGCATCCGCTTCTATCCTTGTTGCACCTGACGTCACTAAACAGTTTATTGTTGAGGTTGATGCGTCGGGGTGGGCGTGGGAGCCATTCTGTCCCAGCGCTCCGATACTGACGATGGGGTCCACCCTTGTGCGTATTTTTCTCATCGCCTGTCACCGTCGGAACGTAACTATGATGTGGCTAACCGCGAACTGCTCGCCATCCGATTAGCCCTAGGCAAATGGCGACAGTGGTTGGAGGGGGCGACCGTTCCTTTTGTCGTTTGGACTGACCAAAAGAACCTTGAGTACATCCGTTATGCCAAACGACTGAATGCGCGTCATGCTCGTTGGGCGTTGTTTTTCGCTCGTTTCGAGTTCGTTATTTCTTATTGCCCGGGTACTAAGAACACCAAGCCTCATGCTTTATCCCGTCTCTTTAGTTCTTCTGTGGCTTCTATCGATCCCGAGGGGATCCTTCCTGTTGGGCGTGTTGTCGGGTTGACTGTCTGGGGAATTGAGAGACAGGTTAAGCAAGCACTCATGCACACTGCGTCGCCGCGCGCTTGTCCTAGTAACCTTCTTTTCGTTCCTGTTTCTACTCGTCTGGCTGTTCTTCAGTGGGCTCACTCTGCCAAGTTAGCTGGCCATCCCGGCGTTCGGGGTACGCTTGCTTCTATTCGCCAGCGGTTTTGGTGGCCTACTCAGGAGCGTGACACGCGCCGTTTCGTGGCTGCGTGTTCAGACTGCGCGCAGAAGAAGTCTGGTAATTTTTTTTTCTGCTTCTGCTCCTGGTCTTGCTGGGTCTCAGTCTGTTCCCTGCCATCGCATCTCTCCTGTTCTTGTTCCTGCCCTTGCTGTGTCTCAGTCTGTCCCTAGTTGTTACTCTCCTGGCCTGTTTGGTCCTGTTTGCTCTAAAGCTTTCAGTTCTCTACCCGTGTCTCATTTTTTTTTTAGAGTAGTACCCTAGTTTCCCTTTTTATCGTTTTTCGTTACGGTCCTGAGGAGAGGAGTTGGGTTCTTTCTCGGGACGTGCTGGACCGTTTGTGATCTATGATTTCCTCCGTTGCCGCCAGTGTTCCTCCTCGAGAGCGCCAGGAGGCGCTCGGTGAGTGGGGGTACTGTCATGTTTTGTCTTATTTTGTCTTGTCATTTTGCTTTTCCCTCTGTTCGTTTTCCCCTGCTGGTCTTTTTAGGTTCATTCCCCTCTTTCTCTCTTCCTCCCTCTCTCTCTTCTCTCTATCGCTCCGTTCCTGCTCCCAGCTGTTCCTATTCCCCTAATCAATCATTTAGTCTTCCCACACCTGTTCCCTATCTTTCCCCCTGATTAGAGTCCCTATTTCTCCCCTTGTTTTCCGTTTCTGCCCTGTCGGATCCTTGTCTATTGTTCACCGTGCTGTGTCTGTGTATCGCCCTGTCGTGTCGTGTTTCCCTCAGATGCTGCGTGGTGAGCAGGTGTCTGAGTCTGCTACGTTCAAGTGCCTTCCCGAGGCAACCTGCAGTTCATGATCGAGTCTCCAGTCTGTTCTCGTCATTACGAGTGGAATTATGCTTTATGATTGTAGATTTACTTTACTGGATTAAAGACTCTGTTTTCGCCAAGTTGCTTTTGGGTCCTCATTCACCTGCATAACAGAAGGATCCGACCAAGAATGGACCCAGCGACTATGGATTCTCTCTACTCTACTCTTGAGTTCCAGGGAGCGATGCTCGGCAGACACGAGCAGGAATTGTCTGCTGCTCGGCATGCCGTTGAGACCCTGGCCGCTCAGGTCTCCGACCTCTCAGGACAGTATCAGAGTCTTTGTCTCGTGTCACCAGCTACTTCCGGTTCTTCCGAGCCTCCGGAACCTAGGGTTAATAACCCACCATGTTATTCTGGGCAGCCCACTGAGTGCCGATCCTTTCTCACCCAGTGTGATATAGTGTTCTCTCTCCAACCCAACACATACTCAGAGAGAGAGCTCGGATTGCCTACGTCATATCACTCCTTACTGGTCGGGCTCGGCAGTGGGGCACAGCTATCTGGGAGGCAAGCGCTGAGTGTACTAACAATTATCTGAACTTTAAAGAGGAGATGATAAGGGTTTTTGATCGCTCAGTTTTTGGGAAAGAAGCTTCCTGGTCCCTGTCTTCCCTATGTCAAGGTAATCGATCCATAACGGATTACTCTATAGAGTTTCGCACTCTTGCTGCCTCCAGTAACTGGAACGAGCAGGCGTTGCTCGCTCGTTTTCTGGAGGGACTCCACGCTAAGGTTAAGGATGAGATTCTCTCTCGGGAGGTTCCATCCAGCGTGGATTCTTTGATTGAACTCGCTATTCGCATTGAACGACGGGTAGATCTTCGTCACCGAGCTCATAGAAGAGAGCTCGCGTTAACTGTGTCTCCCCTCTCTCCGACACTACCGTCTTTCCCCACTGACTCAGGTGTTGAGCCCATGCAGCTGGGGGTATTCGCATCTCGACTAAGGAGAGGGAACGGAGAATCACCAACCGCCTCTGTCTCTATTGCGGTTCCGCTGGTCATTTTGTCATTTCATGTCCAGTTAAAGGCCAGAGCTCATCAGTAAGCGGAGGGCGACTGATAAGCGCTACTAGACGGTCCTCTCCGTCAAGTACATGTACTACCTTACCGGTCCATCTACGCTGGACCGGATCGGCAGCTTCCTGCAGTGCATTAATAGACTCTGGGGCAGAGGGCTGTTTTATGGACGAAGCCTGGGCGCGGGAACATGACATTCCTCTCAGACAGTTAGGGGAGCCCACGGTCATGTTTGCCTTGGATGGTAGTCCTCTCCCCAGTATATTATATGAAACACTACCTTTAACCCACACTGTATCTGGTAACCATAGTGAGACCATTTCTTTTTTGATTTTTTGTTCACCTTTTACACCTGTTGTTTTGGGTCATCCCTGGCTAGTGTGTCATAATCCTTCTTTTGATTGGTCTAGTAATTCTATCCTTTCCTGGAACGTTTCTTGTCATGTGACGTGTTTAATGTCTGCTATTTCTCCTGTTTGTTCTGTCCCCTCTTCTCAGGAGGAACCTGGTGATTTGACAGGAGTGCCGGAGGAATATCATGGTCTGCGCACGGTCTTCAGTCGGTCCAGAACCAACTCCCTTCCTCCTCACCGGTCGTATGATTGTTGTTCTGATCTCTTCAAGAAGCGTTTTGCATCCGCTTCTATCCTTGTTGCACCTGACGTCACTAAACAGTTTATTGTTGAGGTTGATGCGTCGGGGGTGGGCGTGGGAGCCATTCTGTCCCAGCGCTCCGATACTGACGATGGGGTCCACCCTTGTGCGTATTTTTCTCATCGCCTGTCACCGTCGGAACGTAACTATGATGTGGCTAACCGCGAACTGCTCGCCATCCGATTAGCCCTAGGCAAATGGCGACAGTGGTTGGAGGGGGCGACCGTTCCTTTTGTCGTTTGGACTGACCAAAAGAACCTTGAGTACATCCGTTATGCCAAACGACTGAATGCGCGTCATGCTCGTTGGGCGTTGTTTTTCGCTCGTTTCGAGTTCGTTATTTCTTATTGCCCGGGTACTAAGAACACCAAGCCTCATGCTTTATCCCGTCTCTTTAGTTCTTCTGTGGCTTCTATCGAACCCGAGGGGATCCTTCCTGTTGGGCGTGTTGTCGGGTTGACTGTCTGGGGAATTGAGAGACAGGTTAAGCAAGCACTCATGCACACTGCGTCGCCCGCGCGCTTGTCCTAGTAACCTTCTTTTCGTTCCTGTTTCTACTCGTCTGGCTGTTCTTCAGTGGGCTCACTCTGCCAAGTTAGCTGGCCATCCCGGCGTTCGGGGTACGCTTGCTTCTATTCGCCAGCGGTTTTGGTGGCCTACTCAGGAGCGTGACACGCGCCGTTTCGTGGCTGCGTGTTCAGACTGCGCGCAGAAGAAGTCTGGTAATTTTTTTTTCTGCTTCTGCTCCTGGTCTTGCTGGGTCTCAGTCTGTTCCCTGCCATCGCATCTCTCCTGTTCTTGTTCCTGCCCTTGCTGTGTCTCAGTCTGTCCCTAGTTGTTACTCTCCTGGCCTGTTTGGTCCTGTTTGCTCTAAAGCTTTCAGTTCTCTACCCGTGTCTCATTTTTTTTTAGAGTAGTACCCTAGTTTCCCTTTTTATCGTTTTTCGTTACGGTCCTGAGGAGAGGAGTTGGGTTCTTTCTCGGGACGTGCTGGACCGTTTGTGATCTATGATTTCCTCCGTTGCCGCCAGTGTTCCTCCTCGAGAGCGCCAGGAGGCGCTCGGTGAGTGGGGGGGTACTGTCATGTTTTGTCTTATTTTGTCTTGTCATTTTGCTTTTCCCTCTGTTCGTTTTCCCCCTGCTGGTCTTTTTAGGTTCATTCCCCTCTTTCTCTCTTCCTCCCTCTCTCTCTTCTCTCTATCGCTCCGTTCCTGCTCCCAGCTGTTCCTATTCCCCTAATCAATCATTTAGTCTTCCCACACCTGTTCCCTATCTTTCCCCCTGATTAGAGTCCCTATTTCTCCCCTTGTTTTCCGTTTATGCCCTGTCGGATCCTTGTCTATTGTTCACCGTGCTGTGTCTGTGTATCGCCCTGTCGTGTCGTGTTTCCCTCAGATGCTGCGTGGTGAGCAGGTGTCTGAGTCTGCTACGTTCAAGTGCCTTCCCGAGGCAACCTGCAGTTCATGATCGAGTCTCCAGTCTGTTCTCGTCATTACGAGTGGAATTATGCTTTATGATTGTAGATTTACTTTACTGGATTAAAGACTCTGTTTTCGCCAAGTTGCTTTTGGGTCCTCATTCACCTGCATAACACAAGGACAACAACCACCCGAGCCACTGCCTGTTCACCCCACTATCATCCAGAAGGCGAGGTCAGTACAGGTGCATCAAAGCTGGGACCGAGAGACTGACAAACAGCTTCTATCTCAAGGCCATCAGACTGTTAAACAGCCACCACTAACATTGAGTGGCTGCTGCCAACACACTGACTCAACTCCAGCCACTTTAATAATGGGAATTGATGGGAATTTATGTAAAATATATCACTAGCCACTTTAAACAATGCTACTTAATATAATGTTTAATACCCTACATTATTTATCTCATATGTATACGTATATACTGTACTCTATATCATCTACTGCATCTTTTTGTAATACAGGTATCAACTAGCCACTTTAAACTATGCCACTTTGTTTACATACTCATCTCATATGTATATACTGTACTCCATACCATCTACTGCATCTTGCCTATGCCGTTCTGTACCATCACTCATTCATATATCTTTATGTACATATTCTTTATCCCTTTACACTTGTGTGTATAAGGTAGTAGTTTTGGAATTGTTAGCTAGATTACTCGTTGGTTATTACTGCATTGTCGGAACTAGAAGCACAAGCATTTCGCTACACTCGCATTAACATCTGCTAACCATGTGTATGTGACAAATACAATTTGATTTGATTTGATTTGGTAGGGCTGGAACACCATGTTCTAGGGGCTGGTGGGGGTGGTAGGGCTGGTAGGGCTGGTAGGGCTGGAACACCATGTACTTGAGCTGGTAGGGCTGGAACACCATGTACTAGGGCTGGTAGGGCTGGAACACCATGTACTAGGGGCTGGTAGGGCTGGAACACCATGTACTAGGGGCTGGTAGGGCTGGAACACCATGTACTAGGGGCTGGTAGGGCTGGTAGGGCTGGTAGGGCTGGTGGGGTTGGTAGGGCAGGTAGGGCTGGAACACCATGTACTAGGGGCTGGTAGGGCTGGTAGGGCTGGTAGGGCTGGAGCACCATGTACTAGGGGCTGGTAGGGCTGGTAGGACTGGTAGGGCTGGTAGGGCTGGAGCACCATGTACTAGGGGCTGGTAGGGCTGGTAGGGCTGGTGGGGCTGGTAGGGCTTGTAGGGCTGGAACACCATGTACTAGGGGCTGGTAGGGCTGGTAGGGCTGGAACACCATGTATTAGGGGCTGGTAGGGCTGGTAGGGCTGGAACACCATGTACTAGGGGCTAGTAGGGCTGGTAGGGCTGGTAGGGCTGGTGGGGCTGGTAGGGCTGGTAGGGCTCGTAGGGCTGGTAGTGCTGGTAGGGCTGGTAGGGCTAGTAGGGCTTGTAGGGCTGGTAGGGCTGGTGGGGATGGTAGGGCTGGTAGGGCTGGTAGGGCTGGTAGGGCTGTATGATGGTAGGGCTGGTAGGGCTGTTTGATGGTAAGGCTGGTAGGGCTGGTGGGGATGGTAGGGCTGGTAGGGCTGTATGATGGTAGGGCTGGTAGGGCTGGTGGGGATGTATGATGGTAGGGCTGGTAGGGCTGGTGGGGCTGGTAGGGCTGGTAGGGATGGTAGGGCTGGTAGTGCTGGTGGGGCTGGTAGGGCTGGTGGGGCTGGTGGGGCTGGTAGGGCTGGTGGGGCTGGTAGGACTCGTAGGGCTGGTGGGGCTGGTGGGGCTGGTAGGGCTGGTGGGACTGGTAGGGCTGGTAGGGCTGGTAGGGCTGGTGGGGCTGGTAGGGCGGTTGGGACTGGTAGGGCTGGTAGGGATGGTAGGGATGGTAGGGCTGGTAGGGCTGGTTGGACTGGTAGGGCTGGTAGTGCTGGTAGGGATGGTGGGGCTGGTAGGGCTGGTAGGGCTGGTAGGGCTGGTGGGGCTGGTAGGGCTGGTAGGGCTGGTAGGGCTGGTGGGGCTGGTAGGGCTGGTAGGGCTGGTGGGGCTGGTAGGGCTGGTAGGGCTGGTAGGGCTGGTGGGGCTGGTAGGGCTGGTAGGGCTGGTGGGGCTGGTAGGGCTGGTAGGGCTGGTAGGGCTGGTAGGGCTGGTGGGGCTGGTGGGGCTGGTAGGGCTGGTAGGGCTGGTGGGGCTGGTAGGGCTGGTAGGGCTGGTGGGGCTGGTAGGGCTGGTAGGGCTGGTGGGGCTGGTAGGGTGGCTAGGGCTGGTAGGGCTGGTGGGGCTGGTGGGGCTGGTGGGGCTGGTAGGGCTGGTAGGGCTGGTGGGGCTGGTAGGGCTGGTAGGGCTGGTAGGGCTGGTAGGGCTGGTGGGGCTGGTAGGGCTGCTAGGGCTGGTGGGGCTGGTAGGGCTGGTAGGGCTGGTAGGGCTGGTAGGGCTGGTGGGGCTGGTAGGGCTGGTAGGGCTGGTAGGGCTGTATCATGGTAGGAATGTATGCTGATGCTCACTGTTCAGTATTTTTTTAATACAGGTTATGTATATTTTTTATTAAACCTTTATTTAACTAGGCAAGTCAGTTAAGAACAAATTCTTTTTTACAATGACGTCCTACCCCCCAGCCAAACCCGGACGACGCTGGGCCAATTATGCGCCTCCCTATGGGACTCCCAATCACGGCCGGCTGTGATGCAGCCTGGTTTCGAACCAGGGACTACAGTGACACCTCTTGCATTGAGATGCGCCACAAAAGGGCGTATGTGCTCTACAAACACCAACAAACCCCAACAAGACCATGCATGTGTCTGAAATGGTGCTCCATTCCTTATATGGGGCGGAAGGTTGCAAGTTCAAACCCCCCGAGCTGACATGGTACAAATCTGTCGTTCTGCCCCTGAACAGGCAGTTAACCCACTGTTCCTAGGCCGTCATTGAAGATAAGAATTTGTTCTTAACTGACTTGCCTAGTTAAATAAAGGTAAAAAAATAAAAATAATAATAATAATAATATATATATAATGCAATGCTTTTGACCGTCCCCCATAGGGCTCTAGTCAACAGTAGTGCACTATATTGGAAGTTGGGTGGCATTTTGGACACAGATTAAGGTTGTCTGGCACACATCCAACTGCTGCTGTCGTCAGTTCTCATTCTCACTATGAGCTGAAGCTGTAGCCGGACTAGCTATAGTGTAAGAGCAGTTCATTCTGCATTTTCTATTTTATGCAGGACTAAGCCTCTACAATAAACGCAAACAAATGAGCTTATCAAGATTAGCCAGACCGCTATAGGCCTGTATGAGTTCTGTTGAAGCGTAAGCACATCTGTGATGTTATCAAACAGTCAACCTCTTTCTCAGTCACTCAGACAGACGGTAGGACAGGGTGTAACAGACAGGCTCCTCTCTCTGGCGTCCCAAATCCGTGTCCCAAATGGTACCCTGTTCCCTAATATTGTGTAGTACTATAAGTAAAGCAGTGCACTAAATAGGGAATGGGGTGCCATTTGGGATGCATGACCAAGTCTCATCTTGCACCTTCCTTGATTGTCTGAGCTGATCTTTCGTCACTCGTGTCTCTCCTCTTCCAACCTCTCTCTGCCATTAGGAAATCACTCACACTAAACTCATACTAAACTGTACAAAAGAGGATTTAGCAAAACATCTCTCTAGCCCCTATCCTGTCTCTACCACCTGGCTCCAGCTGTGAAGCCATGCGTCCTAACAGCGTGGCCTTGACGGTCTTCAATACCACTGCACGTATCTACAGAACCCTCCTGTTCATTATTTTGTACGTTTTGGTGTCGTTCCATATCAAAATGTCACAGTTGGAAACTTCTTGTTATATTATTGGCTGGTAAATCACAGTATACCTATCAACCTGTTGAGAAAATGTGACATGATGAGTCAGACAGACAGTTTATTAACTGTAATGTCACACGATGTTTCAGACAGATAGTTTATTAACTGTAATGTCACACGATGTTTCAGACAGACAGTTTATTAACTGTAATGTCACACGATGTTTCAGACAGATAGTTTATTAACTGTAATGTCACCTCTCTCTCTCTCTCTCTCTCTCTCTCTCTCTCTCTCTCTCTCTCTCTCTCTCTCTCTCTCTCTCTCTCTCTCTCTCTCTCTCTCTCTCTCTCTCTCCCTCTCCCTCTCTCTCCCTCTCTCTCTCTCTCCCCTCTCTCTCTCCCTCTCTCCCTCTCTCCCTCCTCTCCCTCTCTCCCCCTCTATCACCCCCCTCTCCCTCTCCCTCTGTCTCTCTCCCTCTCTCCCCCTCTCTCTGTCTCTCTCCCCTCCCTTTGTCTCTCTCTCTCTTTCTCTCTCTCTCTCTCTCTCTCTCTCTCTCTCCCTCTCCCTCTCTCTCTCTCTCTCTCTCTCTCTCTCTCTCTCCTCTCTCTCTCTCTCTCTCTCCCCCTCTCCCTCTCTCTCTCTCTCTCTCTCTCCCTCTCTCCCCCTCTCTCTCTCTCTCCCTCTGTCTTTCTCCCTCTCTCCCCCTCTCTCTGTCTCTCTCCCCCTCCCTTTCTCTCTCTCTCTGTCTCTCTCCCCTCTCTCTCCCCTCTCTCTGTCTCTCTCTCCCTCTCTATCCTCTCCACCCCTCTCTCTCCCTCTCTCCCCCTCTCTCTCTCTCTCTCTCTCTCTCTCTCTCTCCCCTCTATCACTCTCCCCCCTGTCTCTCTCTCTCTCTCTCCCTCTGTCTTTCTCCCTCTCTCCCCCTCTCTCTCTCTCCCCTCCCTTTGTCTCTCTCCCCTCCCTTTGTCTCTCTCTCTCTGTCTCTCTCCCCTCTCTCTCTCCCCCTCTCTCTGTCTCTCTCTCCCTCTCTATCGCTCTCCACCCTGTCTCTCTCTATCCTCTCTCCCCCTCTCTCTCTCTCTCTCTCTCTCTCTCTCTCTCTCATGAATAGCGCTGGTAGTGATATTCTTAGATTCCCTGAGAGAAACACAGACGTCGGTATTTCCGCTCTAACCCCCATTTGTTAGAGATGAAGTGTTATGGCGAGAGTTATCTGTCTCTCTCTCTCTCTCTCCATAGGAGACTCTGTCTTTCTCCCTCTCTGAATCCCCCTCGCAATTGTCTGTCTCTCTCCCCGCGAAGGGATGAACATGCTAAGGGTACTGTTCTCTCTCCTCTCTCTCTCTAATGAGGAGTAAAGGAAGAATGTAAGGGGTGGTGAAGGGTCTCTAAGAGAAAGGTAGAGTTTAATAAAAATCAATTGAAGATGAACAAGGTGTAGAGATGGGTGGAGTATTCTTCTGGGAGGATAGTGAGTGAGTCTCTGACGCGTCAATATAGTGAGATAAATGGGGTGGAAGGAGGTATGGGATCTCTCTCAAAAGGGAAGAAATATATGCTCTCTGATTTTTCTGAACGTCAGCTCTCTCTGAAATTCTAGACTCAAGAAAGTGGTCTCTAAAGAAAATGAAAGAGTTCAGTTCAGTCTTAACTCTCTCCTCTGTATATATATTTTTTTATCCATGAGCAGTTTTAAGATTTCTTCTTTAAACGTAAATGGGGCTCTCTCTCCTCATAAAAACTCCTTGTTCTCCTGTTGTCATGTGAGGTTGAAGAGGTAGTTGAGGAGGTTATTAAAAGTTAGAGCAAGGTATGAAAACATCACTATGTGTCTGATAAATGTATATGCCCCAGTGATGACAGTTGAGAGGGTATGTTTTTTAGAGACACTATCAAATACCATTGAGAAATGTAACAAAGAAGATTATTTGTTTATTGCTGGGGATTTTAACTGCACAGTTAGTGATTTAGATAGAAATCACCAAGAACCTCATATAGCCTCAAGGATGTTTTTAAAACGCCTCATTGTAACAAATGAATTGTGTGATATTTGGCGGAGTCAACATGGAGGAACAAGGCAGTACACCTGGGCGCATGTGAGAGAGAACATCATCTCTATGGCCAGGTTAGATAGGTTTTATGTTTTTGAGCATCAATCTCAGGTCTGTAAATCAAGTGTGATAACTCCAGTGGGGTTTTCTGATCATTGTTTAATAACTCCGATGTAAAACCCAAAAGCGCATACTGGCATTTTTAATATAACTTTATTGAGTGATGCTCACTTCAGAAACTGTTTCAGTTTTTAGTCTCAAAAGCCAGTTTTGTATCCATTCAACAGTGGTGGGATATAGGGAAAATCCAGATTCAACAATTTTGTAATCAATCAAAGATATCACCAGATCCCTAGAGATTGAAATAGTGGAACTCATGACATTGGTTCCACATTCAGGCCATCAGAGGAGAAAAGCTGCATTGCAGACCTGCTGTCAGGGGGCACTGGTGAGAAGTAAATTTCAGGGAATATCTGAAATGGATGCCTCATCCAAATTTTTCTTTGGTTTAGAGAAAAAGAATGGACAAAAGAAAAATTATTCATTGTCTCAAATCAGCTGTTGGACAAGAGCTCATGCCCTAGTGAAATTAGGGCAGTAGAGTTCTACGCTGAGCTCTACAAATGTGAGTACAAAGAGGACAAAACAGTGACACAGCAGTTCTTGATGGGCTCCCAAAGGTGGCTGCAGAAGTTCAGGTTGAGCTTGAGCAACCATTGTCTTTGCAGGATTTATACACTGCATTAAAAGGCATGGAAAATGGAAGGGCACCAGGCATTGATGGGCTTCCCGTTGACTTTTTAAGTCTTTTTGGGCTATGTTGGGAGAGGATTGGTTAGAAGTAGCTAATGATAGTTTAACCGGAGGGTTACTACCAATAAGCTGCAGAAGGGCTGTCCTCACCCTACTGCCCAAAAAAGGGTGACCCAAGGGAGGTGAAGAACTGGAGGCCGGTGGCTTTTTGTGCACTGATTATAAGATATTAAATAAAGCTTTGTCCAACAGGCTGAGGGAGGTGATGGGGCAAATCATACATACGGATCAGTCCTACTGTGTTCCTGGCAGGCAGATAGGGATAACATTTCTCTGATTCGTGATTTTTTGGACGTCTCTAGGGATATTGGGTTGGATGCTGGTCTAATTTCAATTGATCAGGAAAAGGCATTTGACCGAGTTGAACATCAATACTTATGGCACACGCTTGAGGCGTTTGGGTTCAGCTCTGGTTTTATTGCCATGATCAAGGTGATATATGGTGACATTGAAAGTGTATTGAAAGTTAACGGTGGTTTGAGTGCTCCTTTTAAAGTGTGTAGAGGTATTAGGCAGGGATGTTCTATGTCAGGAATGTTATATGTGTATAGAGCCACTACTAAATAGCATTAGAAGTCGCATTGCAGGGTGTGCTTTTTCAGAGGATATTCCTGTCTCTCAGCCTATGCTGATGATGTAGTTGTGCTAGTGAAAAATCAGCGGAGGTGGATAGTGAGTCTAATTGTTGATCGTTTTAGGGGAATATCCTCTGCAAAGGTAAATTGGGAAAAGAGTTGTGCGTTACAGATTGGAGAATGGTCTGGAGGGATCATGGCTTTGCCAGGGGGCTAGAATGGTGTAAGGGAGGTTTTAAGTATCTTGGAGTGTACTTAGGAGATGAGGGACTATGGAAAAAAATTGGAGTGGGGTGGTTGAAATGGTGGAAGGGAGGATGAGGAGATGGCGTTGGTTACTATCTCGTATGTCATATAGGGGGCGCACTATTATAGTTAACAATGTGATTGCATCTGCACTGTGGCATCGGTTGTCAGTTTTAGAACCACCATCTGGCCTTCTGGCTAAGATACAGGCAATTATTGTGGATTTCTTTTGGGATAAATATCACTGGGTTCCACAAAGTGTTTTGTATTTGTCAAAAGAAGAGGGGGACAAGGTCTTGTACATCTTGCTAGTAGGGCTGCTGCTTTGTTTCAGTTTATTCAAAAGGTTGCTTTATGGACCGGAAAATGTGGTGTGGAGAGGGTGGCAGGTCTTATATTACAACGGGTTGGAGGATTAGGTTTAAAGAAGGCTTTATTTCTGGTTGATAGTAGCCAGATTTCTAGGGAGAGAGTACCTCCGTTTACAGAGGACTTCTCAGAGTATGGAGCATAATGAAGGTGTCCAGACGAACTTCAGCGGAGTCAGTGCATTGGCTGTTGAGGAACCTCTGGTGTATGGGGCAAGACTGGATTGTACAACTGCAGCTGTTCCACATTTCTCCAAGATTCTGTGAAGGGGAAAATCATCACCTTAAGACAGTTAATGGCCATAGCTGGGCCCGCCTTAATGGATGGAAGACGGGTGGCAGAACATTTGGGGATGAGGTCGGAAAGGATTGTCGGACAAATGCTGGGGAGCTGTAGGAAGGCTCTGTCAGCGGAAGAATGGGGTATGCTTAGTAGTTACAAGATGAAGACGTCTCATTTCCAAGACTAGGGATTACACCAAATATCCCAGAGTCAGAAAGAAAGGCGTTATTCTGGATTTGAGAGGGTTGGAGGAGGTGGGTTTGGATGAGGTGAATGGGAAGGACTTGTATAGGGGGTGTGTCAAGGTGTTGAATAAAGATAAATATAGAAAAGACACTCCATGGAGGGTAAAAGCACCATTGATGACAAGGTAAAGCCAGCATGGAGAGCACTGTACAAACCACCTACAAAAGGGTACTGGAGATATGCAATGGAGGGTTTTACATGGCATCATTGCAGTTAATGCTTTTGTATCTGTTATTATCAGATGTTAGAGATGGATGTCCTTTTTGTAATATAAGAGAAACCATTTTTCACTGTTTTATGGAGTGTGAGAGGATAAAAGCTATTGGAAATGCTGGAATCTTTGTTTAAAGCTGTAGGGGAATTTTTCAATAACACGGTTTTTATTTTGGGGTTTCTCAGAAAAGAAAATGTCAAATGTTAAATTTTATTTTGGGACAAGCTAAGATGTCAATTTTTCAGACTCTTCTAAAAGCAAGAATATATTACCAGTGTAAAAGCTATTATTTGAGGAGAAGTGGGCCTACGAAAGAGCTTTGTTTTGTAGAAGAGGGGAAATTACCACCATTTGTTTTCATTTCTGAAAGGGCAGTGTGTCATTTGTTTTTATGTTAACACTTGAGTAAAAATAAAAGGTTTTATAAAACAAAACTCTCTCTCTCTCTCCCTCCCTCCCTCCCTCCCTCCCTCTGTCCCTCTCTCCCTCCCTCCATCCCTCTCTCCCTCCCTCCCTCCCTCCCTCTCTGTCGCTCTCTCCCTCCGTCTCTCCGTCCCTCTCTCCCCCGTCTATTGCTCTCTAACCCCCTCTCTGGTTCCACATTCCATGAGATGTCAGGAGTTGTAACATCCTTTATAACTCTTATGACATGTTTTATGGCCCTACGTTATTATCTCATGACAAGTGAAAGTGTATAAATATCGACCTGATGATATCTTCACAGTGCAAATATATTACTTGACCCAACCTTGAATAAGTTTTAAAAAATAATAAATAAATCTCATGTTCATTATATTTGACTTCAGGAGTCAAAAACGGGTGCAGTGTTATGTGTGCATGCACGTGTGTGTGTGTGTGCGTACATGCATATGTGTGTAGTTCATGGCCACCGGGGCCCTCGGGAGGATGTCTGTCTATCTACACTACAGTCCCTCTCTACATTCTTTCTTATCTGTTGTGTGCTGACCCTCTATATTACCAGTGTTACAGCACCACCTCTCAGCCAGACAGACTCTTCTCTATATTACCAGTGTTACAGCACCACCTCTCAGCCAGACAGACTCTTCTCTATATTACCAGTGTTACAGCACCACCTCTCAGCCAGACAGACTCTTCTCTATATTACCAGTGTTACAGCACCACCTCTCAGCCAGACAGACTCTTCTCTATATTACCAGTGTTACAGCACCACCTCTCAACCAGACAGACTCTTCTCTATATTACCAGTGTTACAGCACCACCTCTCAGCCAGACAGACTCTTCTCTATATTACCAGTGTTACAGCACCACCTCTCAGCCAGACAGACTCTTCTCTATATTACCAGTGTTACAGCACCACCTCTCAACCAGACAGACTCTTCTCTATATTACCAGTGTTACAGCACCACCTCTCAGCCAGACAGACTCTTCTCTATATTACCAGTGTTACAGCACCACCTCTCAACCAGACAGACTCTTCTCTATATTACCAGTGTTACAGCACCACCTGTCAGCCCAGACTCTTCTCTATATTACCAGTGTTACAGCACCACCTCTCAGCCAGACAGACTCTTCTCTATATTACCAGTGTTACAGCACCACCTCTCAACCAGACAGACTCTTCTCTATATTACCAGTGTTACAGCACCACCTCTCAGCCAGACAGACTCTTCTCTATATTACCAGTGTTACAGCACCACCTCTCAGCCAGACAGACTCTTCTCTATATTACCAGTGTTACAGCACCACCTCTCAGCCAGACAGACAGACTCTTCTCTATATTACCAGTGTTACAGCACCACCTCTCAGCCAGACAGACACTTCTCTATATTACCAGTGTTACAGCACCACCTCTCAGCCAGACAGACACTTCTCTATATTACCAGTGTTACAGCACCACCTCTCAGCCAGACAGACTCTTCTCTATATTACCAGTGTTACAGCACCACCTCTCAGCCAGACAGACTCTTCTCTATATTACCAGTGTTACAGCACCACCTCTCAGCCAGACAGACTCTTCTCTATATTACCAGTGTTACAGCACCACCTCTCAGCCAGACAGACTCTTCTCTATATTACCAGTGTTACAGCACCACCTCTCAGCCAGACAGACTCTTCTCTATATTACCAGTGTTACAGCACCACCTCTCAGCCAGACAGACAGACTCTTCTCTATATTACCAGTGTTACAGCACCACCTCTCAGCCAGACAGACTCTTCTCTATTTTATTTGCTAGTCATTATCCATGGGACAAAGGAGAATACTTTTGAGTATTTTGCAGTTATTTTAGTTTGTTTGTTTATTCAATAATGTCAATCATTGTAACTGATCCAAGACAGCAATTAACCAATAGGACAGCTGGAGTTGAAGGGACTAACAGACCTGCTGAACATAAAATTGACATCCCAATTAGGATCTGGACAGAAATACATAAATCAACCATTGCCGTCTATGGTGTTGAGGTCTGGGGTCCGTTCACCAACCAATAATTCACAAAATGGGACAAACACCAAATTGAGACTCTGCATGCACAATTTTGCAAAAACATCCTCCGAAGTTCAACGTAAAATACCAAATAATGCATGCAGAGTAGTATTAGGACGATACCGGCTAATTATCAAAATCCAGAAAAGAGACGTTCAATTCTACAACCACCTAAAAGGAAGCGATTCCCAAACCTTCCAAAACAAAGCCATCACCTACAGAGCTATAAACCTGGAGAAGAGTCCCCTAAGCAAGCTTGTCCTGGGGCTCTGTTCACAAATACAAACAGACTCCACAGAGCCCCAGGACAGAAACACAATTAGACCTTACCATATCATGAGAAAACAAAAATATAATTAATTGACACTTTGGAAAGAATTCACGGGAAACTGGAACGCTATTTGGCCCTAAACAGAGAGTACACAGGGAATACCTGACCACTGTGACTGAACCTAAACAGAGAGTACACAGTGAATACCTGACCACTGTGACTGACCCTAAACAGAGAGTACACAGTGAATACCTGACCACTGTGACTGACCCTAAACAGAGAGTACACAGTGAATACCTGACCACTGTGACTGACCCTAAACAGAGAGTACACAGTGAATACCTGACCACTGTGACTGACCCTAAACAGAGAGTACACAGTGAATACCTGACCACTGTGACTGACCCTAAACAGAGAGTACACAGTGAATACCTGACCACTGTGACTGACCCTAAACAGAGAATACACAGGGAATACCTGACCACTGTGACTGACCCTAAACAGAGAGTACACAGTGAATACCTGACCACTGTGACTGACCCTAAACAGAGAATACACAGGGAATACCTGACCACTGTGACTGACCCTAAACAGAGAATACACAGTGAATACCTGACCACTGTGACTGACCCTAAACAGAGAATACACAGGGAATACCTGACCACTGTGACGGACCCTAAACAGAGAGTACACAGGGAATACCTGACCACTGCGACTGACCCAAACGTAAGGAAAGCTTTGACTATGTACAGACTCAGTGAGCATAGCCTTGCTATTGAGAAAGGCCGCCGTAAGCAGACCTGGCTCTCAAGAGGAAACAGGCTATGTGCACACTGCTCACAAAATGATGTGGAAACTGAGCTGCACTTCCTAACCTCCTGCCCAATGTATGACCATATTAGAGACACATATTATAAAGGCGCAGGGTGAGACCCAGATGCAGACACGGGAGGCAGATGGTTTGAGTCTTTGATATTTATTATCATCCAAGGGGGAGGCAAGAGAATGTCACGGACAGGCAAAAGATCATAAACAAGGTCAGAGTCCAGGAGTGGCAGGCAGGGAGGACCGGGAGGACTAGCAAAAGCGAGATAAGAAAAATATCTATTGGGTGAAATACCACAGTGTGCAATCACAGCAGCAAGATTTGTAAATCTATTGTAAATACAAGGAGGGGGGGGGTAGACAGAGAGAGAGAGAGAGAGAGAGAGAGAGAGAGAGAGAGAGAGAGAGAGAGAGAGAGAGAGAGAGAGAGAGAGAGAGAGAGAGAGAGAGCGAGAGACAGACAGACAGAGAGAGAGAGACAGAGAGAGAGAGAGACAGAGAGAGAGAGAGACAGAGAGACAGAGAGAGAGAGAGAGAGAGAGAGAGAGAGAGAGAGAGAGAGAGAGAGAGAGAGAGAGAGAGCTGGGGAGGGAGAGAGAGAAAGAGAGAGCTGGGGAGGGAGGGAGGGAGAGAGAGAAAGAGAGAGACAGAGAGACAGAGAGAGAGGGAGGGAGAGAGAGCGAGAGAGAGAGACAGAGAGAGAGAGAGAGAGACAGAGATAGAGAGAGAGAGAGAGAGAGAGAGAGAGAGAGAGAGAGAGAGAAAGATACCATGGTTTTTAATGCCCTCTCTGAGAGAGGATACATTTCAAGGCCCAGTGGGTCTGCTGGGATTTTGATTGTGTTTCCTGGGCGTGCTGAGGACACGGTCCAACCCTGTCCCACTCCCCCTTACACTGTTCCATCTTATCCCCCTACCCAGCCTCCACCAGCCCCCTTACACTGTTCCATCTTATACCTCTACCCAGCCTCCACCAGCCCCCTTCAGCGTCCATCCAGCTGCCTTATACCTCTACCCAGCCTCCACCAGCCCCCTTACACTGTTCCATCTTATCCCTCTAACCCAGCCTCCACCAGCCCCCTTCAGCGTCCATCCAGCTGCCTTATACCTCTACCCAGCCTCCACCAGCCCCCTTCAGCTTCGATCCAGCTGCCTTATCCCCCTACCCAGCCTCCACCAGCCCCCTTCAGCTTCGATCCAGCTGCCTTATCCCCCTACCCAGCCTCCACCAGCCCCCTTCAGCGTCCATCCAGCGTCCACCCCCTTCCCTTCCCCACACCACACTGACTACGACTAGGCCAAGGAATAGGTGGGAAAAGGGAAAGGGGGAAACCTAGTCAGTTGTCCAACTGAATGTATTCAACTGAAATATGTCTTCCGCCTTTAACCCAACCCCTCTAATAATAGGTGACTTAGATTATGATGTTATGGTGGTGGTAGAAATAACCATAGAAATATAATTACTAGAAAGGAACAGTCTCTGGATAGACTCAATATGGCCGCCAGGAACATTGACTTGAATGAGATTTTATGACTACATTCCCAGCCCCAGTCTATGTTGGTGTGCTGTGTGGTATTGAGTGCTGCTGACAGCGTTCCCCACGTCACCAGGATCTGTCCCACTGCAGGGGAACGGAAGCCTGCCCGACTGCCGGACTGACTGCCTGCCTGTCTGTCTAAATGCTGCTTGCTTGTGACATACGATGAGGTTTCTCTGGGTTTGTAGAGAGAGAGTCACAAATGCAGCACCCTGTCTCTATGATGGTTTTCTCTGAAGCTCATAATTCCCTTTCAGAAAGCACAGTGGTTGAGATTGAGTATGGCTCTGTTAAGACCTAATGTGTTTCTGTCTTTCATGGTGTTCACCCGTGGTTTTTGCTATGGGCAGAATCACTCAAAATCAAATCAAAGTTTTGTTGGTCACGTAAACAGATTTGCAGATGTTTTTGCAGGTGCAGCGAAATGCTTCTGTTTTTGTTATGCAGGTGAATGAGGACCCAAAAGCGACTTGGCGAAAACAGAGTCTTTAATCCAGAAAAGGAAATATGCAATACTCCTAGACAAATCGGAGCGGTAAATAAAGCATAAAAAACAATTCCACTCGTAATGACGAGAACAGACTGGAAGGCACTTAACCGTAGCAGACTCAGACACCTGCTCACCACGCAGCATCTGAGGGAAACACGACACGACAGGGCGATACAAAGACACAGCACGGTGAACAATATAAGGATCCGACAGGACAGAAACGGAAGACAAGGGGAGAAATAGGGACTCTAATCAGAGGGCAAGATACGGAACAGGTGTGAAAAGATTAGATGATTGATTAGGGGGAATAGGAACAGCTGGGAGCGGGAACGGAACGATAGAGAGAAGAGAGAGAGGGAGGGAGAGAGAAAAAAGGGAACGAACCTAAAAAGACCAGCAGGGGGAAAACGAACAGAAGGGAAAGTAAAATGACAAGACAATATAAGACAAAACATGACAGTACCCCCCCCACTCACCGAGCGCCTCCTGGCGCTCTCGAGGAGGAACACTGGCGGCAACGGAGGAAATCATAGATCACAAACGGTCCAGCACGTCCCGAGAAAGAACCCAACTCCTCTCAGGACCGTAACGAAAAACGATAAAAAGGGAAACTAGGGTACTACTCTAAAAAAAAAATGAGACACGGGTAGAGAACTGAAAGCTTTAGAGCAAACAGTACCAAACAGACCAGGAGAGTAACAACTAGGGACAGACTGAGACACAGCAAGGGCAGGAACAAGAACAGGAGAGATGCGATGGCAGGGAACAGACTGAGACCCAGCAAGACCAGGAGCAGAAGCAGAAAAAAAATTACCAGACTTATTCTGCTCGCAGTCCGAACACGCAGCCACGAAACGGCGCGTGTCACGCTCCTGAGTAGGCCACCAAAACCGCTGGCGAATAGAAGCAAGCGTACCCCGAACGCCGGGATGGCCAGCTAACTTGGCAGAGTGAGCCCACTGAAGAACAGCCAGACGAGTAGAAACAGGAACGAAAAGAAGGTTACTAGGACAAGCGCGCAGCGACGCAGTGTGCGTGAGTGCTTGCTTAACCTGTCTTTCAATTCCCCAGACTGTCAACCCGACAACACGCCCAACAGGAAGGATCCCCTCGGGATCGGTAGAAGCCACAGAAGAACTAAAGAGACGGGATAAAGCATGAGGCTTGGTGTTCTTAGTACCCGGGCAATAAGAAATAACGAACTCGAAACGAGCGAAAAACAACGCCCAACGAGCATGACGCGCATTCAGTCGTTTGGCAGAACGGATGTACTCAAGGTTCCTTTGGTCAGTCCAAACGACAAAAGGAACGGTCGCCCCCTCCAACCACTGTCGCCATTTGCCTAGGGCTAAACGGATGGCGAGCAGTTCGCGGTTAGCCACATCATAGTTACGTTCCGACGGTGACAGGCGATGAGAAAATACGCACAAGGGTGGACCCCATCGTCAGTATCGGAGCGCTGGGACAGAATGGCTCCCACGCCCACCCCGACGCGTCAACCTCAACAATAAACTGTTTAGTGACGTCAGGTGCAACAAGGATAGGAGCGGATGCAAAACGCTTCTTGAAGAGATCAGAACAACAATCATACGACCGGTGAGGAGGAAGGGAGTTGGTTCTGGACCGACTGAAGACCGTGCGCAGACCATGATATTCCTCCGGCACTCCTGTCAAATCACCAGGTTCCTCCTGAGAAGAGGGGACAGAACAAACAGGAGAAATAGCAGACATTAAACACTTCACATGACAAGAAACGTTCCAGGAAAGGATAGAATTACTAGACCAATCAAAAGAAGGATTATGACACACTAGCCAGGGATGACCCAAAACAACAGGTGTAAAAGGTGAACAAAAAATCAAAAAAGAAATGGTCTCACTATGGTTACCAGATACAGTGAGGGTTAAAGGTAGTGTTTCACATAATATACTGGGGAGAGGACTACCATCCAAGGCAAACATGACCGTGGGCTCCCTAACTGTCTGAGAGGAATGTCATGTTCCCGAGCCCAGGCTTCGTCCATAAAACAGCCCTCCGCCCCAGAGTCTATTAATGCACTGCAGGAAGCTGCCGATCCGGTCCAGCGTAGATGGACCGGTAAGGTAGAACAGGTACTTGACGGAGAGGACCGTCTAGTAGCGCTTATCAGTCGCCCTCCGCTTACTGATGAGCTCTGGCCTTTAACTGGACATGAAATGACAAAATGACCAGCGGAACCGCAATAGAGACAGAGGCGGTTGGTGATTCTCCGTTCCCTCTCCTTAGTCGAAATGCGAATACCCCCAGCTGCATGGGCTCAACACCTGAGTCAGTGGGGAAAGATGGTAGTGTCGGAGAGAGGGGAGACACAGTTAACGCGAGCTCTCTTCTATGAGCTCGGTGACGAAGATCTACCCGTCGTTCAATGCGAATAGCGAGTTCAATCAAAGAATCCACGCTGGATGGAACCTCCCGAGAGAGAATCTCATCCTTAACCTTAGCGTGGAGTCCCTCCAGAAAACGAGCGAGCAACGCCTGCTCGTTCCAGTTACTGGAGGCAGCAAGAGTGCGAAACTCTATAGAGTAATCCGTTATGGATCGATTACCTTGACATAGGGAAGACAGGGACCAGGAAGCTTCTTTCTCAAAAACTGAACGATCAAAAACCCTTATCATCTCCTCTTTAAAGTTCAGATAATTGTTAGTACACTCAGCGCTTGCCTCCCAGATAGCTGTGCCCCACTGCCGAGCCCGACCAGTAAGGAGTGATATGACGTAGGCAATCCGAGCTCTCTCTCTTGAGTATGTGTTGGGTTGGAGAGAGAACACTATATCACACTGGGTGAGAAAGGAGCGGCACTCAGTGGGCTGCCCAGAATAACATGGTGGGTTATTAACCCTAGGTTCCGGAGGCTCGGAAGACCCGGAAGTAGCTGGTGGCACGAGACGAAGACTCTGATACTGTCCTGAGAGGTCGGAGACCTGAGCGGCCAGGGTCTCAACGGCATGCCGAGCAGCAGACAATTCCTGCTCGTGTCTGCCGAGCATCGCTCCCTGGAACTCGAGAGTAGAGTAGAGAGAATCCATAGTCGCTGGGTCCATTCTTGGTCGGATCCTTCTGTTATGCAGGTGAATGAGGACCCAAAAAAGCGACTTGGCGAAAACAGAGTCTTTAATCCAGAAAAGGAAATATGCAATACTCCTAGACAAATCGGAGCGGTAAATAAAGCATAAAAAACAATTCCACTCGTAATGACGAGAACAGACTGATCATAAAAGGCACTTAACCGTAGCAGACTCAGACACCTGCTCACCACGCAGCATCTGAGGGAAACACGACACGACAGGGCGATACAAAGACACAGCACGGTGAACAATATAAGGATCCGACAGGACAGAAACGGAAGACAAGGGGAGAAATAGGGACTCTAATCAGAGGGCAAGATACGGAACAGGTGTGAAAAGATTAGATGATTGATTAGGGGAATAGGAACAGCTGGGAGCGGGAACGGAACGATAGAGAGAAGAGAGAGAGGGAGGGAGAGAGAAAAAAGGGAACGAACCTAAAAAGACCAGCAGGGGGAAAACGAACAGAAGGGAAAGTAAAATGACAAGACAATATAAGACAAAACATGACAGTTTTTTAACTCCAACAGCGCAGTGATATCTATCAATACAATAACAATACACACACTGTGTAACCAACTATATTCCTCTCTGATGTAACTCTGACGAGCATTAATGGATGTGTGTTAGCATTTAAGCTTATAATCCGAGGGTGTCCTGGGTTTGCTATGCTTACCAAATACAAAATACCAGGAGCCAAAAGCATGTTTGGGAAGACAAGTAAACAAGTTTGGACAGGTTGAATGAGAGGAGGATCAGGTGTAGCTTAAACACCTACAGTTCCAGGGTTTATACTTGAAGAGAACCCTGCGAGTCTGGATCACAGCGAAGCGTCACTAATTATATCTTATCAAAGTACATTCATCCCAGGATGAAAATGAGCTCCATTGTTCTTTGTTAAAGCCTCTAATGCAAACGGTGTTCAGATTTAAAACGAGCTGATTCTACCGTGTTAAATTGATCTGCGTCCTATATTTGTGCACTCCATTAGACCAGGGCCCATTGTACACTACACAGGGAAGAGGGTTCCATTGGGGACTCATTCTTAAATACTATACAGTCTTCAGTTATTTGGACCGCGCAGTGCAGCAGGGTTTTGTTCAAACTTGTACTGTACATTTTTGCACACTTTCTTTCTGTCTTCAAAAAAACCCCAAACCCCATTTCTCTCAACAGGCCACAGATGCAGACGGGCAGAGACAGGAGGCTTGACATGGACACTGTTGGAGAACTGGATATTGGAATCAGACTTAATTAAAGGACGTCTGATTAGCATCTACAGATGATTCATTTGATGACGCAAGAATGGAATATCCCGTCCACAATATTTCAGACATTTTCTAGAAATATTTTTTGAAATTAAAGAGTTGTAAGAGATTTGTTTTACAAGTATTTGTTCCTCCCGGGTGGCTCAGTGGTCTAGCTGTGCCACCAGAGACTCTGGGTTCGAGCCCAGGCTCTGTCGCAGCCGGCCGCGACCGGGAGGTCCGTGGGGCGACGCACACTTGGCCTAGCGTCGTCCGGGTTAGGGAGGGTTTGGCTGGTAGGGATATCCTTGTCTCATCGTGCACTAGTGACTCCTGTGGTGAGCCGGGTGCAGTGCGTGCTGACCAGGTCGCTAGGTGCACGACACATTGGTGCGGCTGGCTTCCGGGTTGGATAGACGCTGTGTTAAGAAGCAGTGCGGCTCGATTGGGTTGTGTATCGGGGGACGCATGGCTCCTGACCTTCGTCTCTCCCGAGCCCATACAGGAGTTGTAGCGATCAGACAAGATAGTAACTACTAACAATTGGATACCACAAAATTGGGGAGAAAAAGTTAAATGAAAAATCAAAACAAAAAAATAAAGTATTTGTTAGAGTACAATCATAACTACAACAGAAGCAGTATGATTCATCCCTTAACTGGTCTGTAGTTGGATATCGCTGTCATTAGGACACAGTGTGTGGTTCTCATTAGGACATCAGACTGGTTTGATATCCCTGTCATTAGGACATCAGACTGGTTAGATATCGCTGTCATTAGGACATCAGACTGGTTAGATATCCCTGTCATTAGGACATCAGACTGGTTTGATATCCCTGTCATTAGGACATCAGACTGGTTTGATATCCCTGTCATTAGGACACAGTGTGTGGTTCTCATTAGGACATCAGACTGGTTTGATATCGCTGTCATTAGGATATCAGACTGGTTTGATATCACTGTCATTAGGACATCAGACTGGTTTGATATCGCTGTCATTAGGACACAGTGTGTGGTTCTCATTAGGACATCAGACTGGTTTGATATCCCTGTCATTAGGACACAGTGTGTGGTTCTCATTAGGACATCAGACTGGTTTGATATCGCTGTCATTAGGATATCAGACTGGTTTGATATCACTGTCATTAGGACATCAGACTGGTTTGATATCGCTGTCATTAGGACACAGTGTGTGGTTCTCATTAGGACATCAGACTGGTTTGATATCCCTGTCATTAGGACACAGTGTGTGGTTCTCATTAGAACATCAGACTGGTTTGATATCCCTGTCATTAGGACATCAGACTGGTTAGATATCGCTGTCATTAGGACATCAGACTGGTTAGATATCCCTGTCATTAGGACATCAGACTGGTTAGATATCACTGTCATTAGGACATCAGACTGGTTAGATATCCCTGTCATTAGGACATCAGACTGGTTTGATATCGCTGTCATTAGGACATCAGACTGGTTTGATATCCCTGTCATTAGGACATCAGACTGGTTAGATATCGCTGTCATTAGGACATCAGACTGGTTAGATATCGCTGTCATTAGGACACAGTGTGTGATTCTCATCAGACAGGTTTCTTTCAGGTGAAGTCTAATAGTAAACAGCTATAACAACAACAGTCTGACAGTAACATTGCCTACAGGTCTGCCACAGTCTAATTCACACGCATCAACATGCATTCAAGCAAGAAATAGATATGGTTATTGAAAACTTTACCCAAATCTTTCAACCATTCTAGAGATAAATCTTTCATTCTTTCATCCATTCATTCTAGCATTCTTTCATCCAGATATTTAGGATACTGTATACACAGTGCATTCTCTCAATCCATTCTAGAGCATTCTTTCATCCATTCTAGAGATATTTAGGATACTGTATACACAGTGCATTCTTTCATCCATTCTAGAGATATTTAGGATACTGTATACACAGTGCATTCTTTCATCCATTCTAGAGACATTTAGGATACTGTATACACAGTGCATTCTTTCAACCATTCTAGAGATATTTAGGATAATGTAAACACAGTGCATTTGGAACATATTCAGACTCTGTCCACACCTTGTTACGTTACAGCCTTATTCTAAAATGGATTACATAATGTTCCTCATCAATCTACACACAATATCCCATATTGATGAAACGAAAACAGATTTTTAGAAATGTTTGCAAATGTATATATATATATATATATTTATATATATATATACATAAAATAAAATAAACTAATTTACCTATGTTTTCAGTTCCTTTGCTATGAGACTCAAAATTGATCTTGTTTCTATTGATCATCCCTTGAGATGTTTCTACAACTTGATAGGAGTCCACCTGTGGTAAATTCAATTGATTGGACATGATTAGGAAAGGCACACACCTGTCTATATAAGGTCCAGCAATTGACAGTGCATGTCAGAGCAAAAAACCAAGCCATGAGGTCGAAGGAATTGTGCGTAAAGCTCCAAAAAAGGATTGTGTCGAGGCACAGATCTGGGGAAGGGTACCAAAACATTTCTGCATCATTGAATGTCCCCAAGTACACAGTGGCCTCCATCATTCTTAAATAGAAGCTGTGTGAAAACACCAAGAGTTTTCCTAGAGATGGCCACCCATCGCAGACTGGGGCAAAGGTTCACCTTCCAACAGGATAATGTCCCTAAGCACAATGCAGAAGTGGCTTCGGGACAAGTTTCTGAATGTCGTTGAGTGACCCAACCAGAGCTCGGACTTGAACCCGATCTAACATCTCTGGAGAGACCTGAAAATAGCTGTGCAGCGACGCTCCCCATCCAACCCGACAGAGCTTGAGAGGATCTGCAGAGAAGAATGGGAGAAACTCCCCTAAATATAGGTGTGCCAAGCTTGTAGTATCATGCCCAAGGAGACTCAAGGCTGCAATCGCTGCCAAAGGTGCTTCAACAAAGTACTGAGTAAAGGGTTTGAATACTTATGTAAATGTGATATTTCACTTAATTTTTATTTATACATTTACACATAAAGAAAAAAAAGTTTTTGATTTGTTATAATGGGGTCTTGTGTGTAGGTTGATAACGGACATTTACATTTTATTTTATTTTAGAATAAGGTTGTAATGTAACAAAGTGTGAAATTGGGTCTGAATACTTTCTGAATGCCCTGTAAATCCACAGCCTTGGAGGGTCTGAATACTTTCTGAATGCCCTGTAAATCCACAGCCTTGGAGGGTCTGAATACTTTCTGAATGCCCTGTAAATCCACAGCCTTGGAGGGTCTGAATACTTTCTGAATGCCCTGTAAATCCACAGCCTTGGAGGGTCTGAATACTTTCTGAATGCCCTGTAAATCCACAGCCTTGGAGGGTCTGAATACTTTCTGAATGCCCTGTAAATCCACAGCCTTGGAGGGTCTGAATACTTTCTGAATGCCCTGTAAATCCACAGCCTTGGAGGGTCTGAATACTTTCTGAATGCCCTGTAAATCCACAGCCTTGGAGGGTCTGAATACTTTCTGAATGCTCTGTATATCCACAGCCTTGGAGCCAGTTTGATCTTTTCAGATTACATAAATTATTCAAATGCATGCATGTGGAGATCTCTAAACAATGCATGGATCCTAGTGAGACAGCACCACCCCTCTAGAGATCTCTAAACAATGCATGGATCCTAGTGAGACAGCACCACCCCTCTGGAGATCTCTAAACAATGCATGGATCCTAGTGAGACAGCACCACCCCTCTAGAGATCTCTAAACAATGCATGGATCCTAGTGAGACAGCACCACCCCTCTGGAGATCTCTAAACAATGCATGGATCCTAGTGAGACAGCACCACCCCTCTGGAGATCTCTAAACAATGCATGGATCCTAGTGAGACAGCACCACCCCTCTGGAGATCTCTAAACAATGCATGGATCCTAGTGAGACAGCACCACCCCTCTGGAGATCTCTAAACAATGCATGGATCCTAGTGAGACAGCACCACCCCTCTAGAGATCTCTAAACAATGCATGGATCCTAGTGAGACAGCACCACCCCTCTGGAGATCTCTAAACAATGCATGGATCCTAGTGAGACAGCACCACCCCTCTGGAGATCTCTATGCGATTGCAATGTTGTTTTTTTTTACATATTATTTCCCGTGTGAAGAAGTTCTGACAAACAAATCAATCAACTCCTCATAAACCTCTTATCGTGCTGCCTTTCATGAGATCATATTGTGTTTTAATACCATCATTCCCTTGTAACCACAAATTAGGGCCCATACAGGTATTGAATAAAAACACAATTGCAAGTCACGTAATCTTTTAAATAACTACCGCCCCGTAGCACTCACGTCGGTAGCCATGAAGTGCTTTGAAAGGCTGGTCATGGCTCACATCAACAACATCATCCCGAAAACCCTAGACCCACTCAATTTGCATACCGCAAATCAAATCAAATCAAATCAAATTTATTTATATAGCCCTTCGTACATCAGCTGATATCTCAAAGTGCTGTACAGAAACCCAGCCTAAAACCCCAAACAGCAAACAATGCAGGTGTAAAAGCACGGTGGCTAGGAAAAACTCCCTAGAAAGGCCAAAACCTAGGAAGAAACCTAGAGAGGAACCGGGCTATGTGGGGTGGCCAGTCCTCTTCTGGCTGTGCCGTGTAGAGATTATAACAGAACATGACCAAGATGTTCAAATGTTCATAAATGACCAGCATGGTCAAATAATAATAAGGCAGAACAGTTGAAACTGGAGCAGCAGCACAGTCAGGTGGACTGGGGACAGCAAGGAGCCATCATGTCAGGTAGTCCTGGGGCACGGTCCTAGGGCTCAGGTCCTCCGAGAGAGAGAAAGAAAGAGAGAATTAGAGAGAGCATATGTGGGGTGGCCAGTCCTCTTCTGGCTGTGCCGGGTGGAGATTATAACAGAACGTGGCCAAGATGTTCAAATGTTCATAAATGACCAGCATGGTTGAATAATAGTAAGGCAGAACAGTTGAAACTGGAGCAGGAGCATGGCCAGGTGGACTGGGGACAGCAAGGAGTCCTCATGTCAGGTAGTCCTGGGACATGGTCCTAGGGCCCAGGCCAGTTGGAACTGGAGCAGCAGCATGGCCAGGTGGACTGGGGACAGCAAGGAGTCATCATGTCAGGTAGTCCTGGGGCATGGTCCTAGGGCTCAGGTCCTCCGAGAGAGAGAAAGAAAGAAAGAGAGAAGGAGATAATTAGAGAACGCACACTTAGATTCACACAGGACACCTGAATAGGACAGGAGAAGTACTCCAGATAAACAAACTGACCCTAGCCCCCCCGACACATAAACTACTGCAGCATAAATACTGGAGGCTGAGACAGGAGGGGTCAGGAGACACTGTGGCCCCATCCGAGGACACCCCCCGGACAGGGCCAAACAAGAAGGATATAACCACACCCACTTTGCCAAAGCACAGCCCCCACACCACTAGAGGGAAATCCACAGATAATGCACAGCCCCCGCACCAACAAATCCACAGATAATGTAATCTCAATCGCACTCCACACTGCCCTTTCCCACCTGGACAAACACCTATGTGAGAATGCTGTTCATTGACAACAGCTCAGTGTTTAACAAAGCTTATCACTAAGGACCCTGTGACTAAACACCTCCCTCTGAAACTGGATCCTTGATCCTTGACTTCCTGACGGGCTGCCCCCAGGTGGTGAGGGTAGGTAGCAACACATCTGACAAGTTGATCCTCAACACTGGAGCCCCTCAGGGGTATGTGCTTAGTCCCCTCCTGTGCTCCCTGTTCACCCACAACTGCGTGGCCAAGGACGACTCCAACACCATCATTAAGTTTGCTGACGACACAACAGTGGTAGGTCTAGTCACTGACAATGATGAGACAGCTTATAGGGAGGAGGTCAGATACGTGGCAGTGTGGTGCCAGAATAACAACTTATCTCTCAATGTGACCAAGACTAAGGAGCTGTTATAGTGGACTACACGCCCCCATTCACATCGACAGGGCACAACGCCTTTTACCCCTCAGGAGACTGAAAAGATTCTGGCTGGTTCCCCAGATCCTCAAAACGTTTTACAGCTGCACCATCGAGAGCATCCTGACCAATTGCATCACTGCCTGGTATGGCAACTGCTCGGCATCTCAACCATAACGCGCAACAGAGGGCACTGCGTATGGCCCAGTAGATCACTGGGGCCAAGCTTCCTGCCATCCAGGACCTATATACAGGCGGTGTCAGAGGAAGGCGGTGTTATTATAACGTTATTGTTATTTTATTGTGTTAATTTTTTTTGTATGTTTTAAAAGAAAAATTTTGTTTATTTAGTAAATATTATCTTAACTATATTTTCTTAAAACTGCATTGTTGGTTAAGGGCTATTAAGTAAGCATTTCACGGTAAACCTGTTGTATTTGGCACATTTGACAAATAACATTAGATTTGATTTGATTTTAGCACTAAAGTATTACTTTGGTCTTTTGGGCTGACATTCCAAGTCTCACAACTTTGATCGTCCCAAGTTGTGAAACAGGGGCCTCAAGTATTTTCCCAGATTGTCATTAGATCTTTACATATCCACTGGAATATAAAACACAACTAATCTTTGAATTTACTCAAAACATATTTATGACCATTTTTAACGGTTATTTTGTCTTCTGTCAAGTGATTCCCAAAAGAATGCTGAGTTAACAGACCGTCTTGGCTGGTACTGACATTTCAGTCAATGCTGAACACAACCACTGTTTCACTGCAGTCAAAGACAACACTAAAGAAAACCATTATTCTTTGATCGTTGATGAATTCCCATTTCCACCCTTAGTTGAGAAGCTACAGATGTAGAATCCTAATTTGACCAGTTTCTCACAGCATGAAAATAATCCTGTACCAACAGGAAATGTGAATTATTGTGTGGATTATAGTTAAATGGGCATTTTTGTAGGGGTTGTTAACTGTTATGTTTTAATTAAATTACAAACTGCAGAACCTTTTTAAACCTTGAATATAGTACAAGTTTGCATTTCCTGCAGTGCAGGTTGAAATTTCCTGCAACAACAGGGTTATCAACTTAAAATCCTACATCTGTACTAACGGTGTAATCTGAAACTGTGTTCAACCTCCCTAACAAGCTAACAGCTCTAACAGTCTTCCTAGAAACACTGTTCTCTGACTGACTGCCAACACCAAGTAAATACTGCACACAGACAGAGACAGTGTGTAAATGAGTGTGTGTGTGTGTGTGTGTGTGTGTGTGTGTGTGTGTGTGTGTGTGTGTGTGTGTGTGTGTGTGTGTGTGTGTGTGTGTGTGTGTGTGTGTGTGTGTGTGTGTGTGTGTGTGTGTGTGTGTGTGTGTGTGTGTGTGTGTGTGTGTGTGTGTGTGTATCTTCTATTCAGGTGGTTAGGTGGTCAGTGGTTGGAGGCTGGTGTTTACTTGTTGAAGACTCCTGAACGCCCAGAGGGGTTGTGTGTGTGTGTGTGTGTGTGTGTGTGTGTGTGTGTGTGTGTGTGTGTGTGTGTGTGTGTGTGTGTGTGTGTGTGTGTGTGTGTGTGTGTGTGTGTGTGTGTGTGTGTGTGTGTGTGTGTGTGTGTGTGTGTGTGTGTGTGTGTGTCCTTGGCCACTCTGACAACCCAGCCCAACAGACTTAAGAAAGATCTTGTATCTTTCTATTCACCCAGGGACAGTAAAACAAGGCTCCTGTATTAACCTGCAGGATGGATCCTTATCTGTTAGGAGGGGCGAATGGGCATGTTACATTTCAGTCAGTTTGGCCCCAAATGGGGGTAATTACTGTAATGTTAGTGGATGTCTCCAACATATTACAGTCACACAAACCTAAATTAAACTATCAACAAATGAATACACATTGCAGTGTTTTTTTTACTAGAATTTAGAATTTAGAGTTTACAATGTGGAATTTAGAATTTAGCTTTTGAAATGAGTTCCATTTGAACTTTAAATGTTCTCCTCTTTCTGAATATTCTAGAATGTGCTACATCGTTCTGCCCCCCAGCCCGTGTGCTACATGACCCTATTTACCCTGGGGGAAAGGAAGGTGGTGCAAATAAGTGAACGTACTGACAGACACACTAAACAAAAGTTAAAGTCGTATTTATGTTGTATGACTGACTGGGGTTAAACAGAGAGACCTTCATCCATCCATCATTCATGTGTTTAAGAGCATGGTCAATAGATTCTACTATCTGACTGTTGACAAAATGCCTTACTGCCCATTTACCTGGCTGTCTGTCTAGAGGTTAGAGAGGAAAGTGGTTCCCAGCATGACAGATACGGGACCTGACCTACCGGATAACATCTGTATGGGTTATATTGACTTGTTTGCTACCTATTTTATTGTCTTGAGAGACAGATAGATAGGTTATTCTATGGGAACATTTTTAATAATTACCATACTGTCTGTATATACTTCAATAAAACTGTGTTAAGTACCTTTTTGGATTCACTTCAATTTTATATACAATATATACTGTATATATATATATATATATATATATATATATATATACACACACACACACTACTGGTCAAAATATCTTTGTTTTCACTATTTTCTACATTGTAGAATAATAGTGAAGACATCAAAACTATGAAATAACACATATAGCAGTAACTAACATTTCTTTAAATATATTTTATATTTGAGGTTCTTCAAAGTAGCCACCCTTTGCCTTGATGACAGCTTTGGACACTTTTGGCCTTCTCTCAACCAGCTTCATGAGGAATGCTTTTCCAACAGTCTTGGAGTTCCCACATTATGCTGACCACTTGTTGGCTGCTTTTCCTTCACTCTTCGGTCCAACTCATCCCAAACCATCTCAATTGGGTTGAGGTCGGGGGATTATGGAGGCCAGGTCATCTGATGAAGCACTTCGGCACTCTCCTTCGTGGTCAAATAGCCCTTACACAGCCTGGAGGTGTTTTGGGTCATTGTCTTAAAAAGCAGATGAGCCCAAACCAGATGGGATGGCATATTGCTGCAGAATGCTGTGGTAGCCATGCTGGTTAAATGCGCCTTGAATTCTAAATAAATCACTGTGTCACCAGCAAAGCACCCCCACACCATCACACCTCCTCCTCCGTGCTTCACGTTGGGAACCACACTACTCTACATCTCATATAGACATGGTGGTTGGAACCAAAAATCTCAAATTTGGACTCATCAGACCAAAGGACATATTTCCACCAGTCTAATGTCCATTGCTTGTGTTTCTTGGCCCAAGCAAGTCTCTTCTTATTGGTGTCCTCTAGTAGTGGTTTCTTCGCAGCAATTCGACCATGAACGTCTGATTCACGCAGTCTCCACTGAACAGTTGATGTTGAGATGTGTCTGTTACTTGAACTCTGTGAAACATTTCTTTGGGCTGCAGTTTCTGAGGCTGGTAACTCTAATGAACTTATCCTCTGCAGCAGAGGTAACTCTGGGTCTTCCTTTCCTGTGGCGGTCCTCATGATAGCCAGTTTCATCATAACGCTTGATGGTTTCTGCGACTGCACTTGAAGAAACTTTCAAAGTGTCAAAGACATGAAGGCATGAATCTTTCAAAGACATGAAGGCTAGTCAAGTTTCTGCATTGACTGGCCTTCATGTCTTAAGTAATGATGGACTGTCATTTATCTTTTCTTATTTGAGATGTTCTTGCCAATATGGACTAGATAACCAAACATGGCTATCTTCTGGATACCACCCCTACCTTGTTGCAACACAAATAATTGGCTCAAACGCATTAAGAATGAATTAACTTCCAGAAATTATCTTTTAACAAGGCACACCTGTTAAATTACATTCATTCCAGGTGACTACTTCATGAAGCTGGTTGAGAGAATGCCAAGAGTGTGCAAATCTGTCGACAAGGCAAAGGGTGGCAATTTGAAGAATTTCAAATATAAAATATATTTTGATTTGTTTAACACTTTTTTTTAGTTACTACGTGATTCCATATCTGTTATTTCATAGTTTTGATGTCTTCACTATTATTCTTCATTGTACAAAATAGTAACAATTAAGAAAAACCCTGGAATGAGTAGGTGTTCTAAAACCTTTGACTGGTACTGTATATAAATAGTTTGCAGATTATCCAGTCTGGCCCTACAGTTCATGAATCATGATTTTAAAAACCGGTCCTGCTTCTACTGCTTTGGATGACTGTAAAACTAAATCCTGAATACACAATTAAATGCTATTCAAATGAAAAACATTGCAAAACCGACATCTATGCAATGCCAAGCGTTTCTTCACCAGCATTAAGGCTGTGTCTGCTCTTGATCTTCATCTGACGGTATCCTTCATCTGACAGGTGCCCCTCCTGCAGTTGAACGGTGCCCACCTTCTGTTGTCTTTGTAGGCCATACCCAACAGACTCCCTCTCTCCTCCCTGGCGTCCATGTGTTAACTGTGCCCCTGGAAAGGTCAGGTCCTGGCACGGGCCTTGTGGCCTGCTTACATGAATTCTCAATGCCTGTAGGACCTGAGGAGTAACCAAGGAGGCTGTTCTGTTCTGACTTCCTCACTCTGGTGCTTGTGTCCTGAACTTTTCTTACAATAAAATATAGATGTTTGAAAGCACACTTCGATTGTCATACTACCTAGAGTTGTCTTTTTCATCTTCAGTGTCTCTTCCTGCCCCTGGGTTTGAAAGAGATGTACAGGGAATATTGACAGGTTTCCCCCCCACTGTGTCCTGAACCACGTTGACACCTAACAGTACCCACTAAACCCACGGTGAAGACTGTGGACAGATGCTCCACTATCTGAGAGAATCAAATATCTCGTTTAACTCTGGCTCGTTCACCTCATTCAACGCCCTCGGTTAACTTTCTGAGAGTTGTACTGAGCATGAGCAATAAGCCACTGTTTACAAAACAATAAGAAAAAGGTTGTTAACCTGAGGGTGTAATCAGCAGAACTAGAGCAGCAGAACTACAGCACTACAACAATACATCATTACATCACCACAGCACTACAACAATACATCATTACATCACCACAGCACTACATCAATACATCATTACATCACCACAGCACTACAACAATACATCATTACATCACCACAGCACTACAACAACTACAACAATACATCATTACATCACCACAGCACTACAACACTGCATCACCACATCACTACAACAATACATCATTACATCACCACAGCACTACATCAATACATCACCACAGCACTACAACAGCACTACATCGTCACTATGTCACTGCAGCACTACATCACTACAGCACTACATAGCTACAGCACTACATCACTACAGCACCACAGCACTACATCACTATGTCACTGTCACTACTGCACTACAGTATTACAGCACTACATCACTACATCACTACAGTATTACATCACTACATCACTACATCACTACAGTATTACATCACTACATCACTACATCACTACAGTATTACATCACTACAGTATTACAGCACTACATCACTACAGTATTACATCACTACAGTATTACAGCACTACAGTATTACAGCACTACATAACAACAGCAATACATCACTACAGCACCACAACGTCACTACGTCACTACATCACTACAGTATTACAGCACTACAGCACTACAGCACTACAGCATTACAGCACTACAGCACTACATCACTACAGCACTACAACGTCACTACGTCACTACATCACTACAGTATTACAGCACTACAGTATTACAGCACTACATCACTACATCACTACAGTATTACAGCACTACATCACTACATCACTACAGTATTACATCACTACAGTATTACAGCACTACAGTATTACATCACTACATCACTACAGTATTACATCACTACATCACTACAGTATTACATCACTACAGTATTACAGCACTACATCACTACATCACTACAGTATTACATCACTACAGTATTACAGCACTACAGTATTACAGCACTACATCACTACAGTATTACATCACTACAGTATTACAGCACTACATCACTACAGTATTACAGCACTACATAACAACTGCAATACATCACTACAGCACCACAACGTCACTATGTCACTACATCACTACAGTATTACAGCACTACAGCACTACAGCATTACAGCACTACAGCACTACATCACTACAGCACCACAACGTCACTACGTCACTACATCACTACAGTATTACAGCACTACAGTATTACAGCACTACATCACTACATCACTACAGTATTACAGCACTACATCACTACATCACTACAGCATTACAGCACTACAGTATTACAGCACTACAATATTACAGCACTACAGTATTACAGTATTACAGCACTACACCACTAGATCACTACATCACTACAGTATTACAGCACTACAGTATTACAGCAGTACATCACTACATCACAACAGCAATACATCACTACAGCACCACAACGTCACTACAAGTATTACAGCACTACAGCATTACAGCACTACAGCACTACAGTACCACATCACTAAAGTATAACAGTACTACATAACTACATCACTACAGTATTACAGCACCACAACTTATTTTCCACCATAATTTGCAAATAAATTCATTAAAAATCCTACAATTGTTACGGTTTTCTTCTGGTGAAAGAGAGGAGGACCAAAATGCAGTGTGGTTATCTTTAAAATCTCACAAAATCTCACAAAATACTAAGGCCAGGGCGTGACAGTACCCCCCCCCCCATCCCTCCCAAAGGTGCGGACTCCCGACCGAACACCTAAACCCATAGGGGAAGGTCTGGGTGGGCATCTGTCCACGGTGGCGGCTCTGGCGCTGGACGTGGACCCCACTCCATCATAGTCTTTGTCCACCTCCTTAGCGTCCTTAGATTGGCGACCCTCGCCGCCGACCTTGGCCTACTAACCTTAACCAAAGGCCCCACCGGACTGAGGGACAGCTCGGGACTGAGGAGTAGCTCGGGACTGAGGGGTAGCTCGGGACTGAGGGGTAGCTCAAGACTGAGGGGTAGCTCAAGACTGAGGGGTAGCTCAAGACTGAGAGGAAGCTCAGGTAGGTTGATGGCTCTGGTAGATCCTGGCTGAATGGCGGTTCTGGCAGATCCTGGCTGACTGGCAGATCCTGGCTGACTGGCGGCTCTGGCGGCTCCATGCTGACTGGCGGCTCTGGCGGCTCCATGCTGACAGGTGGGAGACTCTGGCGGCTCATGACAGGCGGGAGCCTCTGGCGGCTCATGACAGGCAGGAGACTCTGGCGGCTCATGACAGGTGGGAGACTCTGGCGGCTCATGACAGGCGGGAGCCTCTGGCGGCTCATGACAGGCAGGAGACTCTGGCGGCTCATGACAGGCGGGAGACTCCGGCGGCTCATGACAGGCGGGAGACTCCGGCGGCTCATGACAGGCGGGAGACTCCGGCGGCTCATGACAGGCGGGAGACTTCGGCGGCTCATGACAGGCGGGAGACTCCGGCAGCGCTGGACAGGCGGGAGACTCCGGCAGCGCTGGACAGGCGGGAGACTCCGGCAGCGTTGGACAGGCGGGAGACTCCGGCAGCGCTAGACAGGAGAAAAGCTCTGGCAGTGCTGGACAGGCGAGGCACACTGTAGGCCTGATGCGTGGTGCTGGCACTGGTGGTACTGGGCAGAGGACACGCACAGGAAGCCTGGTGCGGGGAGCTGCCACCGGAGGACTGATGCGTGGAGGTGGTACCGGATAGACCGGACCGTGCAGGCGCACTGGAGCTCTTGAGCACCGAGCATGCCCAACCTTACTTGGTTGAATGCTCCCGGTCGCCCTGCCAGTGCGGCGAGGTGGAATAGCCCGCACTGAGCTATGCAGGCTAACCGGGGATACCGTGCACAAGGCTGGTGCCATGTTTTTTTATTTTTTATTTTTATTTCACCTTTATTTAACCAGGTAGGCTAGTTGAGAACAAGTTCTCATTTGCAACTGCGACTTGGCCAAGATAAAGCATAGCAGTGTGAACAGACAACACAGAGTTACACATGGAATAAACAATTAACAAGTCAATAACACAGTAGAAAAAAATGGGCAGTCTATATACAATGTGTGCAAAAGGCATGAGGAGGTAGGCGAATAATACAATTTTGCAGATTAACACTGGAGTGATAAATGATCAGATGGTCATTTACAGGTAGAGATATTGGTGTGCAAAAGAGCAGAAAAATAAATAAATAAAAACAGTATAAAAACAGTATGGGAATGAGGTAGGTGAAAATGGGTGGGCTATTTTCCTATAGACTATGTACAGCTGCAGCGATCGGTTAGCTGCTCGGATAGCTGATGTTTGAAGTTGGTGAGGGAGATAAGTCTCCAACTTCAGTGATTTTTGCAATTCGTTCCAGTCACAGGCAGCAGAGTACTGGAACGAAAGGCGGCCAAATGATGTGTTGGCTTTAGGGATGATCAGTGAGATACACCTGCTGGAGCGCGTGCTACGGATGGGTGTTGCCATCGTGACCAGTGAACTGAGATAAGGCGGAGCTTTACCTAGCATGGACTTGTAGATGACCTGGAGCCAGTGGGTCTGGCGACGAATATGTAGTGAGGGCCAGCCGACTAGAGCATACAAGTCGCAGTGGTGGGTGGTATAAGGTGCTTTAGTGACAAAACGGATGGCACTGTGATAGACTGCATCCAGTTTGCTGAGTAGAGTGTTGGAAGCCATTTTGTGCAGCGTGAGTGAAGGAGGCTTTGTTGCGGAATAGAAAGCCGACTCTTGATTTGATTTTCGATTGGAGATGTTTGATGTGGGTCTGGAAGGAGAGTTTGCAGTCTATCCAGACACCTAGGTACTTATAGATGTCCACATATTCAAGGTCGGAACCATCCAGGGTGGTGATGCTAGTCGGGCATGCGGGTGCAGGCAGCAATCGGTTGAAAAGCATGCATGTGGTTTTACTCGCGTTTAAGAGCAGTTGGAGGCCACGGAAGGAGTGCTGTATGGCATTGAAGCTCGTTTGGAGGTTAGATAGCACAGTGTCCAATGACGGGCCGAAAGTATATAGAATGGTGTCGTCTGCGTAGAGGTGGATCAGGGAATCGCCCGCAGCAAGAGCAACATCATTGATATACACAGAGAAAAGAGTCGGCCCGAGAATTGAACCCTGTGGCACCCCCATAGAGACCCCCATGTAAGCTGGCCCAAGGAGACGTACTGGAGACCAGATGCGTAGAGCCGGCTTCATGACACTTGGCTCGATGCCCACTCTAGCCTGGCCGATACGAGGAGCTGGTATGTACCGCACCGGGCTATGCACCCGCACTGGACACCATGCGCTCCACAGCATAACACGGTGCCTGCCCGGTCTCTCTAGCCCCCCGGTAAGCACAGGAAGTTGGCGCAGGTCTCCTACCTGTCTTCGCCATACTCCCTGTGTGCCTCCAACCAATACATTTTTGGGGCTGACTCTCGGGCTTCCAGCCACGCAGCCTTGCTGCCTCCTCATACCAACGCCTCTCCGCTTTCACCGCCTCCAGCTCTTCTTGGGGCGGCGATATTCTCCTGGCTGTGCCCAGGGTCCTTTTCCGTCCAAGATTTCCTCCGAAGTCCAGAAATCTTGATTCGCTGCTCCTGCTGCCGCTGTCTGTCACCACGCCGCTTGTTCCTGTTGTGGTGGGTGATTCTATTACGGTTTTCTTCTGGTGAAAGAGAGGAGGACCAAAATGCAGCGTGGTTATCTTTATACATCTTTAATGAAATATGAAAAATGAACAATATACAAAACAAGAATCGTGAAAAACCGAAACAGCCCTATCTGGTGCAACAAACACAGAGACAGGAACAATCACCCATGAAATACCTGAAGAATATGGCTGCCTAAATATGGTTCCCAATCAGAGACAACGATAAACACCTGCCTCTGATTGAGAACCACTCCAGGCAACCATAGACTTACCTAGAATACTATACTAAACACAACCCCATCAATCTACAAAACCCCTAGACAAGACAAACACATAATCACCCATGTCACACCCTGGCCTAACGACAATAATAAAGAAAACACAAAATACTAAGGCCAGGGCGTGACAACAATGTGATTTTCTGGATTATTTTTCTAATTTTGTATGTCATAATTGAAGTGTACCTATGATGAAAATGTACAGGCCTCTCTCATCTTTTTATGTGGGAGAACTTGCACAATTTGTGGCTGACTAAATACTTTTTTGCACCACTGTAAGTAAAGGTTAAATTAATCAAATGTAATACTTTTGGTGACACGTAGTTCATTGGGATCTTATTTTGACAAGCAACAGGATTTGAACATTTAGTCCATAATGTTGCTTGATGGTGGTTAGGCTATTAGCTAACCAGAGCGAGACAGGATTTGATTTCCCAAACCTGAGAGTTAGACTATCCAAACAGGACAGACACCACCAACAACAATTGTTTCAATACACATCCTGAGAGTACTGAGCTCTTCTCTGGCCCCAGCCCAGCAGGCCAACATGAAAAAAAAAACAGCCCACAATCTGTGCACAGGCACGAGTGGGTGTGTGTGTGCGTGTGTGTGTGTGTGTGTGGTGTGTAACTGTGTGTGTATGGTGTATAAGTGTGTGAGGGAGGGAGGGAGGGAGGGGGAGGGAGGGAGGGGGAGGGAGGGAGGGAGGGAGGGAGGGAGGGAGGGAGGGAGGGAGGGAGGGAGGGAGGGAGGGAGGGAGGAGGGGACAGTGGGAGAAGTGGGAGGGGACCATGGAGTTCTTCAGGGAGCTAGGAGTGTCTTTGTACTCTACTGCAAAGCTCCTGAGTGGAATGGAGTGAGTACCACCAGCTAGCCAGCTACTGACACTGATGGAGTTTACAATATTGCGCGAGTATTGCGGAGCGTGTCACTCTCGTTTTGCTGGATCTGTAAAATCCCTGAAGCATAAGAGGAAAATAGAAAGAAGGGGTTAACTCAGAGAACCTTGGGTAAGTTAACACCACAGAGGCAGGTAGCCTAGTGATTAGAGCATTGGACTAGTAACCGAAAGGTTGCTGGATCGAATCCCTGAGCTGACAAGATAAAAATCTGTTGTTCTGCCCCTTGAACGAGGCAGTTAACCCACTGTTCATTGGCTGTCATTGTAAAATAAGAATTTGTTCTTAACTGACTGGCCTAGTTACGGGTTAAATTAAAAGTTTTAGAAGGGGTCAACTCAGAGGACCTTGGTTAAGTTTCTGTTCTGTCATGTCAGTGTTGACTGATGCTAGCTTAACTTTAGCTAATGAAGTTTTTGACATTTCTAAGCATTTAGTCTTACAAATCATAAGAATTTGTAACATGTTTTGATGATTTATAACGCATTCAAAGGCTATTCTAAACATGTATGTGCAGTTAAAAAGACTTATTCATCAAAGTGTTACCAAGTGACTTACTGTGAACGTACAGTGGATCCAGAGTGCCGCCATGTCTGGCCATGGCTTAGGATATGTCACAATGTGGGAACAGTTTGCATATGGTGCACTATTTGGGACTATTTCATTTCACTATAAGCAGTTTTCTGTAGTTTTGTATGTATACATTGTGCAGGAGATACGTAATTGCTGTGAAATATGCATGGAATAGAGCTAAACTTGTTAGTGGAGGAAATCCCTAGTTTTTCATTTAAAAAATAAATAATTATTCAAGTACTGTCGATGTAAAGTTGCTTTGTTCATAAGTTGTCGCTCAGTTGTTTCTCCCTCCGTCTACCCTAGTTGACCCATGTTTACTGAAAAAAAAACAGCTTTCTAAGAGTGGCTTCATTTGGCCCCAGTAGGACCAATTGATTTCTGTCACTGAGATGTGTTGACTCTAGGACTTTACATTTAAACAGACACTCATTCAACAGACGCTCTTATCCAGAGTGCATAATACATAAATATATACTGTACTCTTACATACCCTACATTACTCATCTCATATGTATATACTGTACTCTTACATACCCTACATTACTCATCTTATAAATATATACTGTACTCTTACATACCCTACATTACTCATCTTATAAATATATACTGTACTCTTACGTACCCTACATTACTCATCTCATATGTATATACTGTGCTCTTACATACCCTACATTACTCATCTTATAAATATATACTGTACTCTTACATACCCTACATTACTCATCTCATATGTATATACTGTACTCTTACATACCCTACATTACTCATCTCATATGTATATACTGTACTCTTACATACCCTACATTACTCATCTCATATCCAATTTGTAAGTCGCTCTGGATAAGAGCGTCTGCTAAATGACTTAACTGTAAATGTAAATGTATATGTATATACTGTACTCTATACCATCTACTGCATCTATATGTATATACTGTACTCTATACCATCTACTGCATCTATATGTATATACTGTACTCTATACCATCTACTGCATCTATATGTATATACTGTACTCTATACCATCTACTGCATCTATATGTATATACTGTACTCTATACCATCTACTGCATCTATATGTATATACTGTACTCTATACCATCTACTGCATCTATATGTATATACTGTACTCTATACCATCTACTGCATCTATATGTATATACTGTACTACTGCATCTATACCATCTACTACTGCATCTATATGTATATACTGTACTCTATACCATCTACTGCATCTATATGTATATACTGTACTCTATACCATCTACTGCATCTATATGTATATACTGTACTCTATACCATCTACTGCATCTATATGTATATACTGTACTCTATACCATCTACTGCATCTATATGTATATACTGTACTCTATACCATCTACTGCATCTATATGTATATACTGTACTCTATACCGTCTACTGCATCTATATGTATATACTGTACTCTATACCATCTACTGCATCTATATGTATATACTGTACTCTATACCATCTACTGCATCTATATGTATATACTGTACTCTATACCATCTACTGCATCTATATGTATATACTGTACTCTATACCATCTACTGCATCTATATGTATATACTGTACTCTATACCATCTACTGCATCTATATGTATATACTGTACTCTATACCATCTACTGCATCTATATGTATATACTGTACTCTATACCATCTACTGCATCTATATGTATATACTGTACTCTATACCATCTACTGCATCTATATGTATATACTGTACTCTATACCATCTACTGCATCTATATGTATATACTGTACTCTATACCATCTACTGCATCTATATGTATATACTGTACTCTATACCATCTACTGCATCTATATGTATATACTGTACTCTATACCATCTACTGCATCTATATGTATATACTGTACTCTATACCATCTACTGCATCTATATGTATATACTGTACTCTATACCATCTACTGCATCTATATGTATATACTGTACTCTATACCATCTACTGCATCTACTGCATCTATATGTATATACTGTACTCTATACCATCTACTGCATCTATATGTATATACTGTACTCTATACCATCTACTGCATCTATATGTATATACCATCTACTGCATCTACCATCTACTGCATCTATATGTATATACTGTACTCTATACCATCTACTGCATCTATATGTATATACTGTACTCTATACCATCTACTGCATCTATATGTATATACTGTACTCTATACCATCTACTGCATCTATATGTATATACTGTACTCTATACCATCTACTGCATCTATATGTATATACTGTATATACTGTACTACTCTATACCATCTACTGCATCTATATGTATATACTGTACTCTATACCATCTACTGCATCTATATGTATATACTGTACTCTATACCATCTACTGCATCTATATGTATATACTGTACTCTATACCATCTACTGCATCTATATGTATATACTGTACTCTATACCATCTACTGCATCTATATGTATATACTGTACTCTATACCATCTACTGCATCTATATGTATATACTGTACTCTATACCATCTACTGCATCTATATGTATATACTGTACTCTATACCATCTACTGCATCTATATGTATATACTGTACTCTATACCATCTACTGCATCTATATGTATATACTGTACTCTATACCATCTACTGCATCTATATGTATATACTGTACTCTATACCATCTACTGCATCTATATGTATATACTGTACTCTATACCATCTACTGCATCTATATGTATATACTGTACTCTATACCATCTACTGCATCTATATGTATATACTGTACTCTATACCATCTACTGCATCTATATGTATATACTGTACTCTATACCATCTACTGCATCTATATGTATATACTGTACTCTATACCATCTACTGCATCTATATGTATATACTGTACTCTATACCATCTACTGCATCTATATGTATATACTGTACTCTATACCATCTACTGCATCATCTATATGTATATACTGTACTCTATACCATCTACTGCATCTATATGTATATACTGTACTCTATACCATCTACTGCATCTATATGTATATACTGTACTCTATACCATCTACTGCATCTATATGTATATACTGTACTCTATACCATCTACTGCATCTATATGTATATACTGTACTCTATACCATCTACTGCATCTATGTATATACTGTACTCTATACCATCTACTGCATATGTATATACTGTACTCTATACCATCTACTGCATCTATATGTATATACTGTACTCTATACCATCTACTGCATCTATATGTATATACTGTACCATCTATGCATCTATATGTATATACATCTACATCTACTGCATCTATATGTATATACTGTACTCTATACCATCTACTGCATCTATATGTATATACTGTACTCTACCATCTACTGCATCTATATGTATATACTGTACTCTATACCATCTACTGCATCTATATGTATATACTGTACTCTATACCATCTACTGCATCTATATGTATATACTGTACTCTATACCATCTACTGCATCTATATGTATATACTGTACTCTATACCATCTATCTATATGCATCTACCATCTATGTATATACTGTACTCTATACCATCTACTGCATCTATATGTATATACTGTACTCTATACCATATCTATATGTATATACTGTACTCTATACCATCTACTGCATCTATATGTATATATACTGTACTCTATACCATCTACTGCATCTATATGTATATACTGTACTCTATACCATCTACTGCATCTATATGTATATACTGTACTCTATACCATCTACTGCATCTATATGTATATACTGTACTCTATACCATCTACTGCATCTATATGTATATACTGTACTCTATACCATCTACTCTCTATATGTATATACTGTACTCTATACCATCTACTGCATCTATATGTATATACTGTACTCTATACCATCTACTGCATCTATATATATATACCATCTACTGCATCTATACCATCTACTGTATCTATATCTACTGCATCTATATGTATATACTCTATACCATCTACTGCATCTATATGTATATACTGTACTCTATACCATCTACTGCCTCTATATGTATATACTGTACTCTATACCATCTACTGCCTCTATATGTATATACTGTACTCTATACCATCTACTGCATCTTGCCTATGCCGTTCAGCCATCACTCATCCATATATTTATATGTACATATTCTTATTCATTCCTTTACACTTGTGTGTGTATAAGGTAGTTGTTGTGAAATTGTAAGATTACTTGTTAGATATTACTGCACGGTCAGAACTAGAAGCACAAGCATTTCGCTACACTCCACATTAACATCTGCTAACCAAGTGTATGTGACCAATACAATTTGATTTGATTTGATTTGAAATACATGCGTACTGGTACCCCTTTGGGAATCCAACCCCACAACCCTGGCATTGCAAGCACCACGCTCTACCAATGTACCACCTGTGAAATCTGTGAGAAGTTGACGGTCTGAACTTTAAAAAAAACTTAAGTCACCATGACAGACGGACGGCCCCGTCAGATAACCTCCTGGAATCCCTTCCATTAGGACACTTCCCTGTCTTCCCATTTGTCCTCCCTTTCATATTCCTGCGTGCCTGAACAAATTAGTGCTTTTTTGGTGCTCTGAAGATCTAGGAGTTGATGAGTGCCTGTTGTACCTCACATTCCTGAACATGGAATAACCTTCACAGTGATGCTACAGCGAGGGGTGGTTTACCAATAGATAGGTATGTGTAGGTGTGACGCACTACATTAGACTGAAGACATTTGACTGGTCCACTCCCAGTAATTTAGTTAATTGATCTGCCTGTGGCACAGGGTGTGGGGAGGTAACTAACGGCTGATGTCCAGAGATACTATGTGTGGGGGTAACTAACGGCTGATGTCCAGAGATACTAGGTGTGGGGGTAACTAACGGCTGATGTCCAGAGATACTAGGTGTGGGGGTAACTCACTGGTCCAGAAAGGGTCATTGTTCAGAGCAGTATTCTATGGAATAACTTAACAGCGTAGACCGACTGCTGCTGAACTACTTTCTAATTCCACAAATAGGTTGGGATTTAACATTTGGCCACTTCCCCATTTGATAAAGTTGAGCCAATATACTGAATAATGAAATACATTATAATGTGAGCTGTGCTTATTGTGTTCTAGAATAACCATAATCAACAACACTTCACATTAAGTGTTATACTTGAGAAAATATTTTGTAGGATAAGGAATTCATAATTGCCAGAATGTAGTTTGAAAGCTGGTTGCCTGGTAGACACAGTACAAAGCAGCCTGGTTGCCTGGCAGACACAGTACAATGCAGCCTGGTTGCTTGGCAGACAGTACAACGCAGCCTGGTTGCCTGGCAGACAGTACAAAGTAGCCTGGTTGCCTGACAGACAGTACAAAGCAGCCTGGTTGCCTGGCAGACAGTACAAAGTAGCCTGGTTGCCTGGCAGACAGTACAAAGCAGCCTGGTTGCTTGGCAGACAGTACAAAGCAGCCTGGTTGCCTGGCAGACACAGTACAAAGCAGCCTGGTTGCCTAGCAGACAGTACAACGCAGCCTGGTTGCCTGGCAGACACAGTACAACGCAGCCTGGTTGCCTGGCAGACACAGTACAAAGCAGCCTGGTTGCCTGGC